>NW_027362777.1:22850000-23260000 GCF_046119375.1 Phyllobates terribilis | reverse complement strand
TGGTAATCAGTCCATGCACGGACTTTCCCGACCCTAACGTGACTGCTTTATATATTTCTATGAAGCTGTAGACACTCCTGACCCGAGGGCATGTCATTCTGTACGGGGAGTTGGGGAGGAGCGTCAATGTCACTTTGTAACCGCACAGATTTATGTGTCATTTATGTCCATTTTATAGTATTGGGGTAATTCACCTGGGGGATCTAATCAGTTCCAAATCATCAAATATTCTGAACTATTACATGTCCGTCATAAAGTATACAAACCTCCCTTGGATTGGTATAGAGAGCCCAAAAACAAGCTGCTAATTCAAAATGTTATCAGGGTAATTTCCAAATTTTCTGCTCAGTTTCTTGCTTCTGATCTTGTAAAATTCCCCATTCCATTGCTGATCTGTGCCAGATTATCTGGTTCATTAACCCTCAACTGGTGAGGTGGGGTTTTTGTCACGCAACTGGTGAGGTGGGGTTTCCTATACCCCAGTGTTTAGAAATCTCTTATTTTTACAGAAAATGCGAAGATCACGTTTGTTTTAATCGTTTTCTTATTGGCGATTGATTGCATATGAGTGGAACAAATTTTTGACACCCACAAATGGATGGAAGCTAGTGAGACACGTATCCTCATACCAGCATGTTTCAATGAATGGCAGCCGAACAAAAATTCCCTGGGGTGTGGCGACCCCCACCTCACCAGTTGAGGGTTAAAGGGATTTTCCTTTAACCCGTTGGTGCAGCTGTTTTTTGTTTATAACTGTGCACTAGTCACCTTCCTTGGGTCCAGCACAGGGTCTCTGCCACTGCTCCCAGTGTCGGTTACTGTCCTTTGGCCTCACGTCGACAGCGCTGCAACCAATAACTGAGATCAGCAGCTTTGCCCGAGTTAACGGCACTACTTGCTCAGAGTCACTGAACTCACTGACTGGCTGCAGCGCTGTCAATGTGACAAATAGCTGACACTCTGCATTAGATCCAGAGAGGGTGAGTAAAGTATTGCTTTAAAAAAGAAAAGAAAATTGTATTAAAAAAACTGTGGTGTAATTCTTTAGCATCTTCTATAAGTGCAGCATAAATGACTCTAATGCTATGTCCGTAAAGGACAGAGGCCCAATCTAATCTATACACACCAGCACACACACAACACAAGGGAGTTTACAAAAATATTCTAATTGCACATTACGGAATAAACTACTTTACATACGTACTTTGTACTGATATAGTCACAATTAGGGTAATATTGCTTGACAACATATTTTAAAATATCTTAAAACAAAAATCAATTTCTGCATATAAATTACAGCCAAAATATGCGACACAAAATAAAAAAATAGATCATGATTTTATTATACTCGTCACAAAAATAAGCAATGATGGCATCAATAAATAAACCATAAATAATATATAAAAAAAACACACAAAACCCTTTGCAATCAAGGAGAACTCCCAAAAGACCTGCGGCACCACCGTTGGGGTTTGTTCACACACAGCGCTTGTGCAGAATTTTTTTTTTTAAATCTTTGTACCATAAATAGCCACAAAATCTCATTCACATGTTGCATATTTGTTTATTGACCCACGGTGCGTTCTCAATTCAGGAAGAAGCATGCACCTTTTCATGAACCGTGAGCGTCTGTCTGACTCCAGCACACCTCCTCATCAAGACCAATGTGAACAGCGCCGCTCTTGATCACTCTGGCCCCATCTCTTTTAGGATCATGTTGAGACTGGACAAAAGTAAGAGCGGCTATATTTTTTGCCCTCATTCATTTGGAGGATTAGTGTCCCTTTAAGAGGCTTTCCCTTTCATTGTTTTTGGGAGTTCTACTTTTAAAAGGGTTGTCCTGGATTAGAAAATGAAAACTCTATTCCCCACCTTCCCCTGCAGACACGGCCCCATGTCTGTTACTGCGGCTCAGCCCCTACATCGCTGGGCTACCACCCCAGGCACAGATCATGGGAAGAAGACGCTGCTTCTGACCATCACGGACCTCACTTATAAGCTGCATCTTCAGAAGATTTTGGAATCTGCAGTTGGAGGGACGGTCATTTTATGATGATCTTCCTATTACATCTAGGAGCTTTGTTCTTGTATTGTAGCACTACAAGCGCTTGTAAACTCGTCTAGAAAACCAATATGATATTGGTCACAATGAGCAGACAAGTCAAGAAGTGAGAACGATTATTCTGGTAAGATTATCCATGCAATTTACAAAAAAAACTAATAGCAGCTTCAATGAGCATTCAAGATGGCAGCCGTTCACTATGCAGCAGGCAGACACGTAAAGGATGGCGGGGGGATACTACACAACATTGACTCTTACCATATTAGTACTAGCCCAGTAATGTGACGCTGAGACCCCACATGTAACTACCTTGCAGCACGAATATAAAAGGATCAGTACGTTTTCTGAAAACCAGTGTCGGAAGCACTTAGAGAGACCCCTATGGCTCTTAGCCCCCAGATAACATGCAAGGATTCAAGTACGCGGGACCCCGCTAATCCGCTGATGGGCCGGATATCTGCAACGTACAGAGCTGGAATTCCTACAGAAATACAAAAGTGACCAGTAAATTCTGGACTATAAATTCTTATTATCTGCTTTTATTTTCGCTTTTCAATAGTGGTATCTTATTTTTCCACCCCAATGTATTGTCAAAAAAGTGATGGGAAATGCAATGTGTAGGGCCATCCTATAGGGACCACAGCTGATTTTTCAATTTCTTTGGGGTTACTGCTCTACCTCACTTATATAAGTCAATAAGAAAGTCTCTCCCCACTATATTATGGAGACCTACATAAAAGTGCCAAAGCTTTTTGTTTTTTTTTCTTTATTTCCTCCAATATTGTATTCATACAGGAATGCTTCCATTAAAGTTTGCAACATACTGTACTTTTTGGCATCTGTTTGAAGGATGGACCTATTTTGAAGTTCTGAAAAGTCTAATAGATCTGTACCGATACCGATTAATAATTAAAGGGGTTGTCCCGGGCTTTAACATTGATGGCCTTTCTTTAAAGAGGTGGTCCACTACATTGTATAATGACCCCATCGATTTACACATGTTAACTAAATAAATGTTTTTGTAAATACCTCCTGCTTCCATATGTACCTGTGGGTGGCGCTATTGCTGACTGCTCAGTCTGCATCACGTGACCCCGGCTGCAGGTATTTAAAAGGTGTAATTTGATGGGGGCATTATACAATGTAGTGACCACCTCTTTAAGATAAGTCATCAATGTTTGATCAATTGGGGTGCTCATTAGCGGAGCTGCACTGCAGAGCTCTGTGGAGGGAATAGTGGCTGCGGCTGCGTACTACACATCTGCCCCCTAATGATTTGAATGGGGGGCCGATATGTAGTACTCCGTCAACAGAGCTCGGCACCTGAGCATTTCTGGCCACCGTTGACACAGGAACAGCTACAGCACGCACTATCAATCAGACATTGATGATCAAGTATAGGCCTTCAATAAAGTCTTGGACAGCCCCTTTAAAGTCTCCAAATGAGATTCTGAAGTTTTGTTTCATTGGCAGTCTATGTGGAAACAGTATAAAGTTACAGAAGATCGGACCGATGGTATACCATAGCACAAAACATTAGTCTTTAAGGGATTATTCAGCCATAGACATTGGGTCATGGTTTTAATCATGTGCCGAAAATCACATTGTTTTACTGTAAATTGCTGTGGTCACAGGCCAAACACTTTATGCTTGCGTCCTTTTTTTCAAACTTTTCTCGGCCAGGTGGCAAGAACCTTACATGTGATAGTCATGCCTAACATAACTAGGAGGTAGGGAATTAATACCCAATGTCAGATCCTGGATGACCACCATTAGTCTACCAGCAACTTACACAGAAGCAAAGCACATTCAGATCTTTCACACAGTGGACCTAAACCCGAAAACCATGTAAGTGTCCATATTTCCAGTACAGGGCACCTTTGTCAATGACAAACCTTAAATATACAAATATATTGGGACAGGATTCATGCTCCACGGACATGTGGTTTGAAATCATGAAAGGAAACAAAATGCATTATAAGGTTGGCTCTTAAAAAAAGAGAACTGTTTCTGAATATTCCCGGAGGCTGCAGACACGCACTTAAGGCGTAGAGCCAATAAACGATGAACGAGCGCTCATAGGAATCATTTCAACATACGATTATTGGCCCATCTAACCAGGACCACAATCGGCAGACAAACTAGGAAAGCACTGTTTCATTGGGTGCGATACATTTTATGCATTCATTAAAATTCTTAACGGCAGCACATTACTCAGTGTAAACAGGAGACGTGCTGCTGATAACATGATACCAGATTATTAGCCATCATTGTGTCCCCGTCATTGTTTCGTCAACCTGTGTATGCACTTTTCCAATTGTCAGTCGTTCAATTGCCTGGATCAGACCGACTATATAGGACATTAGTATCTGGTCTCCGCTGCACAAACTACCACTGATACATGTGAACAAAGTCGATATGTTTTTTTTCCCCCCAGTATATCCCTCCCAGCTTACATCACTCCCTATAAATAAATAGAAGCACTAATATAATAGCAAGTGGTTAATAAGACCTCTAAGCAGTCAGGAACACTGCTTCATCTGAATCGGGATCCTTCCCACTGTCCTCGCTGGGTAACGAGTCTCCACCACTCGGAGACCGGCAGCTCAAGTCCTCCACCCCAGATTCCTGGTCACTGTTAGCCGACAGGTCGGGGTCCGAGCTCTTCAAATGGTCCTGGGTTAGGATCAGGGCCGAGTCCTCCTCACCTTGGGATGGACTACGAGAGGGAAACGGCTTCAGGTTGGTGCTGTAATCTTGGGGCGTATTAGCCGGAGAGTGTTTGGTGATGCATATCTGGAAGTTGTGGATTTTTGGCTGGTCATTGAGATTCTTGTAGGTTTCATTTGACTCTCGAGTTTCCAGTTTTGTTAATCTCTAAAGGAAAAATTGTTAGACAAGAGCAAAAGTTACATTGGGTTAGGGCATGTTAATGTAACCTCTACATGCAAGTCGATCAGCAGTGGTTTAATGGTCTGTTTAGTAAGGCCGGCCGCACTTATGTTATCGTCAGCACATTTCTCGTTTACACAGGACAATGTGCTGCTAATGATAATTTTTAAACTTGCTCAAAAATTATCACACCAATGAATGTTTTGCCCCTCCATTGGATGTTTGATGGCCTGTTTAGGCAGCCAACAGTTGGGAATGAGGGAACGCTCCCTAACCCAATTATTGGCCTGCCTAAATGAACCTTTACTTGAAAACTTTACACCAATGAACAAACTTCTCTGGTGCCATAAGAAAGCCATAACGCCACAGTGCTCAGGCATTACTGACATTGAAAAGACACAAGGTAGAGACCCTGGTTACAGTGATGTGTCACTTAATAGTCTGATTGCTGTAGTTTTTATAAAATCACTATTTTATCAGCAAGCAGATTATCATTGGGGACTAGTAAACCTGCTGCCAGGTAGTCCTACATATTCATAAGCTCTGTACAACCCCGCCCCCATCACTGATTGGCAGCTTTCTGCAAATGTAGTATACACAAAGTGGCCAATCAGTGGTGTGGGCGGGGTTATACAGAGCTCAGCAGTCAGAGAACTGCCAATCAGTGATGTGGGCGTGGTGTGCTGCAGATAACACAGTAATTTTATCAAAATGACAGCAGGTAGCCCAGTAAGTGACAGATTGTTGGAATCAGGGCCTCTGCCCCTATATTGCACTGCACTCAGATGGGTAGCAAAAACCTGGTAACAGATTCCCTTTAATGGTGCTCTCTTCCAGTTATTGTGTTGGAGAACACCAAAGACGTAGGGCATCGGCTAAAAATGATTGCCTCGTTTTTATCTTGTGCAGGGTTTCTATATATAATCATTTAAAATTGTTTCTCAGTCACCATTAAAAGCTGAATCGGTTTACACTGAAACCTAAGCGGAGGTATAAACATCAAAAACATATAGGCTAGGAAGCTGGATTTTCAGTATTTCTACCACACCTTCTCCATGAACTCCATTTCCTCCTCCAGCTGCTGCGTCTCTTCTTTTACTGCCTGTAGAAAATCAGTGACTGACTGGCGAGGGTGCATTCCTTTCTCAAATCGGTTATAGAGGCCCCTCCAAAACCTTCCATGGTGAAAAATAAGTTTGAAGAGTTAGTATATGCACAAGTACAGAAGATTATCATCGAGCAATTCTCATGATATATGTTCTTAAGACGTGCTAGCTCATGGTACACACATGAAGGGCTAGCTCACAATGCTGTATATTCTCCCATGCCAGAGAATTGGGCCGATTATGCTAATGACACTCTGCTTTAACTCTGAGTGTGATCCAATTTTCTCGCATGGAAGAATTGCAGCACAGGTGTGGAGAAGATGGAGGACTTAATTTTTCCATCTTCTCCTTTGTCTCTGTGCACGTACATCAGACTGCACTCGGATAACATAGTATATTATTGGTCCGAGTGCTATCCGATAAAACATCACATAGCACTAGCACTCGGCCGTGTTACGTGGCAATGTGAGCGAGTCCTAATGAGTCCCTCAGTGGCTGATCTATGGCTGGTGACTTCAGATCAGTGAAAATGTGTGGTGGCAAGTTGGGCCTCATTACTCGGACAGCACACTGACACATCCTATCCTTACACTATTCACATGTCCGTTCTGTTATTTTGCTGACTGATGGTCTGTATATAAACAGAGACATCCCCTACATTGACCTTATTTGCGGACATCCAAGTTGCATCCTACTGCTATTCTTCATTTTCACTGACTGGGTACTTGAAGAAGCTTGGGAAACCTCTGTCACGTTGTTTTTGCATATGGCAAAACCATTGATAAAAACGGACATGTGGACTAAATATGCCCGAAAATTGGATCTAACACACTTGCAAAATTGCTCTGTTTTGTACAGGCAAACAAAAAAAAAACAGCTTTTGCCTGGATTCACACGTGTGTTTTGCGGTCTGAGTATGCTTCAATGCAAAGACTGGCTTCAGGTCTCCTGACCCAAACTCGACTTTATATTATGCGTTTATATAGAAAGTTTCCGTTCAGGGACATCCGCATGCCCTAATAACGGGGTTGTACCAAGTATATAAGTAATCCCCTATCAACAGGATTTAGGAATTGATCGCTAGGGGTCAGTTCCACAGAGAATGAATGGAGTAGAGATGTACATGCTCCACCTCTGCTCTGTTCAAAGCTTGCTCTACAGAACCTCCTGGGGATTGTTGGGGGTCCCAGCGGTCTGACCCCCAAAGATCAATACTTTATCGCAGTCTAAATATGTGCAAAATGAATCACCGTGTCACAAGCTGTCATAGATGTCAGTAAATCTGTCTAAAGTGAATTGATTTGTGCAAGGCAGAAGATAGAACTGACGAGTGAGCTCTGACGCAACCCCTAAATGTAGACCATGGTTACAAGTGGGAAGAGTGTTGGGCCTTGGATTTCACCACTGAAGGACACATTGGGCTCATGATACGTCACCCCGCTTCTTTCACCTGTAAAGTTAGGGTTGATGTTTCTATATATGAATGATAAGTATATGGTGTGTTAGAGTTCTGCTGCTTTATTCAGTGCAGAGGAGGAATCAGAATAACCTCTTACCTGAAGTGGCATGGAGTGGTGTGTGGTCTCAGAGTTCCTTGGGTCTGACTGTGATCTGCTCTGTACAGAGGGTTCATGTAATCCAACCGCTGCTTCCACAGGTAAGACCAGAGGGAGTAGGTCCTCTCCTGAATTCTGGAAGATGATGATTGCATCACTGATATATTGAGATTACGAGAGCTGCAAGTATACCCGCAACCTGCACTAACACTAAGGGCTCATTCAGACGTACATTTTTTGTGTACGAGTCCTATTTGTGTTATTTCCAGATAGCACTTGTACCTAGAAGAGTGAATGGGGCCATTCACATATCTGTGATTGTTTGAGAGACGGAAAATCGTGGCAAAATGTACGATAGTTATCTGAGTGTCAGGTCAAAATTAACAATGCACATCCATGGGTCAGTGAAAAAAAAATCGGCCAACAATTAATTGCCATCTGAGCGCTGTCCAGTTTTCCAGGTCTGTTTGATGGAAAAAGATGAAGAAACTGAAGCTCAGGCCAAACTCTAATGATAAAAACTGACACTGACCAAACTGGTGAAACTGTGCCTGATTCTCTTATATGAATGAGCCACAAGTTCTATAGCTTTCAGTGTTTCTTTGCATAGTAGCTGTGTAGCTTCATAGTCAAAATTGGAAAATCCGTTTCCAAAAAGTAGATGGAAAGATGCACTGAACTGTTTGGCCCCACCACGGTGCACCGAGCGCCTGTACTTGATTTGAACAGTCTTTCTGTACTGACAGTCCCTTTACAGCAGTGTTCCCCAACTCCAGTCCTCAGGACCCACCAACAGATCATGTTTTCAGGATTTCCTTAGTATTGCACAGGTGATGGAATTATTGCCTGTGCAGGTGATGCAATTATCAGCTGTGCAATACTAAGGAAATCCTGAAAACATGGCCTGTTGGTGGGTCCTGAGGACTGGAGTTGAGAACCACTGCTGTAAAGGGTTAGGAGATAACTTTCTGAATGCTGGAGGTCTGACCGATGGGACTTTTAGCGGTGCTGAGAATGGGGCTCTTCAGTGATCAGCAGAAGGCCTCATTCACATGTGCAGGTTTAAACAGGTATGTGAAAAAATGGTATCAGTGTGTCCATTTTTACCATCATTGTGCTATCAGTGTTCCTCTCGTATGGATAAATATGTTATAAAGTTTCTCCAATGCTTTGTAATGTTAAAGAAGTTGTCCAGTACTTTATATTACCCCCCCCCCCCAATGTATCTGACGCGCCCCCTGGGCCAGTGTTGTTGGGGGATACCCGGAGCCGGATCAGATGGGGGTTGTAGTCTCCGAGTGGCTGTGACCCGGTCCGTGCCCAGGGTGTCAAGCTCAGTGTGTGGCAGTCCTTACTGATGTTACTAAAGTTCTTTATGTCGACTACGCCACCCGTTGAATTGCGGTCACTACGGCCGCCGCTGCAGCAGGGTCCGCTGAGGCTGATGGTGTTTGTGCAGCTTAGGTAGTATAACCCCCAACGGGAGGGGTATAGCCTCAGGTGGTCAGGTGCAGAGGATGGTGGTTGTGGAAGTGCAGGGAAGATGGTAATGAGAGTCAGAGTCGGGTTGTGCAGTTCAGGGTTCTTTACTTACTGCTGTTCTTGTACCGGTCACTCCGGCCTTGAGTGACCACCCGAGCCGTGCTGCGTCCACCAGGTCCTGGACTCGGCCAACCCCCAAGTAGTTCTGGAGCGTGGTTCTGAGCTCCCTTTCTGTCCTGTCCTCGTCTCTGGCCTTCCCCACCAGGGATCCACCTATGTCCGGCTCCCTCGGGCCTCTTGTTGGCGAACCCTTGTCTCTGGGTTCCCTGACCCTATGCGTGGTCTGCCTTCCGGGTGGACATAGTGGGTGGCCGTGGCAGATTCTGCCCACGGCCTCCGGTTCCTGGCTAAGGTGTGCTGTAGCCTCTGCCAGCTTGGGATCCGGTACCCTGTTGCCAACTCTTCACCCTTTGATTTAGTTTGGGCTCTCAGAGTTCCTTCTTTCTCCCCCTCTGGGTCTTTCTTTCTCCTCTCTCACTCTTGGCTCTGGGGCTGCTCTGCTCCTCTGCTCTCTTCCTCTGCAAAGACTTACTGACTGTCTTCTCACAGACTGACTGACTGTGGCTGACTGACCCTGATCTTAGATGGTTCCCACCTTTTATACTCCCTCTATGTGTGAGCTCAGGTGACCAGCACCCAATGAGCTCCTATCTTTACCCAGGCTGCTCCCCCTATCTGCCCCTACACTACTGGGATGTACCACCCCCCTCCCACTCCAGCCAAGGACAGACTCGGTCGTACCTGCACATTTCTAAGTGGGAGTACCGTTGGTCTGCCCTCCGGAAATGGGATGTGTGTAGTGCATGCAGCCTTCTGAGCTCAGTTCCACACTCCATCCTTACCCGGGAGTGGAATATCACACCTCTGGCTGAGGTGCAATACCCCTGTAGCAGCCGAATCCTCAGGGTGCTACATATCCCCCCGGGGCCCCTAAGACTTTTTGTAATTAGCTTGCGTTGCTGATAATGCCTGTGAGCTTCGCTATCGGTGGCCGCTCACAGGCATCACGTGACCCCACGCTGATGTCACGACAAGTGAGGCGTGACTCAGCGCTGGGGTCCCTACGGTGGCTGCTGGGTTGTGGGCAGGGTTACACCTCCTCCCCACGCGTCACACCCAGCATCCACCGCGCTTTCCCAATGAATGGGGAGAGGCAGAGCGTGCGGTGGATGCCGGGTGTGATGTGGGGGGGGTAACCCCGCCCACAGTCTGGTATCCACCTGGAACGCGGAAGACAGAGACCCCCGGCTGCTGCCAGCGACATCGGTGGATGTCAAAGCCGGCTGCAGCCGGGGGTCACGTGATGCCTGTCAGCGGCCAGTGATAGCGCCACTCACAGGCATTATCTGCAACGGAAGGTAATTACAAAAATCCTTAGGGGCCCCGGGGAGACACATTGGGGGGGGGGGGTAATATAAAGTACTGGACAACCCCTTTAATCTCGGACAGCACCATGATGCCATCCGTGGGCTGTCTATGTTTTTCATGGACCCATAGACTTGTATAGGTCTTTTTCATCTGTGATATTGGAAGAAAAAACAGACATGTCTCCGTGAGTTTTGCACAGACACATAGTCCATGAAAATACACAGGCATGTGAATAGCATTAGCATTAACACGTACATGTGGATACGGATGTCTGAATGAGGCCTCAATGAGAGCTTGATATTTTAAGAATATCTCTTTAAAGCCATGATCCTCTAGTTACAAGGATGTATCTCATGTCCTTGGCTACTGACGTGCAGGTTAGGAAATTTTGTGACTGGGAAAGAAGATCTACAAGATTTCAACATTACTCAGGACAGAGAATATCTTCAAGAAGTATCTTCTAGTGGACCATTGGTTACATCAGGAACTGTGCAATTCTTAAATCCATGTACCCATCTTATTTTATTATTGGCATTTTGATTTCACCATTCTTATGTTTCTCTGTACAGTGGCACTGCCAGCGATGCCAGCGACCCAGATGGGCAGGAAAAAACTGAAATGGTTTAGGTTCACATACCCATTCAGTCTCCGGATATGTGGGAGTCCCTAAGGTCTGACCCCCCACCAATCCTGAAGTGATGGCATATCTTACCAATATGCCATCACTTTATACATTTTTCTCCTGCACAGTTATTGAAATTTTTTTGCCAAGGTTCAACCTTCACAGTTTATAAGTGATTGCTGTTATCCAGACTGTGGGGCACCGTGTGATCAGATCAGCATCAGGGACACGTCAACCATCCATATTCTATTTCTGTTACAAGCCTATAGTGACCATACACAGAGCACATATTCTCTCACATCAGTTCCTTCCTCTCCTTCTCGCAGTTGCACAGAAAGTTTCCATACTGACAGGAGTATATATGGTGTTGTATGTGGACCAAGAATCTCTCATTAAATTCAAACGCACAGGGAAACTGCTCCATGAGCTGCCAGACACATTCCAGGAACTGGTCTATCACTGGGGACACCTCCTTGGGATCCCCATCTAAATTTCCATACCTTAAAAAAAAAAAAAAATGCTGAAGCAATGCAATTGGGGTATATGCATGCAACATCTTTTTCAGGTGGACTGCGCTCCCAAAACCGCCTGAGACTGGGAATGGCACAGAAAAACTACAGTAAGTATATTATATTAGAATGTATGGTGTTTTTTTTGTCTCTTTTGCTGAGAGGAGGAGAGCTGATGGAAGATTTGGAAAGTGACACAGCTAAACTCAGCTGTGCTGACCCTAGCCCCACACTGACTGCTGGGCCCATATCTGAAATGTGTTGATTGATGGGATTTGAATACAGTTGATATTCTAATCATGCAGGAGGTTAGACCAGGAGATCCGGGCTTTCATTATAACCCACACACTGAGAAACCTGCTGTAAGATATGGTGTGGACGTGTTCTTTTTCTAGCATCTTGCTGCCTGTTTATAATTGGACAGCATCGTACAAGGAGAAGTACATGCCCCACAGTGAAAGCTCTCTGATAACAACCACTTGCATGTAACGAAAATTAACTCATTAGGTGACAAATACTTTGATTGTTAATATCCCTGCAACAGAGATGCAAAATAAGAAAAGAACTAACAAATTTTTTTTTCATCTGCTCTGAAGCTACAACGTGTTTTCAGTTCAACATGAAAAATTTGGTGAAAGGCCCTCTGTAAATAAGTGACTCTGTTTGACTTTTCCAACATATGTGCAGTGACCAGGGTTACCTGTGATTAAATTTGTGTCCAAATGAAATCCAGTCTTTTTCATTTAACACCTAATAGTAATTGGGAAAAATAAAAGTTACACTATGCAAAAAATATCAACTCCGTAAATCTCCACCAGTACATAGAGTATATGAAATAAAACCTCTTACCATAAATCCTCTGATGGTTCGGTAATAGGGGTCAAGTAACAGACTGGATACAGAGCAGACCTGAGCGGTGCGGTCCCATCCATCAGAACATTGAACGAGCACGCTGGCGCCCTCTTCTGACACGGCCTAAATGTGCAAATTAAATGTAAAATATTACACATTTATATAATTACAAATCTCGTTTATTCTCAGCACTAAAAGGATCATTTTTGTACAGTCCGTGCCTAGAATAGTACAAATCAGACAAGCAGCAGTAGAATATGAACAGATACAACACATCTTACCTTTGCAATGAAGATACCAGCATCTAGGATTGTTTTCACGTGTTTTAACCAACCAGAGGATTCAAGACCCCAAAGAAATTCACCCATAGAAGGAGATCGGAGCTCACAAACTGCAATCATGAACAGAACAATAAGCTCACTATAGCAACAGATTCTGTATGTGAAGTATTTCTGCTCCAAGACTTGAGATAGAGAATATATATATATATATATATAGGGTTGTGTAGGATACTCCAAGTGAGGATATGACTTAAAAATTGTACAATGAAAATGTAAAATTCTGTATTATTTATTATATTGGGGTTGGTCACTTTATATAAAAAAAATTCCAAAAGGGTGATAAAATGTAATGTTTGGCACATACAACTATAGAATACTTCCCCGGAGTTTGCCTTCTTCCTAAGGTGCGCCTGGAGGCCATGTTTCTCCCCAGGTAAGTTATACACCTCTACCCATCTACGTGATGTACAAGAAAACATGATTCATCAGACCAGAACCCTTTCTTCTATTACTCTATGGTTCAGTTCTGATGCCCATATACCCTTGTAGGTGCTTTTGGCTGTAACCGGGTCAGCATGACAATGACCAGTGTGCATCTCCATATGTAATAAGCTGCAATACTTTATCCTGACATCTTTTCTTCATAGCCAAAAGTTAATTTTTCAGCAATATGTGCCACAGTATTTCTTCTGCAGCACCGGACCAGCTGGGGCTACTGTACCTTTCGTTCCACACAAGTATCAATGAGCCTTGGGCGCCCATGACTCCGCCACCTGCTCACCGGATGTTCTACCCTGGTAGGCACTAACTATTGTATGCCAGGCACACCCCACAACACCTGCTGTTTTTGAGATCTTCTGACAACCCTCATGGGGGCACCTCTGACAAGGAGAATATTGAGATCTCTAGACATCATGATTTGTCCATTGAAAATGGAGCTGTTTAGGGAATAGAGCGCACAGAACATAGGGAAAAAAAAACAGTGGAGGGGGAAAGAAATAATTTGAGGTGCTCACCTGGAGGGATTGTGAGAGTCACAGCTCCTAAACCAGGAGTAATATAACGCTAGCTGCCATCTATAAGAAATATCTTTTTTGTATTCTTTTACCCTATGCACAAAATAAACATTCATGGAAAACTATAAATTGGCAGCAGCGTGTGCAATGTCCTCAAGGGCCAACATACATACGCTGAAAGGAGATTTGCAAATAACATTTTTCGCTGTTGCCCGTTCCTGTGGCACCATTAATGTACTAGGCCTTAATGAGTTTGGTGACATAACGTCTTGTGATCGCTATTTTAACTCTCTAAGAACCAGGGAGTTTTTTATTTAAGCGCTTTTTGTGTTTATGGAGCTGACGTTTTTATTGATACCAATTTGGAGTACATAGAACGTTTTGCTAGCTTTGTATTGTATTTTTTTTGTTAAGTGAGGTGATAAAGAACCCACAATTTTGGCATTTTGATTTTTTTTTTCTGCAATGTTTACCGTAAAGGTTAATTACCATAATTCCATACTTTGATACATCTGACTTTTACGGATGTGGCGATACCAAATGTTTTTTTTTCCGTTTCTTTGTTTTTAATAGGGAAAACGTGGGATAGTTAAAAATTATCTATTTTTTATATTTTGACTTTTTATTTTTTTTTACATTTTTTTTGTACCCATTAGTGGACTTAACCCCTTAAGCCCCGAGGGTGGTTTGCACGTTAATGACCAGGACAATTTTTACAATTCTGACCACTGTCACTTTATGAGGTAATTACTCTGGAACGCTTCAACGGATCCCCCTGATTCTGAGATTGTTTTTTTGTGACATATTGTACTTCATGATTGTGGAAAAATTTCTTCGATATCACTTGCGTTTATTTGTGAAAAAAACGGAAATTTGGCAAAAATTTTGAAAATTTTGCAATTTTCAAAATTTGAATTTTTTAAGCCCTGAAATCAGAGCGATATGTCACACAAAAGAGTTAATAAATAACATTTACCACATGTCTACTTTACATCAGCACAATTTTGGAACCAAAATTTTTTTTTGTTAGGGAGCTATAAGGGTTAAAAGTTGACCAGCGATTTCTCATTTTTCCAAAAAAATTTACAAAACCATTTTTTTAGGGACCACATCACATTTGAAGTCACTTTGAGAGGTCTTTATGACAGAAAATACCCAAAAGTGACGCCATTCTAAAAACTGCACCCCTCAAGGTGCTCAAAACCACATTCAAGAACTTTATTAACCCTTCAGGTGCTTCACAGGAATTTTTGGAATGTGGAAGAAAAAAATGAACATTTAACTTTTTTCACAAAAATGTTACTTTAGACCCAATTTTTTTTATTTTCACAGGGGTAACAAGAAAAAATGGACCCCAAAATTTGTTGTGCAATTTCCCCTGGGCACGCAGATACCCAATATTTTGGGAAAAAACACTGTTTGGGCGCACGGCAGGGCTCGGAAGGGAAGGAGCGCCATTTGACTTTTTGATTGTAAAATTTGCTTGAATAATTAGCGGACGCCATGTTGTGTTTGGAGAGCCCATGTGTGCCCAAACTTTGGAGCTCCCCCACAAGTGAACCCATTTTTGAAACTAGACCCCCCAAGGCACCTTTCTAGATGTATAGTGAGCACTTGGAACCCCCAGGTGCTTCACAAATTGATTCGTAAAAATGAAAAAGTGAAAAAAAAACACTGTTTCATTTTTATGAATCAATTTGTGAAGCACCTGGGGTTCCAAGTGCTCACTATGCATCTAGATAGGTGCCTTGGGGGTTCTAGTTTCCAAAATGGGGTCACTTGTGGGGGAGCTCCAATGTTTGGGCACACAGGGACTCTCCAAATGCAACATGATATCCACTAACAAATTGAATGGAAAATCGGCTCAAATTGTTAGCGGACACCACGTTGCGTTTGGAGAGCCCCTCTGTGCCCAAACTTTGGAGCTCCCCCACAAGTGACCCCATTTTGGAAACTAGACCCCCCAAGGCACCTTTCTAGATGCATAGTGAGCACTTGGAACCCCCAGGTGCTTCACAAATTGATTCGTAAAAATGAAAAAGTGAAAAAAAAAACACTTTTTCATTTTTATGAATCAATTTGTGAAGCACCTGGGGTTCCAAGTGCTCACTATGAATCTAGATAGGTGCCTTGGGGGGTCTAGTTTCCAAAATGGGGTCACTTGTGGGGGAGCTCCAAAGTTTGGGCACACAGGGGCTCGCCAAACGCAACATGGTGTCCGCTAACAATTTGAGCCGACAATTTGTTAGCGGATATCATGTTGCGTTTGGAGAGTCCCTGTGTGCCCAAACATTGGAGGTCCCCCACAAGTGACCCCATTTTGGAAACTAGACCCCCCAAGGCACCTATCTAGATTCATAGTGAGCACTTGGAACCCCAGGTGCTTCACAAATTGATTCATAAAAATGAAAAAGTGTTTTTTTTCACTTTTTCATTTTTACGAATCAATTTGTGAAGCACCTGGGGGTTCCAAGTGCTCACTATGCATCTAGATAGGTGCCTTGGGGGGTCTAGTTTCCAATATGGGGTCACTTGTGGGGGAGCTCCAAAGTTTGGGCACACAGGGGCTCGCCAAACGCAACATGGTGTCCGCTAACAATTTGAGCCGACAATTTGTTAGCGGATATCATGTTGCATTTGGAGAGTCCCTGTGTGCCCAAACATTGGAGCTATAATTTTTCCAGATTTTGGCAGACAGTCATGTGACGGCTCGTTTTTCGCGAGATGACTTGACGTTGTTATTGGTGCCATTTTCAGGCACGTGACATTTTTTGATCGCTTTCTATTCCGATTTTTGGGAGGCAGAATAAACAAAAAACAACAATTCAGGAATTGTTTTTTTTTTTTTTTTTATTCTGTTCTGCGTGTGGTAAAATTGATAAGGCAGCTTTATTCTTCGGGTCAGTACGTTTACAGCGGTACCACATTTGTATAATTTTTCTATATTTTGGCGCTTATACACAATAAAAGCTATTTTATAGAAAAAAATATTTTTTAGCATCGCTTTATTCTGAGAGCTATAACTTTTTTATTTTTCGGCTGATGGAGCTGTATGGTAGCTTGTTTTTTGCGGGACGAGATGACGTTTTCATCGGTACCATTTTTATTTATATGCGTCTTTTTTATCGCGTGTTATTCCACTTTTTGTTTGGCGGTATGGTGATAAAGCATTGTTTTTTGCTTGTTTTTTTTTTTTTTTTTACCGTGTTCACTGAAGGGGTTAACTAGTGGGACAGTTTTATAGGTCAGGTTGTTCCGGACGCGGCGATACCAAATATGTGTACTTTTATTGTTTTGTTTTGTTTTTTTTTATAATAATATTTATTGATGGGTACATTATATTTTTATTTTTGGTGGATTATTTTTTTTATTTTTTTTTTATATTTTTGCAAATGTTTTTTTTTTTTTTTTTCACTTTCACACAGTTTATACACTTTATTACTTTGTCCCACTCTGGGACTTTCACTTTTTTTTTTCTGATCGCCTGCATGGCATAGGGACGGAGCACCATCCCTATGCCATGTAGGCTGTCAGCGGTGCACAATGTGAAGATTGCTTGGAGATGCACTGCGCATGTCCAAGCAATCTTCATGCTCTCTGGTGACCCGGATGTTGTCATGACGACATCGGGTCGTCATGGCAACACCCGGGAAGCCTTTGCAGACTGCGCTGGAAGCCGGAAGAGGAGGTGAGTATCGCCGATCACCTCCCCTTGCCCCCGCAATGCCGCGATCGACTTCGATCGCAGCATAGTGGGGGTTAATGTGCTGGGAGCGGTGCACGACCGCTCCCTGCACATAGTATCGGGTGTCAGCTGTGACAATCAGCTGACACCCGGCGGCGATCACGCCTGCACAGCCTATGTGCGCGCGCGATCGCCATGACGTACTAATACGGGTCTGGGTCTTAAGTCCCAGGGCACAGACGCGTATTAGTACGTCAGATGTTGTTAAGGGGTTAAACATGTGATACTTGGATTGCTTATATATACTGTAATACCACAGTATTGCGGTATTTACTGGAAATGATGGTTTCCTATGGCACTCAGTCTGCTGTAAAAAGTACTAAGATGGACCTTAAAGGTAAAGGCATTTTGCCCATAGCGGTAGACCACGTGGCCACTATGGCGCTCATTAGCTGGGAAAGCCTGATGCTACAGGGCTTTCTTCTTCCGCATATCATTCTTTGAAAGATGGCCTTTGTTCCCCATCATTCAGCCTGTACGTCTGTGCTCGAAGTCTCAGCACTGCAGGTGCAATGACGTCACTAGATCGGGCCCTCTGTGTGGAGTTTTTTTTTATTTTGACAACAAGAAAAGCGTATACTGTGGGATCCATCATACATGATGTGGGGCGGCCATCATACTGTGTGAGCGAACTGTTGGGGGCCATCATACTGTGTGAGCGAACTGTTGGGGGCCATCATACTGTGTGAGCGAACTGTTGGGGGCCATCATACTGTGTGAGCGAACTGTGGAAGACATCATACTGTGTGTGTATATGTGTGGGGGGCTGTAAGAGCATCATACTGTGTGTGTGTGTGGGGGGGGGGAGTAGTGTAGGTGCATTATATTGGTGGGGTTTGCCATGGGGTCATCATGTTGTCCATGTAAGGACTACTGTGGGAGAAAATTATGACAGGAGATTCACTCCGAGGTATCGCACCGTGTGTGGAGGGCAGCATACTCTATGGGGTTTATTAAAATGGTATCAGTGTGTGTGACGCGCCCCCTGGGCCATGTTCAAGGGATACCCGGAGCCGGATCTGGATAGGGGTAGTAGTCCTTGTGGCGGTGACCCGGTCCGTGCCCGGGGTGTCAGACTAAGTGGCGGTATATTAGCAGTAGATGTAGGACGACTACACCACCCGTTGAATGCAGCTATGGAGCTGCCGCTGCAGGGCAGACCGCTGAGGCCGGTGGAAGGATGGTGCAGCGTGGATGGTATAATCCCCAACGGGAGGGGTATGGCCTCAGGGCAGCCGACGTGGATGATGGGGGTAGTAGGAACCACTCAGAGACGATGCGGTGTAATTCAGGGTCTTTACTGGTGACAAAGATAGACCCTCCCGGAGTACTGGCTAGCGGTCGGGGCCTGGTCAGTCCTTGAGCAGATGGGATCCCCCTTGGCCAGGCGGAGTTGTAGGCCTCCCCAACTAATTGTACTCTTCTGGCTTCCTTGCTAGAGGCGGGTAAAGGTAGCCCACGTCCCTGAGTGTACCGTGTGGTGCTAACCCGTATGGCCGGTGACTCGGGGCCTTCTAGTGGCTTCCGCTCCACGACGGCGGTGCTGGTCCCACGCGTGTGACCGTGCCTTCGGGTTTCTTGGCCAGAGGACCTGAAATCCCCTGCCGGTCGGTTTCTGCTGCTGGGTCAAGGTTAATCCCCACAGCCTCGGACTCCGGGTCCGGTGGTAACTCTTCAATCAGGGCGAGCTCTTCAGCTGCCAGCCCCTGATTCCTTTTAGCACTGCTCCCACTGAGCTCCTGATCTTTCTTTCCTAAGCTGCTCCTCTTCTAACCAGACTATGTCTCTGTCTGGGACTCCTCTTCTTCTCTCTAACCCTGCCTCAGCCCCAGTTTTATATAGGGGAAGTTCTTCCCCTCCCAGGACTGGGCAGGAGGTGTGGCATGCATAGGATTCCTGACCAAGAGACCTCCCACCTGCTCTCAGACATAACATTGCTATTACTGTGGAGACCAGACCCCTGGGGTGCCACATTCCCCCCTAGTGAATGTTAGTACTCCGGGACTAAACATACTTTTGTAAACATAACAAGGTGCAAACAATAACATTCTGATAGAGACAACACATAAGGTGGTCACGGCGTGTCCGCAACCGGGTGTAACTTTTGAGGAAAACAAGGGTGTCCATTTCACCAACACAGGGAGACGTAACCAGGTAGGGGTCTGTCCTGCCCCGAGTCCTTAACAGTCTTTCAGTCCGTCCTGGGTTACGCTCCTGTTATGCACACGCCCGGGCTAAGCGGCGTGTGCGTGTGATTGGTAGTGATTCCACTGGACCGTGCCGGAGAGTGAATGCCTGGAGGGGCGTGACTAAGTATTCACCCGATCCGACCAGGGTCGCACGACGGCATACGACGCCAGTGCACCAAGGAGGAACCGAGCAGAGGGACCAGGTGCTACTCCAGGACAGACCCCGGACACGGCTGTTGACCCACACAGGGGAATACAGGAACAGGCTGGTAGGCTGGCACACAGACTGGTGGGTATAGGCAGGCACGACTGATATGCAGGCAGGCGGGTATGCAGGCAGGGGGGTAAAGGCAAGCACAGCTAGAGTGCAGACAGGGAGGCACTAGCAGGTAGGAACACAGGCGGGATAGGACCCAGTACACACCGGGACACAGGAACAATACAGGCAAAGGGGTACAGGCAAGCACGGCTAGAGTGCAGACAAGGCTGAGCAGGGAGGACAGGGCTCTGTTCACACGGAACAGACAGGAAGGGAAAGGCAGAGCCAGACACCCACAGGGTACTTGCAGTGAAGTAGCGAGTGGACCACAAACTCACAAACGGGAGCACAGAGACAACTGGCAGGAGTTAGGTACGAGTTCAGACTCTGCAGAAAAAGGAAGGGAACGGACATAGAGGCAAAAACAGGTAAAGGATAGGAGAGAGTTCAGACTGGAACTGAGTGTACGGAGGAGACCGACACTGCAGCGGGATACAGGAGCGGGTCTGGGAATACTGCCCCCAGAGAGGCGGGACGAACAGGCAAGGAGCGTGTTCAGACAGGACAGACAAGATACAGGAGCGGGTCTAGGTAATCGGCCCCTAGAAGGCAGGAGGGACAGGCTAGGAGCGAGTTCAGACAGGACAGACAAGAGAACACAGAAAGGACTCAGTTCAGACACGGGAACTAATACCGAAAAGCAGGAGACATACAGGACTCAGTTCAGACACGGGAGCTGATACCGCAAAGCAGGAGACATACAGGACTCAGTTCAGACACGGGAGCTGATACCGCAAAGCAGGAGACATACAGGACTCAGTTCAGACACGGGAGCTGATACCGCAAAGCAGAAGACATACAGGACTCAGTTCAGACAGGCCTGGAAATACAGCCTCCAGGAAAGGCAGACAAGGAAACAAAGAACGGGACCTGGCACCTTCAGAGTGCAAGCACACACTGAAGGAAACACTATGCTCAGGCAGGGATAGAAGGGAGCTGCTGAGCTATATACCAAGTGACAGACAGCAATAGGCTGAGGACGCACAAGGGGTGTGACCCACAGCAGGTACAAAAGGCAGGAAGTGATCGGGCGCCGCCCTTAAGCAGCAGAAACAGACACAAACAGACAGCATGGAGGGAAGCCAGAGAGACATTCTGGACAGGAGATCAAGTGCGCCCTCTTGCACAGTGGGAGATGGACCACCATGCAAGGACGCCGCCAGGTATGTTACAGTACCTCCCCCCTTACGCCCCCTCTTCTTCAGGCCTGCCAGAATCTTCCGCAAGGAATTCGAGGGCCAGTCGTTCACTGGGTTGGAGGGGGACAGAGACTTAAGGGTAATCTCTGCTTCGAGGTACATCTTGTCAAGCTCACAGGAAGAAATAGACGGGTTATCACGTACATAATGAGGAAAAGTCACTGTCTCTTTGTTATCTGGTGGTATCCCGGAGGATTCAGGAAACAACTGGAGGTCCTCCGCCGGGTCAGAAGAGTGCAGAGGCTCAGAGAAAACAACTGCTTCAGAGTACACTAGGTCGGACTCACTGGAGGAAGCAGGCGAGGTATCGGGTACCGAGTATAGGAAAGTCTCTGTCCATTCACCACCAGGTGGCACCCCGAAGGGTTCTGGAGACAGCTGGCGGTTCTCCGCCTGGTCAGAGGGGTGTAGAGACTCACGGGTAACCTCTGCTTCAGAGTACACTAGGTCGGACTCACTGGACGAAGCAAGCGAGGCATCAGATCCAGGATATAGGAAAGTCTCTGTCCATTCACCACCAGGTGGCACCCCGAAGGATTCTGAACACAACTGGAGGTCCTCCGCCTGGTCGGAGGGGTGTAGAGACTCAGGAGTAACCTCTGCTTCGGAGTACACTAGGTTGGACTCATTGGACGAAGCGAGCGAGGTATCAGGTACAGAGTATAGGAGAGTCTCTGTCCTTTCGCTACCAGGTAGCACCCCGAAGGGTTCAGGAGACAACTGGAGATCCTCCGCCTGGTCGGAGGGGTGTAGAGACTCGGAGGTAACTACCACTTTGGGGTACCCATTGTCAGGCTCACAGGACGAAGCGGACAAAGTATTGAGTACCGGGTGTAGAGAAGTCTCTCTCCATTTGTCATCGAGTGGTATCCCGGAGGGTTCAGGAGGCAACAGGGGATCCTCCGCCAGGTAGTAGAGGTGCACAGACTCTGAGGTAACCACAGCTTTGGAGCATCCTTGGACATGCACACCGGTTAAAGAGAAAGAAGCATCTGATGCCGGGTGCAGGAAGTTCTCCTGTGTGGAGTCTGGATGGGCAGAAGTCTCTTCGGCCAGGAGAACTGGTGCACTACCCACGCACATTACCCATTGGGGTTTCTCCGGGATACAGGGAGATGAAGCTTCAGTAGGGACTTCAAGGTTGGGGTCAGGAGGTCTCAGGGAGGACAGACCCTGGCGTGACGGCTTGCCTCTAAGTCTAGCACGTCTGGACTGCCTCTTGAGGTTGAGAGAAGTATTCCGGAAAGCGTAGTCACCCTGTGAGGATTCTGGGTGGGCAGTAGTCTCATTGGGCTGGAGGACTATTGCGCTACCCACACACATTACCCGTCGGGGCTGCTCCGGGATATTGGGAAGTGAAGCTTCAGCAGGGGCTTCAGAGTTAGGGTCCTCGAAGACCATACGAAAGGCCACCAGGAAGGCCTGCAGGTCAAGGATGACAGGATCCCATGCTTCCCATAGGGGGGTGACCCATTTCAAGGCATCACCCGCTAGGTAGTCAATCATAAAGGCCACTTTAGCCCAATCGGAAGGAAAATAGAGAGGGTAGGCCTTAAAGTGTAGCATGCATTGCTCCACAAATGCACGACACTGTCTTGGATCCCCATAGTAACGTGGCGGATCCGCAGGAACGAGAGCTGATAGATCCATCTGGACGGGTGCGTAATTCGCCTGGAACTCAGCTAAAGGGGGAAAAAAATTTATTTATTTATTTTAATGCATGTATTCGCTGGAAAAACTTCTCAAAGAGCGAAGGCCGTGGGGCTCAACGGGAACCATGGCCTGAGCATGCTGTTATGCACACGCCCGGGCTAAGCGGCGTGTGCGTGTGATTGGTAGTGATTCCACTGGACCGTGCCGGAGAGTGAATGCCTGGAGGGGCGTGACTAAGTATTCACCCGATCCGACCAGGGTCGCACGACGGCATACGACGCCAGTGCACCAAGGAGGAACCGAGCAGAGGGACCAGGTGCTACTCCAGGACAGACCCCGGACACGGCTGTTGACCCACACAGGGGAATACAGGAACAGGCTGGTAGGCTGGCACACAGACTGGTGGGTATAGGCAGGCACGACTGATATGCAGGCAGGCGGGTATGCAGGCAGGGGGGTAAAGGCAAGCACAGCTAGAGTGCAGACAGGGAGGCACTAGCAGGTAGGAACACAGGCGGGATAGGACCCAGTACACACCGGGACACAGGAACAATACAGGCAAAGGGGTACAGGCAAGCACGGCTAGAGTGCAGACAAGGCTGAGCAGGGAGGACAGGGCTCTGTTCACACGGAACAGACAGGAAGGGAAAGGCAGAGCCAGACACCCACAGGGTACTTGCAGTGAAGTAGCGAGTGGACCACAAACTCACAAACGGGAGCACAGAGACAACTGGCAGGAGTTAGGTACGAGTTCAGACTCTGCAGAAAAAGGAAGGGAACGGACATAGAGGCAAAAACAGGTAAAGGATAGGAGAGAGTTCAGACTGGAACTGAGTGTATGGAGGAGACCGACACTGCAGCGGGATACAGGAGCGGGTCTGGGAATACTGCCCCCAGAGAGGCGGGACGAACAGGCAAGGAGCGTGTTCAGACAGGACAGACAAGATACAGGAGCGGGTCTAGGTAATCGGCCCCTAGAAGGCAGGAGGAACAGGCTAGGAGCGAGTTCAGACAGGACAGACAAGAGAACACAGAAAGGACTCAGTTCAGACACGGGAACTAATACCGAAAAGCAGGAGACATACAGGACTCAGTTCAGACACGGGAGCTGATACCGCAAAGCAGGAGACATACAGGACTCAGTTCAGACACGGGAGCTGATACCGCAAAGCAGGAGACATACAGGACTCAGTTCAGACACGGGAGCTGATACCGCAAAGCAGAAGACATACAGGACTCAGTTCAGACAGGCCTGGAAATACAGCCTCCAGGAAAGGCAGACAAGGAAACAAAGAACGGGACCTGGCACCTTCAGAGTGCAAGCACACACTGAAGGAAACACTATGCTCAGGCAGGGATAGAAGGGAGCTGCTGAGCTATATACCAAGTGACAGACAGCAATAGGCTGAGGACGCACAAGGGGTGTGACCCACAGCAGGTACAAAAGGCAGGAAGTGATCGGGCGCCGCCCTTAAGCAGCAGAAACAGACACAAACAGACAGCATGGAGGGAAGCCAGAGAGACATTCTGGACAGGAGATCAAGTGCGCCCTCTTGCACAGTGGGAGATGGACCACCATGCAAGGACGCCGCCAGGTATGTTACAGCTCCAACTATATGCACAAAGGATTCCCGGTAAATCCACCAAAGACTCCTATAAATAACTAGAAACACATAATTATACACAAGCAACAATAAACAGGTAAACATTAATAAAATAGTTTGAACATTTAGATCCTCCACCGTATGGGCAGCTGGCCTTTAGTGACCCTAGTGGACCTACGGGGCTGGTTGATTGGTCCTGAGCTACAGGGTATAGGAGCTGTCAAGGGTAAACTGGGCAGCCGTCTACGGACTCTTTGGCTCACTAGGGGTATGGCAGGCTCACTATAAGCAGAGGGTTGATTTTCCTGGTCTGCTTGTGTGGGGCCTTCTGCCTCCTGGACCGGCTGTTCTTCCAGTTCTACCTGTGTCTCCGTAGGCACTTGGGATGCTGGTTGGAGGAACGTGAGGACGGGTACCACAACAGCACCATTGACTTGAGTCCAAGACCGAGGGAAGTCTCCGAGCACAGTACTAACCATATCTTCCCTTTCCTCTACGGGTCGAGGGTCCTCTTGTTCCTCTTCAGGGTTCCGTAGCTGTTCGGGACACTTCTTTAGGTGATCCCGGGATACAATGGCTGTGGTTTCCCCTCCGTCTTTACTGATTGTACAGACCTTTGGGTTGTCGTGGCTTGAGGGCAGTACGGTGTACGGGTCCTTCTCCCATTGGTCGTCCAACTTGTGGAGCCGTCTTTTCCTCTTCAAGACCTGCTCTCCGGGCACCAGGGGAACAGCGGGAGCATACTGGTTGTAAGTTTTCTCTTGTCTTTCCCTAGCTTGACAGAGACTACGCTCCACGCTCTCCTGTACTTTTCGGTATTGCTGCTGCCTCTCTGTGTCCCAGTTGGCTTCTGGTGAAGTGTCCTCGGGTGTCAGGACTCCCATCTCCAGATCAACAGGAAGCTTACCAGGTCTTGCCCTCATTAGGTAAGCCGGGGTACAGTTGGTGGAACCTACAGGGATGTGGTTGTATAGGTCCACCAGGTCGGGCAGCTTCTCAGGCCACAGACTGCGTTCCTCCAGGGGCAATGTTTTCAGGAGATCTATCACCACCTGGTTCATTTTCTCACAAAGTCCATTAGTTTGCGGGTGATAGGGTGTTGTTCTTATCTTCCGGCATCCATACAGGGTACAGAACTCCTGGAAGACCTCCGCTTCAAAGGCAGGCCCCTGGTCCGTCAGCACCTTCTCCGGGTATCCATGCGGACGGCAGAAGTGCTGCTGGAAGGCTCTAGCTGCTGTGTGAGCCGTTAAGTCCTTGACGGGGACGACAACCAGGAACCGGGAGTAGTGATCCACGATGGTTAACGCGTAGACGTAGCCACTTCTGCTTGGGGTCAGTTTTACATGATCCAAGGCTACCAGTTCCAACGGCTGTCTGGTGATGATGGACCGCAGGGGAGTCTTCTGGCTGGCACGGTCCCCCCTTCTTAAGTTGCATGGGCCACAGTCTCTGCACCACCTCTCGATGGTTCCTCTCATGCCTACCCAATGGAACCGCCCGCGCAGCAGGAACTCCAGCTTCTTCCATCCGAAATGCCCAGCTCCGTCGTGGTATGCCTCCATCACCATAGCTGCGTCTCTTCTTGGCACCACTACTTGCCAGATTAGTTCATGCGTCCGGGAGTTAACCATTCTGCGGCACAACTTTCCCTTGTAAAGGAACAGTCGACTCTTCTCAGCCCACAGTTGCTTGGCTTCCTCCGGAGCGTCTGGGTCAAGGCGTGCATCTGGCCGAGTCAGCATCTCCTTTACCAGACGGACGGCAGGGTCACTGTCTTGCGTCTCCACCCAGTTGTAGTGAGGTAAGGGGTTCAACGTAGCGGTTTGCTTACTTCTTACACGGTGCTCAACTTCTTCCAATCCCTCTGAATCTTCCCCTACGTCCGGTAGGTTTGGCATCCTGGACAGGGCGTCCGCGTTGGTATTGGAGCGTCCTGCCCGGTATTTGATTGTAAACTCATAGTTGGACAAGCGGGCCATCCATCTCTGCTCTAGGGCACCGAGTCTTGCAGTGTCCAGGTGTGTCAACGGGTTGTTATCCGTGTACACAGTGAACCGGGAAGAAGCGAGGTAGTGCTTAAAGCGTTCGGTGACTGCCCACACCACTGCCAGGAACTCTAGCTTAAATGAGCTGTAATTCTCAGGGTTTCTTTCGGTGGGTCGCAGTTTTCGGCTGGCGTAAGCAATTACCCGTTCTTTCCCCTGCTGGATCTGGGACAGTACGACTCCTAGCCCGATGTTACTGGCGTCGGTGTAGAGGATAAAGGGCTGGCTGTAATCCGGGTACGCCAGGATTTCATCCCCCGTGAGGGCCATCTTCAGCTGGCGGAAGGACTCTTCTTCCAACTTCTCCCATCTGAAGGGCGGCTTCTGGTTCTTGGCCTTCCTGGACTGGCCTATCAGGAGGTCCTGCATAGGAGCTGCCTTTTTGGTGAAACCGGGAATGAACCTTCGGTAGTAGCCTACCAACCCGAGGAACTGCCTCACTTCCTTTACGCTAGAGGGGCTTGGCCATTCCTTAATTGCGGTGATCTTATCAGGGTCGGGAGCCACTCCGTCAGCACTCACCACGTGTCCCAGGTACTGCACCTTTGGTTTCAGGAGGTGACACTTGGAGGGTTTCACCTTTAGGCCGTAGTTTGCCAGGGCTTCGAACACTTCTGCCAGGTGTTTCAGGTGGTCCTCGTAGGTCTTGGAGTAGACGATGACATCGTCCAGGTATAACAGGACCGTCTCAAAGTTCCGGTGTCCCAGACAGCACTCCATCAATCGCTGGAAGGTTCCTGGTGCGTTGCAGAGTCCAAACGGCATGCAGGTAAACTCGCTAAGTCCCATCGGGGTGGTGAATGCGGTCTTCTCCCGATCCGCCTCTGCTACAGGAACCTGCCAGTACCCGCTAGTGAGATCCAAGGTGGAGAAGAAGTTAGCAGATTTTAAAGCAGCCAAAGACTCCTCTATTCTTGGTAAGGGGTACGCATCCTTGTGTGTGATACGGTTAATTTTCCGGTAATCTACACACATTCTCATGGTGTTGTCTTTCTTTTTGACCAAGACTAGTGGAGCTGCCCAGGGGCTACAGCTATCCCTGATTACCCCAGCCTCCTTCATGTCTCTAAGCATCCCCTTGGCGTGTTGGTAGTGTGCAGGGGGTACGGGCCGATACCTCTCTTTTATGGGAGGATGGTCTCCCGTGGGGATGTGGTGTTCTACCCCCTTGACTCGCCCGAAGTCTAACGGGTGTTTACTAAACACTCTCTCGTACTCTTGAACCACCCGGTAGACTCCCTGTTTCTGGTGGGAGGGAGTGGAGTCAGTACCCAAATGTAGTTGCTGACACCAATCCTCCATTATTTTCTCAGAGCCGTTACCTTCCTCCGGATGAGATGGAGGCAAGGGTTCCACAGACTGTATAGAATTTTGGTTGATAGTATATAATTTGGCTAGCGTAGCATACCGGGGCAGGTATACTTCCCTTTTCCCAATATTTATTATGCGAACGGGTACCCTCCCATGGCATACATCAACTACCCCCCGGGCTGTCAAAATGGTGGGCCTACTGTCTGAGTAGACTGGCTCTACCATGGCCTGGTAATCTCTACCTCTCAGACCAATAGCTGCCCGGCACCAAATCATCATTTCACTTTTCGGGGGTATGGCAATAGGGAAAGGGTCACACATTCTTACGCTACCAATCTCACCGCCGGAGAGTTCCACTTGTTGCCGTCGCATCAGTGCCCGGATCTCTTTCTGGAGCACTCGCTGCTGGCCGGAGCTGGCGTTCTTGGCAACCTGCTGTAAAATGAAAATCACCTCTGCAAGACAATTTTCAATCACATTAGTTCCTAGAGTTATCTTTGGGTGACTCTCGCGCTTGTCAATGTCCACAATGATCAGTCCCTGTGCTGCCAGTTCGACTCTACCGATTTTAATGGTCATTTCTTTAAATCCGATCTGCGGCACGGGTTGACCATTGCTGGCAATGATACTCAAGTCGTCGTTAGGGTAGCGGGTGATATCCGAGTCATTCCAGTACTGCTTGAAGAGCACGTACGGGATGGTGGTGACCTGTGACCCGGTGTCCAGTAGGGCACTCATAGGAATGCCATCCAGTACCACAGGCAAGACTGGACGTCCTCCCACATATTTGTCGCGCCAGCTCGATGGGCCTGGTGATCTTTTTCCTGGGGGTTGGCCCTCTACCCCAGGTTGTGCCAGTTTAAAGGACAGTACCTTGCCATATGTCCGGGTTGATTGCAGCGGCGGCAGATGGGTTGTCCGTCCTCGTTGTATCGGTCGCTGGGTCTTCCTCTGGCCGGTGGGGTCCTCCTTGGTCGACGCCACGGGATGTCCTCCGGTCCGGATGCCAGCTGGATCTTCCCTGGAGTGGAAACCTGTAAAGACTGCACAGTTCGGGTTAGCGCAGCAACGCTTTTAGCTAGCTCTTGGACCTGATGGTGCAGGTCTGGAGCCGGGTCATTATTCAAAGCCTGCGCATCAGCCCCCACAGGCCCTGCCGACAAGGGCGCCGCCTCCTGGTGGTAAGTGATAGCTGGGCGCCTGTGGGTCACAACGCCACCCGGTGCCGGTTCTCGGAGCACCCGGATGGCTCTGTCTTTGAACTGTGCAAAGTCCAGATGAGGATCCTGTAAGGCTATGGCCCGCAACTGGGTTCGGTGGACATTGCAATATAGTCCCTCTATAAATTGTTCGGTCAACAGCCTGTCCTCGTTTCCCACGCTGTCGGAGTCGGTCTGCTTAATGGCTCTCAGGGCCTCTTGTAGGTTTAGTGCATAGTCCCTTATACTCTCATGTGCTCGCTGCTTGCACCCATAGAATTTAAGCTTAATCTCGGCTGAGGTGCGGGTATCAAAGGTGTCCCTCAGCCGGGTTAGTATCCCCGCGACAGTCCTCCTCCCAGGTGGCCAGGACTTTACCTCCCTTTGGGCTGCCCCGGTTAGTTGGGCCACCAGGATGCTCACTTTTTGCTCTTCTGTGAGGGGGTACACCTGGAAGAGGCTATCCAGCTTTTCTCTAAAGCCATTCAGAGTATGTGACTCCCCTGAGTATTGGGGTAGCCAGGCTGCTCCCGGGATATAGGGCATGGTAAAAGGCATGACTGCAGCAGCGCTGGCGCTGGCGGGGGTTGAGGCAGTGAAGCTCTCCTCCGTATCCGACATCTTCCTCCCCCCTAGTGGACCGTGGCCTACCTTGCGATGATCCTCTTCCGTAGGCCGCGGCTCCGCAGTGGATCGTCAAGGTTGAGGACCTTCCGTCGCGCTCCTGTGACGTCAGCGTCTGCTGGGCTCCTTCCAGGACCTTACGCGACGTCTGGACGTGAGGCGGGGCTTCAGTTCTCGCGCGCTTTTGGAGTCCACGCCCCTCTTCTTCCCGCGCGGCGTCTTCAAGATGGCGTCCAACGGCGGGAAAACTCCACGGAAGGCGGGAAGAAGGCTGAAAATGGCGCCGGATGGCGGGAATCTTCACCGATGGCGGGAAGAAGGCTGAAGATGGCGCCGGATGGCGGGAATCTTCGCCACAGGTAAGTTTAAAAGTCTCTTTTTTCAGGCACGCAGTACCCGGTGGTTGCGGGCACGGAATCCTGCCGACTACGCCAAAAGCTGACGCGCCCCCTGGGCCATGTTCAAGGGATACCCGGAGCCGGATCTGGATAGGGGTAGTAGTCCTTGTGGCGGTGACCCGGTCCGTGCCCAGGGTGTCAGACTAAGTGGCGGTATATTAGCAGTAGATGTAGGACGACTACGCCACCCGTTGAATGCAGCTATGGAGCTGCCGCTGCAGGGCAGACCGCTGAGGCCGGTGGAAGGATGGTGCAGCGTGGATGGTATAACCCCCAACGGGAGGGGTATGGCCTCAGGGCAGCCGACGTGGATGATGGGGGTAGTAGGAACCACTCAGAGACGATGCGGTGTAATTCAGGGTCTTTACTGGTGACAAAGATAGACCCTCCCGGAGTACTGGCTAGCGGTCGGGGCCTGGTCAGTCCTTGAGCAGATGGGATCCCCCTTGGCCAGGCGGAGTTGTAGGCCTCCCCAACTAATTGTACTCTTCTGGCTTCCTTGCTAGAGGCGGGTAAAGGTAGCCCACGTCCCTGAGTGTACCGTGTGGTGCTCACCCGTATGGCCGGTGACTCGGGGCCTTCTAGTGGCTTCCGCTCCACGACGGCGGTGCTGGTCCCACGCGTGTGACCGTGCCTTCGGGTTTCTTGGCCAGAGGACCTGAAATCCCCTGCCGGTCGGTTTCTGCTGCTGGGTCAAGGTTAATCCCCACAGCCTCGGACTCCGGGTCCGGTGGTAACTCTTCAATCAGGGCGAGCTCTTCAGCTGCCAGCCCCTGATTCCTTTTAGCACTGCTCCCACTGAGCTCCTGATCTTTCTTTCCTAAGCTGCTCCTCTTCTGACCAGACTATGTCTCTGTCTGGGACTCCTCTTCTTCTCTCTAACCCTGCCTCAGCCCCAGTTTTATATAGGGGAAGTTCTTCCCCTCCCAGGACTGGGCAGGAGGTGTGGCATGCATAGGATTCCTGACCAAGAGACCTCCCACCTGCTCTCAGACATAACATTGCTATTACTGTGGAGACCAGACCCCTGGGGTGCCACATGTGCAAACAAGAGGAATCAGTAGCAGGGGCATTATTTCTGTGTCCAAGCCACAAAACATGTCCTCTCCCTCTATTTAAAAGTTGGAAAGTAGGCCCTTGTGTGACTGCATCAATATGTTTTAACCCTGCCTAGTCCATCAATATAGACTCTTGGTATGGGGCCCCATGATTTCTATGAACGCCTCTGCTTAAGCTGGCCCCCGGCTGCTGTGGTAACCCATCGATTAACAGCGCACATTCAAAATAGTTAACAGACACCATCAGCTTCTTGTGGAGTTCCTGAGCCACCTCCACACACGCAGGCTCCTTCTCAGGATGTTCATTCACATCCTAATGCGGTGAGAGGTTACATATAAAAATAAAATCCTAAAATCTTGGAATTTTTGCTTTGCCCACTAATACTCCATTTACACAGACAGATTAGTGGCAGTAAACTACCACTAACTGGTAACTATTTACTGATTGTCGGAGGTTTAGAAGCCTGTTTACACAGGAAAACCATGCTAAATGATGTGCGTTGAACGTTCAGAAGGCGTAAGCTTACCATTGTTCTTGGCAGTGCAAGTCCTGTTTATACAGGATGATGCGCCGCCAAGAAGAATGATTTTTAATGATTTAAAAATAATTTCACCCTACGAACAAGCATTTCAGCAGCAGAAGGGAAGGAAGGGAGACACAGATCCATTACTAGTGGGTAGGCGGAGCCCCACAGGATAGTTCACCTCAGATTTAGAAAAAGTGACAACCGGCCCCTCCAGCTTAGGCTCCTCCTACTCCCATGTTCTCCAGTCTAAAATTTGAGGTCGCAGAGGATAGTCGCTGCCTTTGCAGCTCCTCAGAAGAATTTTTTATTTTTACCAGGAGACCTGGACCCCCGTGGTCTAGAGGTCTCAGGGGGTCTCAGCGCTGCTGGGACCCCTGGCCCTCCCCTGACGGATCTGCGTACCCCCTAAGGAGGTCCCTGCAGAAGCCTGCCGGCCCCAGCGGATACAGGGCGCTCCCTGGCGGAGACGCACACTGCATCTAGGGGTCCCTGCGAGCTCCGCCGTGGGGGGGGGGCGAAGGGCCATGGCGCCACACATCCCTGGGGGTCCCTGTGGCGCTCAGCTGGGTAAGTGCCCTGTGTGTGTGTGTTACTGTCTTATGGTGACTGCACCTTTTGTCTTTTCAGGCAGAGGTGTAATACTGGAGAATGCACATCACCGCTGCTGTTAGCAGGGGAGCGGGTCAGAGGAGCGCGGGCTCCGTTAGTGTAACGGGGGGGCGTGGCTTATGTTCTTGGCTGCCTGCCATCGTCTGTGCAGACAGGAAGCGCCTGGAAAGCGCGCGCTGGGCAGTCCCCGCCCCCTCCTGCCTTCCTTCTCTTCGGCTCAGCAAACGGCCATTGCCTCACGGAGCTCAGCGCTGTCCTCTCCCTCCCCCCTGCTCTCCGCTCTCACACACAGGCTCCAGGAAGCTGGTGAGTCATCTGTTTGTCTCATCTCTACAGCACAGAGCGCTGCTGTCTTCTCTGCTGCATGCACACCTTAGTCCTTTTAAGGCAAGGTGCATTGCGTGTTCAGCAGCATTAACCCCTTCTGGCCATCATCAGAAAACCTTTTTTCTGCAGTGCTGGGGTAGCTTTTCTCCCTCTAAGGAGAAGCTTTAACCCTTCAGTGCTTGGTAAATTGTTTTGTGGGAACAGGCTGTGATAGCAGGATCTCACTTCCCCGGTTACTGTGCTCTTGTAAGGGGTTATTACTACTCTTTCTGCGACGCTCCCTACTGAGTAGGGGGCATGTCGGATCAGGGTCCAGGCGGCGCGGACCTCTCTCCCGGCCCGCTTCAGGATCGGTCACGCGTATCTGATATGCCGGGGTTGACTTCGTCAGGTTCGTCTCTGGTCAGGGGCCTCAGTGATGTTAAAGCGCTCACTCGCTCCATTGACAGTCTGTCTGACCTCCTGGGTCACTGGGTATCAGCTAAGTCCCTACCGGCGCGGGGCAAGAAGCGCCACAGGCCTGTGGTGGCGCTCTCTCCTCCGCGCAGCGCATCAGAGGCTTCGGATTCACCGACAAGCTCTGCTGGTGAGATCTCCGATTCTGATGAAGAGGATCGGCAGGGTCGCCCGGCTTCGCTTTCAGGCCGCGTGGATGCTCTTATTGGAGCCATGCGGGAAGTGTTACAGCTGTCTGAAGAGGTGACGAGGCCGGGCAAGTCGGCCCGGCTGTATCAGGAGTCGAGTCGGGCTCGTTCGACACTGCCGGCGCACGATGAACTTAACGAGGCGGTGGAGAAAGAATGCCTGTGTCCGGATAAACGCTTCCAAGGGATGCGGTTTTTTGATGCCCTGTATCCCTGCTCCACAGAGACGATCGCTAATTGGGTCCCCTCTCCTGTAGTGGACGTGCCACTGTCTCAGCTGAGCAAATCTTCTTTGCTTCCGCTTAAAGGGAAGGCGAGTCTACAGGATCCGCTGGACAGAAGGACGGAGTTAGCGGCGAAGTCCATCTACGAGGCCGCGGGACATGGATTCCGAGCGGCCTTGGGGGCCATGTGGGGACAGCCTGTACATCTAGTGCACTAGTTAGGCGTTGGGCCAGATGGTGATGCTGAGCAGTGTCTGCCCTAGCTGGACCAGAATGGGAGACCACAGAATCCACAGATGATTCTGACCCAATTTCATGCCCAGCACATGCCTGACACCTAACATTATACTGGTGAGGCTTTCCTGAGATGGTTGGATCAGCTGCAGTCGGCATGGCAAGATGGGACTCCGCTGTCTGACGTGGAAAGGCTCTTCCAGCTGTTGGAAGAGGCGGCCCGATATAGCAGAGACACAGTGCTGGATACTACTTCGGTTCTGTCCAGGGCTCAAGCCTCGGCCATCACAGTCAGGAGAGCACTGTGGCTCAAACAGTGGACTGGAGACACAGTATCCAAACAAGGTTTGCTTACTCTGGTGTACAAGGGCGGTCAGCTTTTTGGTTCGGACCTCACGGAGCTGATTGCTAAGGCCAAGGATGTGGCTTTGCCACAGCGGAAAGCAGCGGCTTCTACGTCTGACAGGTCAAGTGCCGGTAGTGGTCGTCGGTCCTTTCGACCCAGGGGACGATTCGATCAGCCCTCTTGGAGATCGGGTCGTCCCTCGTCTTCCGGTAAGAAGTCCACCCAGAAATCCCGTACTCCCTGGAAACAGCATTTCCGTCGGGACAAAAGGGAGGTTGACAAAAAGCCCGCTAAGGCGGACTGACGCCAGGATCCCTCTCGGGTGAGAGGTCGGCTGCTACAATTCGGGTCGGTTTGGGCGTCCCACGTATCGGACGCCTGGGTGACGAGGGTTGTGTCAGCGGGCTATTTCATAGAGTTTCACTCTCTACCCCCGGACAGGTTTCGTCAGTCTCGCATCCCGTCCTTGCCCAAGCTGGCTGCCGCTCTGGAAGGAGGACCGGGGAAGGGGGTTTTTACTCCAACCTTTTTGTGGTCCCCAAAAAAAGAGGACAAGTTTCGTCCCATTCTGGACCTCAAGGATTTGAATCTTCATGTCCGAATCCGGAAATTCCGTCTGGAGTCTTTTCGCTCCGTCGTGGCGGCCTTGACGCAGTATGATTTTTTGGTGTCGATCGACATCCGCGACGCCTATTTGCATGTCCCTGTCGGCAGGGCTCACCAGCGCTTCCTGCGTTTCGCCGTAGGGCAGGCCCATTACCAATTTGTAGCCCTACCATTCGGGTTGGTCTCGGCACCCACGGTTTTTACAAAGGTTCTGGCGCCGCTCATGGCGCTCCTTCGAAAGCAAGGAGTTACGATTCTCCCCTACCTGGACGACCTGTTAATTGTGGCGCCCACAGAGGAGGAGGCAGTGACAGCTCGCGATCTCTCCCTTCAGCACCTGGAGGAATTCGGGTGGCTGGTCAATTGGAAGAAGTCGTCATTGGAGCCGTCGCAGTCAATCCTGTTCTTGGGGATGCATTTCGACACCGTACGGGCAGTGGTGTCCCTCCCTCCGGACAAACAAGCGAACCTTCGTCACCACGTCCAGGCTATGAGGTCGGTGAGGGCGATGTCCCTTCGGAAGTGCATGCGCCTTCTGGGTCTGATGGTGGCGGCAATGGAAGCGGTGCCGTTTGCACAATTTCATTCCCGGGATCTCCAAGATCTTATTCTGACCCGTTGAGACCGATCGCCGGCTTCGCTGGATCGCTGTGTCGTCATCTCCCGCAGGGTGCGAGAGTCTCTTGGATGGTGGTTATGTCTGGAGGCTCTATCCCTGGGGAAATCCCTTCTTCTCCCACGGTGGTCGGTGATTACCACCGATGCCAGCCTGACTGGCTGGGGGGGGGTTTGGAACGACCTCTGGGTTCAGGGGGTCTGGTCGTCAGAGGAGTCGTCTCTGCCAATCAACATTCTGGAGTTGAGAGCAATATTTCTCTGCCTCCGACATTGGACGGTCCCTTTGAGCGGTCTGCCGGTCCCGATTCAGACGGACAATGTGCTCCCGTTGGGGGACTCCCCAAGTGGACTTGATGGCATCCAGGCTGAACGCCAGGATTCCGACATTCATGTCCAGGTACAGGGACCCGGAGGCTGTGGCGGTAGATGCTCTAGTGGCCCCGTGGGACCAGTTCGAGCTGATCTATGTGTTTCTGCCGGTATCCTTACTTCCTCTAGTGATCAGGCGGATCAATCTCGAACGAGTATCGCCGATTTTGGTGGCGCCGGATTGGCCGCGGAGGGTATGGTATTCAACGCTGGTGTCTCTTCTGGCGGTGCCTCCGTTTCCACTGCCTCTTCGCCCGGACCTGTTAACCCAAGGGCCCATTCGTCATCCGGACCTGAAGTCACTTCGTTTGACGGCGTGGCTCTTGAGATCGAAATCTTGACCCGTCGTGGGTTTTCGGCCGAGGTCATTGCCACCTTGCGGGCGGCCAGAGGTCCAGCTACGACTAGGATTTATCACCGAACTTGGGAGGCCTTCTATTCATGGTGTTCTGGATCGTCAAGGAACCCGAGGGTTTTTTCCATTCCCAACTTCTTGGCCTTTCTGCAATGTGGTCTGGTCAAGGGTCTAGCAGTTAGTACCTTGCAGGGTCAGGTCTCTGCACTATCCGGGCTTTTTCGGAAGGCTATTGCCTCACGCAGGGATATGCGTTCATTTTTTCACGGGGTTCCACGTCAGTTTCCGCCTCGGAGGGCGGTTGTGGCTCCTTGGCGGCTCAATTTAGTTTTGGAGGCTCTTCAGCATGGGCCATTTGAGCCTATGGATTCAGCTACGCTTTACTTGCTTTCTTGGAAGGTGGCCTTCCTGGTGGCGGTCACCTCTTTAAGAAGGGTTTCGGAGTTGGCGGCACTGTCTTGCTCGCCCCCTTTTCTGGAATTCCACCCGGATCGTGTGGCGCTTCGTACCCGTGGAGATTTTTACCTAAAGTGGTGTCGCGTTTTCCACCTCAATCAGGACATCGTGTTGCCTTCCCTCTGTCCGAAACCAAAGAGTCCGAAGGAGCGGGCCTTGCACTCGTTGGATTTGGTGCGGGCATTGAAGTTCTATCTTTCAATCACGCAAGGGTTTCGAAAATCGGATTCTCTGTTTGTGATTCCTGCTGGTCGTCGCCGTGGTCAGCGGGCTTCCAAGGACATTATAGCTCGGTGGGTATGTTCGGCTATCCTGGAGGCGTACCGGCTCAAGGGCGAGCCTTGTCCGGTTAAGGTTCAAGCTCATTCCACGAGAGCTGTTGGTTCGTCGTGGGCTTTTCGTCAGGGGGCTTCGGCAGCGCAGCTCTGCCGGGCGGCTACCTGGTGCTCCGTTCACACTTTTACTAAATTTTATAAAGTGGACGTGAGTGCTTCCGCCAATGCGGCCTTGGGACGCAGGGTCCTGCAGGCGGCGGTGGTTTAGGTTATCTCTTTATTTTTTGTTCGGCGCTTGTTGCGCACTTGCCTAAGTTGTTGGGGTGTTGGCGATTCTGCCACTGTTTCCCACCCTTGAGTTTTGGACTGCTTTGGGACGTCCCACTAGTAATGGATCTGTGTCTCCCTTCCTTCCCTTCTGCTGCTGAAAGATGGATTTTGGTAAGACCTTACCTGTAAAATCCTTTTCAGCGAAGGAAGGAAGGGAGACACAGCACCCTCCCATGGCAGAAGTGTATGATGGTTTTTCTAGATGTGGCGCGACTCCCTCCTGATGGCGGTCATCTGGTCTGGGGTTGGCGCACTAGGGCTCTGTTCCAGCATTGCCAGCTCATCGCAGTTGTCAGGTCCAGTAAGTAGTGCCTGGGACTGTGTGTTTTCATGCTGTTATATACATAACCTGTTATCTCACATTTCTGAATTTTCAGAAGGGGTTGTGTTGTTCCCCTGGTGTTGTCTGCTCTTCCTTAGCTTGTGTACGGACTGGAGAACATGGGAGTAGGATTAGCCTAAGCTGGAGGGGCCGGTTGTCACTTTTTCTAAATCTGAGGTGAACTATCCTGTGGGGCTCCGCCTACCCCCACTAGTAATGGATCTGTGTCTCCCTTCCTTCCTTCGCTGAAAAGGATTTTACAGGTAAGGTCTTACCAAAATCCGTCTTTTTCTCGTTTTACCCTATAGCCTATTTACACTCCACTTCTCAGCAGCTCTCGTTTATAATCTTTCAGCGTAAATGCATATTAAGTCTCAGCATTGGCTTACCCTGCCTGTTCTGTAGAGATTCTCAGCAGCCATCTTATTATCTTATTATCATCACAGACAGGATTAAAATAAAAGGTAACATCTTGTCATATAGATAATACAGGATCCACCATTCACAAAAGGTGATGGTCTCAGCTGACCTTCTCCCCCCTCTCTGCACAATGACCTCTGCACAGGTCAGAGAGCATGCCTATAACCCAGTGAACATCCACAGTCTAAAGTGGTCCATATATCCACTGTAAGGCTTATCAGCTCAGGTAATATTGCCGCCTGATCATTTAGAGAGAATACAATTAGAAAAATCTTGACAATCAGAAATTAAAAACCTATTGATAAAAAAGAATATAAATGTCTGGTTTTAATAATTACAGAAATTTCTAGCTGATATATTCCTTAACATGATCAACACTCGTATAAGACGTAGATAGTACTCGGACCTCACAAGTGACCGCGGTCAGATAGTATTTAATCTAAATCACAATTAGTCAGGAAGCAGGAAACCACTAGAATAAAATTCCGCAAGTACAACAAACGTGATTGTATATTATCATTAGGCTATATTTAGTAGCTTTACCGAGAATTCTATAATAAAGGCTCAGTGGTCAATGTTCTCGTGTATAAAACATTCACATAACATAAAAATAAGTAACAATGCAGAACACTGACGTGGTAAATCTAAAGCTTCCTCCTAAAAGGAAAACCCCACGCGGGGAGAGGACCACATCTGAAGACTCGACAATGACACATTATGATGGAATGATCATCTCAGAGCTTCTCCTGCTGAGCCTTCACCTCTTTCCAGGACATCGAGGAAAAAAAGAAAATACCTGACTATTCAAGGAACCATTCCTGAATAATTCTTAGTATTCTGGGATATTTGGCTGCATCCGTTCTTTATGGAAATAAGGATCTACAAAAGCCAAACTGTTGTAAAATGCAGCAAATGTTCTATTGTGTGGTATACTGGGATCTACGGGGGCTTCAAACTCTGGGGTGACCATTATAAAGCAGCACAGAGCCCATTGTATAAACTCTACTGGTATATTTAGCTGGATTAGAACCAAAATATCTAACTGAAGGCCCACCATACATATTAGACTAATGTTGACCTATCCCACCGATATTGACAGATTCAGCTGAAACTCAAATGTGTATGTGGGGCCCAGACAACTGATTGTTGGGGAAGTTAAAGGGGTATTCCTATCTCCAAGATCCTATCCCAATATGTAGTAGGTGTAATAATAATATTAGCAAATACCTCCAATTAGAAATGTAGTATAGTCCTTCTGATTAGCAATGTTGCTTACCCCATGTGCAAGGCATTGCAGTAGCTTAGGCATCCATGGTTACGACCACGCATAGTTACGCTTAGTGGTCGTAACAATGAATACCTAAGCTACTGCAATGCCCTACACATGGGGTAAGTGACATAGCTAATCAGAAGAACTATCCTACATTTATAATTGTAGGTATTTGCTAATATTATTACACCTACTACATATTGGGATAGGATTTTGGAGATGAGAATACCTCTAAAGTGTCCGACATGTCCGATTTTGAACTATTGATCCTTCTGATTCCCTGGAGATAACTTATCACCAAAGATGTAGGACTGCGGTTCTCTTATAGAGAACACAGAGACACTCGGCTGAAGTACTCTTGTGTATGGGACAACGCTTTACTGTTGGAATTGCTGTGGCATATGAGAGGAGACTGACTATGAGCATCACTATCACGGTGAAAATATTTAGGATTTTTAAAGTCCTAATTTTAGGAGGTCCAAGTCCTAAAAAAATATTATTAACCAGGAACAATGTATTATTTAGAAAAAGACTCATCCATCGCCTGATTGGATTGTTTATAGTCATCTCATCTGCCCATGTAAACAGGACGTGCTGCCGACAATAAGCAACCATCTTGGTACACTTTGTATCGGCCCTTTTGAAAAGGCTTTATATGAGCACCGGTGGACTTGTTAGTGGGGCTGTGGCCTGACGCTGATGATTGGCCACACTATCTATCAGTATTCGGTCAGTATTTTTCTCAGGAGTGGGAGCCAAAACCAGATGAGGAACAATCAGAGAAACGGTCTAATAGAAACAAGTCACCAATTCTGCATTTATCACCCACTCCTGGTTTTGGCTCCCACTCCTGAGAAAAAATACTGACCGAATACTGATAGTGGGGCCGTGGCCTCAGTCCACAAGTCCACAGTGCATGACCGTGCTCATTCATGTGTATTTGTACATGTGAGATCTGAAATGAACGTGAACGACTGTGACCTGTTTGGTGAGATAAAGGTTACTGACGCACTTGATCTAAACTTAGTCCCGCAGTCCGGCTTCACCCATTTTTTTCCTACAGATCATATTACCTGAACTTATCATGTGTCTTCCCAGGCTGTAAACAGAGAGGAGGCAGTACATTGTAAAGACGAGGCCTACAGCGTCCAAAGCCCAAACCCGAGAAGCCAACAACTAATCTGTCCGGTGTACAAATACATTCCACCCCTCTGTTATCCTGATCAGACAAGGAGCTCACATGGCTCATTACAGGACGGGACGGAAGTTCTCTTAAAGTGATCTACACCTCCAACAATAAATGTGACGATACGTTTCTAATGCCTAGACGGAGTGAGCCGTCTTTCTTTTTGGCGAAGAAGAAGCCTGCTCCCGCCGGGGAGGTAGATTTCCGGATAAATCCCCGGGCCAGATTCTCCTCAATATATTCAGACATGGACCGGGTCTCAGCAGCGGACAAAGGGTAAATACGCCCACGGGGAGGAGTAGCGCCGAGTATCAGGTCGATTGGGCAATCGTATGGTCTATGAGGGGGTAATGTCTCTGCTTCTCTTTTATTAAAGACATCCGCATAAGACCAGTAGGGAACCTGTAGGCCGGGTAGATTGGCTGGGGTAGGAGAAGGACGGGCAGGAAGAACGGGAACTAAACAAGTCTTATGGCAGTCCTCTCCCCAGCGAAGGACTTCTCCGGTCTGCCAATCAAGCACGGGTGCATGTTTCTGGAGCCAAGGTAGGCCTTGCAAGAGGGCGTGAGAGAGTCCAGGCAGAACATGGAAGAAGATGCTCTCAGAGTGCAGCATTCCCACCTGCAGAGTTATGGATTCGGTGATGAGTTGAATGGGATGCGGTAAGAGTCCCCCATCCACGGAGGCGACAGATAAGGGTACAGCCAGGGGTTTGGTGGGAATGTGGTATTTCTCTACCAGGGATAGAGAAATGAGATTTCCGGCAGCTCCAGAGTCAAGTTGAGCTAGTTCACAGAAACTGTTCTCCCCGCAGATGATAGAGACCGACAGCATCAGAGATGGAGAGGGTTTACTCTTGTCTAGGACGACCTCTCTGAGCGATCCTATACACAGGGGTTTCCCGACCTCTCCGGGCAGGAACGGATCCGGTGCTCCTTACTGCCACAATAGAAGCAGCTCCCCTCGGCACGGCGTAATTCTTGACGGGTTTTGACCATCTTGGTCTGGTCGACCTGCATAGGCTCGGGTGAGTGCGCCTGAGGAGTAACGGAGGAACGGAGGAAGTGACGGGTTTCTGAAAGGTAGGGGCAAGGCGTGGAAACCTCCTCTCACGGGTGACCTCTTTGGTGCGCTCCTGGAACCGGATTTCAATCCGGGTGGCGAGTGTTATTAAGTCGTCGAGAGTGGTAGGAATGTCCCGACCGGCGAGTTCATCTTTAATACGGCCGGACAGACCCTCCCAGAAGACGGACACCAGGGCGTCGTTATCCCAGGCAAGCTCCGAAGCAAGGGTACGGAACCGTATGGCATATTGGCCCACGGTGAGACTTCCTTGACGGAGGCATAGCAGAGATGAGGCGGATGAGGTCTTCCGTCCTGGTTCGTCAAAGACTTTCCGGAAAGCCGTGAGAAAGGCTGGCAGGTTGGACACCAGGGAATCTCCTCTCTCCCATAGAGGATTTAGCCAAGCCAGCGCCTCCCCCGTGAGATGGGACATGATGAAGGCTACTTTGGCTCGGTCGGTGGAAAACTGGTGTGCCAAAAGTTCGAAGTGCAGAGTGCACTGGTTAGTGAAGCCCCGTGCCTGACCGAGATCTCCGCCAAAACGAGGTGGGGTGGAGAGACGGGGACCGGGAATGGATGCTATGGTATTGATGGGCAGCGGCGGTGCCGGGGTAGTAAGTGTGCGAGTGGAAGCAGCTCCCGATGAGACAGTCAGTGTGTTCAGGCGAGAGTTAACACTACGCAGGTGACTCAGGATGGACTCCTGTTGGGACCTCTGACGGGAAAGTTCATGACATAGGTCCGAGAGCGAGGGAGCTTGGGTGCCACCGGGTTCCATGGCCCGAGCAAACTGTAACGGGTCTGGGAGGTGGAACCTCTGAGCTACTATACAAAGGGCAGTCCTTGTAAGGAAGCGGGTGGCTCCCAGGGAAGCATTGTAGGTAGACACTGCAAGTGACAAGGACAGTCTCAGGGTAGAAGGGCAGGGCTGTCACAGCAAGTGACGGGGACAGTCTCTTGACAGGCGGGTGGTCACGACAAGTGACGGGGACAGTCTCTTGACAGGCGGGTGGTCACGGCAAGTGACAACAGGGTAAGAGTCTCTAGGCAGGGAGGGGGTCACGGCAAGTGACGGCAGAGCCTCCAGGTAGGCTAGCAGGCAGGTAGCAGGTGAGCGCTCCCAGGTGAGCGAGTAAGAGTCTCTGGACAGGCAGGTGGTCACAGCAAGTGACTGCTAAGCCTCCAGGTAGGCTAGCAGGCAGGTAGCAGGAGAGCGCTCCCAGGTGAGCGGGTGAGAGTCTCTGGACAGGCAGGTGGTCACAGCAAGTGACGGCTAAGCATCCAGGTAGGCTAGCAGGCGGGTAGCAGGTGAGCGCTCCCAGGTGAACGCTCCCAGGTGAGCGGGTAAGAGTCTCTGGACAGGCAGGCAGGTATCTGGCAGGTAGTTCCTGGTCCGCAGGCGGACTGATCCATAGACAGACTGGCAGGTGCTGGTAGGCACACAGGATTGCAAGCAGGTAGACAGAAATCAGGCAGATATCAGGCAACGGGACCTGAGGGCTGAAGCAGAGTTGAAAGGCTTTGCAACAACAGAGCTCGGGCACCTCCATTTTGGAGGAGGTGCCTTCTATATGGTGAGGTCCTCCGGCCATTGGCCGGGGACTCCTTAGGACGGCACGTGCGGCCCCTTTAAGAGAGAGGGAGCGCGCGCGCCCTAAGCACATTGACCGGGAAGCAGCGTGCGCTGCCAGCAGAGCGGGAGGAAGATGCCGGGCACGGAGCGGATAGGTGAGGGGAACGGCGTCCCTGCCTAGCAGGAGGCAGGGACGCCGACGCTACAGTCGTCACGTGATTGTAGCAGCCGTCACGTGATTGTGGCAGCCGTCATGTGATTGTGGCAGCCGTCACGTGATTGTGGCAGCCGTCACGTGCTGGTATAACACGCTGCAATTAGAAATGGGAATCGGCACAGGAGTCACAATATAAAGTCAGTGCTGGTAGTAACACAAGAATCCAACAAGCCGAGCGTCCACACGTCGTCCAACAGCCCAACATGGATGATGAGAAGCTGCGGGACGTCACATAATCCGCGATATTCAGGCAGAGAACACAAACCGCAATGTGCTGCCACCGACATCTTCATCAGCTCAGGAGGAGGCGACTGTGTAAGAACATCACCGTTTTGTTTTCCCCCCTGAATATCGTGGATTATTAGATGACTGATGTTCTGCTACTTTTTCTTTTTGAAGTTGTCTACACACATAATGGCTGCAGAGGACTGAGAGAAAGTCCACAGGGAACAAAACAGAAGTCGGGAACAGAAGGGGAGACGAGGGCTGAGCCACTTACACAGACAGAAAGCTGAGGAGGACATGTTATTACTCCAGGATCTGCTCCATTCATTCCCTATGTGGCATCCAAGCGCTGAGCTCGGCTTTTTCCAGAGCCCCATAGAGAATGAATGGAGCTGCAGTTGTTCCCTGACTTTCCATTCCTTCCCGATCAGACGATGGTTCGCAGTGGTCAGACCCCAGGATCAGTAAGTGATCACTGAGCCTGTGGATAAGTGATAACTAAAGTTAACAAATCCCCAGGCCCGGATGGGATACACCCGCGAGTACTGCAGGAATTAAGTAACGTCATAGATAGACCATTGTTTTTAATCTTTAAAGATTCCATAATAACAGAGTCTGTACCACAGGACTGGCGTATAGCAAATGTGGTGCCAATATTCAAAAAGGGGACAAAAACCGAACTTGGAAATTATAGGCCGGTAAGCTTAACCTCTACTGTGGGTAAAATCCTGGAGAGTTTCCTAAGAGATGCTATAATAGAGTATCTGAAGAAGAATAACCTCATGACCCAATATCAACATGGGTTTACAAGGGACCGTTCCTGTCAGACTAATCTGATCAGTTTTTATGAGGAGGCAAGTTCTGGACTGGACCAAGGAAATGCTGTGGATGTTGTGTATATGGACTTTTCAAAAGCTTTTGATACGGTTCCACACAAAAGGTTGATACATAAAATGAGAACAATGGGGATAGGGGAAAATATATGTATGTGGGTTAAGAATTGGCTCAGTGATAGGAAACAAAGGGTGGTTATTAATGGAAAACACTCAGACTGGGTCTCATTTAACAGTGGGGTACCACAGGGGTCAGTATTGGGCCCCCTTCTTTTTAACATATTTATTAATGACCTTGTAGGGGGCATACAGAGTAATATTTCAATATTTGCAGATGACACTAAACTCTGCAGGGTAATCAATACAGAGGAGGACAATTTTATATTACAGGAGGATCTATGTAAACTAGAAGCTTGAGCTGATAAATGGCAAATGAGCTTTAATGGGGATAAATGTAAGGTAATGCACTTGGGCAGAGGAAATAAAATGTATAATTATATGCTTAATTGTAAAACACTGGATAAATCTGTCACTGAAAAAGACCTGGGTGTATTGGTGGACGACAAGCTCATGTTTAGTGGCCAGTGTCAGGCAGCTGCTGCAAAGGCAAATAAAATAATGGGATGCGTTAAAAGAGGCATAGATGATCATGAGGAGAAGATAATTTTACCTCTATACAAGTCATTAGTGCGACCACGCTTAGAATACTGTGTACAGTTCTGGTCTCCGGTGTATAAGAAAGACATAGCTGAACTAGAGCGGGTGCAGAGAAGAGCGACCAAGGTTATTAGAGGACTCGGGGGGTCTGCAATACCAAGGCAGGTTATTACACTTGGGGTTATTTACTGTGGAAAAAAGAAGGCTTAGGGGTGATCTTATTACTATGTACAAGTATATGAGGGGACAGTACAAAGACCTGTCTACTGATCTTTTTACTCTGAGGCCAGAGACGGGGACAAGGGGGCATCTTCTACGTCTGGAGGAAAGAAGGTTTAATCATAATCACAGACGGGGATTCTTTACTGTAAGAGCAGTGAGACTATGGAGCTCTCTGCCGCATGATGTTGTAATGAGTGATTCACTGTTAAAATTTAAGAAGGGCATGGATGCCTTTCTTGAAAAGTATAATATTACAGGTTATATATACTAGATTCCTTGATAGGGCATTGATCCAGGGAACTAGTCTGATTGTCGTATGGAGTCGGGAAGGAATTTTTTTCCTCAATGTGGAGCTTAGTGTTTGCCACAGGGTTTTTTTTTGCCGTCCTCTGGATCAACATGTTAGGCTATGGGTTGAACTAGATGGACTTAGTCTTCCTTCAACCTTAAAAACTATGTTACTATGTATGTAACTTGTTATCTTCAGACATCCCCTCTAAGCAATGGCGCACGCCAGCAGTGAAGGCGGGAGGAGGCGCTGGCTACAGAGAAGACTTTACCTCTGGGGGCCACATATAGGGCATGTGAGGGGTGGACACTTCCCGTATTCACCATTACTGAGCCCCCGCTCTGTACCGCTCTTATCTGAGTGCAGGAGACACAGCAGTCACTAATCAGCCACTCTCCGGCACTTGCAGCTGTCCGAGCTCTGCTGTGCCTGTTAGGGGTGAAGTTCGGGTCCTAGGAGGCAGCGACTATGCAGCCTGCAAAGCAGATCACTGCCCGGGTACCGCGTCTCCGGATAAATCTCCACCTTGTGAGCTGCTTCTTGTGCAGCAGCCCCATGCAAGTCGCTCCGCTCTCCTCAGCCAGCTCCTGCTGAAGACTGAGCTCCTCTGCCCAATCTAGGAGCCCAATAGCCCTGATCACACCAGTGGTAGCCCAGTGCTGCTGGGGGGGGGGCAGGGCTAGATCCGATTTACAGATAGCAAACTAATCAGCCCTAGATATTTCTAATAGCTGCAGAGCAGGCGACATAACTCTGACCGGTGTCCTCATAGACCTCTCCTCAGCCGGGGTCTAATAAGAGCAGTAAGATGGCCGTCATGGGGTCCATTGTTAGATCTCGGCTGCCATAGAAACTCATCGGCACCATGATCGCGCCTCCTTCTCCGGTCTTAAGTGCCTAAATGCTGTGAAAGCCACTGACTGTGTCATATAAGGGGTTAAGCTGCCAGGATCAAGGTTGGCTCCGCTGCTGGCGCCTGAGGCAGGAGCGGGACTGTGTTATACCGCCACACGACTGCCGCAGATCTTGTAAGAGCCCTGACTGCACCTGCCTGATGATAATGTGTCCTATAACGCGGGTCCTGGTACCAGACTGCTCTTTACATATTAATCACTAGCTGGGAACCAGTTACTTACAGGTTCTAGTTTCTGATGTGTTTCCAGGACCTGTAGTTATCAACATTTTACCCTTAAGGCCCAGTTATAATATTACTGCAACACTGTCACTACATATGAGCGTCCTGTACCTGTATACCTGCCCTGTGTGCGGCACAAAAGTATATAACAAAATGTGTGTACACAAATACCTATCTCCTGAATGGTATTACTGCTAGATCTCCTGTACATAGAAATATGAGGTTCTTAGCGCACACTTTGAGCAAATTGTGCGAGCCCATCTGCCAACGTCAAGGCGACCTCTTCAGATGGGTCCCTACACTAACACTACACTAACTTACTAACTGGGACCACCATTTTTAATGTTTATTATTACTGTACTAATGCAATCAATTGTACCTGTTATAATTCATTTTTTTAATTAGTTTTATAATTTTTTATTACTCTTGTGTTTATGATAATGGTATTACTAAAATCCCTATACTTAGCGTTTATCCAGAAGAAGGCAAAAACCCCAGGACACCTTCAGCCAATTTGTGTCACAGGGGAAAAATTCCTTCTTGACCCCGAGAAAAGGCGATCAGTCCTAGGACCCTGGATCAAATCTAATAATGTTATTACTAGTTATTAATAATTCTTATTAATATTACACAACTAATTTTACTGTTACTGTAGTTATTAGTATTTTAATTTAGGTTTTTGTACTTTTTATAGATTATATATTATTTATGTCCTGCTATCTTATTACTTTGCTATTCTAACTTTTCTATAACTACTTAAAATAATCAAAACAACACTATAATTATTTTTATATTCTTACTATTACTAACATCCTGCTGTCTTATTACAGTATTATTCTACTTTCCTATCACTACTAATACTACCCTATACCTAGAGTGTTGATCCAGAAGAAGGCAAAAACCCCAGGACACCTTCAGCCAATTTGTGTCACTGGGGAAAAATTCCTTCTTGACCCCGAGAAAAGGTGATCAGTCCTAGGACCCTGGATCAAACCTAATAATGTTATTATTAGTTGTATAATTAATATATTACTTATTGTACTACTGGAGTTATTTTAATTTATGTTTTTATTTTTATAAATATAGCTATTTAATATTCTTATTATTATTAATAACCTGCTATATTTTTACATTATTATTCTTTCCTATCACTACTAATACTACCCTATAACTACAGTGTTGATCCAGAAGAAGGCAAAAACCCCAGGACACCTTCAGCCAATTTGTGTCACAGGGGAAAAATTCCTTCTTGACCCCGAGAAAAGGCGATCAGTCCTAGGACCCTGGATCACACTGCTATTCTACCTACTACTATTACTACTGTTATTTTATTACTATTTTATTTATTTCTTACTATTATCACTAGTATTATTACTCTTATTACACTAATACTGATACACTACCACTATATTACACTATCCTGCTGTTATTTGGTGGTCTTATACTTATCAGCCGGTATTGCCATATGTGATGTTATCGGCAGAGAGGTTCCAGCAGGATGGTCCACATGATGTTCCTCTTTCCTCTCAAATACCGGTTGATGTACTGGCGGAAGTTGGTCTGGTTCTCCTTCTTCCTTCTTGTTGTTGGGATCGGTTGTCTTCTTTTCTGGCCTTTGGCCGTCACTTCCCCCCTAGGGATCTTGATGTGGAGTTTCATCTTCTTTGCTTTCTCTTCTTTCTCTTCTTCCTCTTCATTCAGGTAGGCGCACAGTTCTTTTAGTGTCTTCTGTCTTAAATCCATGATGTCCAGCTTTATCTTCTTTGCTGCTTTCTCCTCTTCTTCCTTCTCTTCTTCCTCGTCTTCCTCTTCATCCAGGTACTTGCGCTGTTCTTTTAGTTCCTTGCGCCTTTCTTCCCTCTTCCTTTTCTCCCTGGCTTTATACTCTTCGATGCATCTTCTTTGGGCAATGGGGTTGGTCGGCATAAGGCGCTGGAAGAGAAGAGATGAAGTTAGGAGGCTACAAGGAAGATCCGAATACACAGCTACCTTATAGAAGAGGCCGTAGCGTTGCCCTGAGTCGTCTCACTGACCTCCTTCTTGTAGAGGGGAGAAGGGAGAAACTTCACACAATATGCCAGTCTCCTCAGCTGTTCCTCAGGACTGATGTAATCTGCAGAAAACACAACCAGATATTAGGAGCAATCCTCACCGTACAAAGAGGACGTATGTATGTTAAGACTGTCAGAAGGAGCTCACTGATGGATTCTCAGTTAACTAGTTCTGCAGCCAGCAATAGACAGTACAGCACAGAGGGTACAGGAGGCAAACTGTGCACAATTTTCAATAAAACTCAGAAAAATATTTACCACCAAGTATATGCATTAAAGGAAAGAAAATGTCCCCACAGATGAGTCTGTTTAATGAAAGCCCCAGAAAGCCATGTAACAAGAGTACAGAGAACGGTGAGTGAGTGATGGATACTACCTGCTCCAACGCTGGCAGAATACTCCATCCCCATGGGGTCCGCTGATATCTTCTCTTGTAGAAATGTCTCCACAATCTATAAAACCTCAGGAGGCGTCAGCAGAGGGTTTGGGGATTGGCTGATATTTCTTTGGTCTTAGAAACATTGGCTATAAATAATTCGGGGGCTCTGCTGGGGAAAGGGCAAATTGGGAAATGTGGAGGATATTTACTGTTCTGTATCTGAGCTTCATTAAAGGGGAATTATCAGATGGAACAAGTCATCCCCTTATCCCTGGGCTCGGTGACGACTGATAGATCAGTGGGGTCCGACCGCGGGAAACTCCAGCAATCACCAAAAAAGGGCAGTGACCCCCATTAGAAGTGATGGCTGGATCCTTCCAGATGGGAGATGTGATGAGTGTGGCGCCCCCCACTGGTGTCTCAGCGTATCATGTGTTGGGGAATAATGACTTCTCCTCTGGTAAATGGGCTGATTCCTGTCAGTTGTGGTCGCTGAGTGCGTGTGATGGGATGTGGCTCCGTCCATTATATTATATCACGTCTTATACCTATAATCTCTCGCTGATCGCAGGTGTCTGTCTTCACACTCAGATCAGATGGAACAAACTGACCACATAGGAGGTTTTTTTTTTTTTTCAAATTCAAACCGAGCAATCCTATTGGCTGAGTATGACTGTCGTTACCATGGTGACAATTTTAAAGGGACAGAACATTAATAATGTATAATAGTGTATTTTATGACATATTTCACATAATAGTGGCTGATATATGGACCTGTACAGATAATATGTGGGCGCACACTTCTATAACTCCTCATATTTTTCATACAGCCATTTGGTGGTGCTGCAGAGATATTTTGGGCGTAATATAACTTGTGCTGGCAATTGATCATCTATAAAGTAGTCTGGTAATGTATGTAATGGTCCTAAGATTGTGGCTTTATGTTCAATACAAATCTAAATATTAATCAGACGTCACTCCCTGCTATTTGAAGGGTTTTTGTCCCTTTCCCTATGTCAGAGTAGTATCACATATAGCTCGGATACGCTGCAGCCTTCAGAACAATGAGCTCCGTTGTGGCTTTTCCCTGCACATTCGGCCATTATATAAGTGACGGCAGCTGCGTTGTGTCCCTGCACGGCTGATAGCGTCGCTGTGCAGGGATTCAGTATGGTGGAGCTGCGGCTCTTTTCTTTTATGGGTCGATACAAGTCTTGTTCAGACATATAAATATGCCTTGATTACATTGTAGAAAAGAAGGGTGACATTACAGGAGTTCCATACATTCTCAGTGTAAGATCAGTGGGGTCGGACCCCCGGCACCAGGGAGTATACAGAAGGAGCTTGTGAATGTCTTACTTCAGTGGTCTTGTAAGCTCCTCATCCCACACTTTTCCTGTATAGGACATATAGCTTTTCTGTATACATAACTCTTATGTAAAAACAACATCCTCCATGCACATTTCTGTAGGTTGCCTGATGGTTCAGGTGTATTTACATCATTTTTTTCTACTGCCCGACCTAACAGCGTTCGCTTGCTCTTTTAGCAATCCAATTGTATTGTTTCACATTTGGGGCGATTGTGTCAGCAGCAGGTTTCATTGTGGGGTTATATAATGGGCACTATTTTTATAGGCTTATTTGGATATTAATGCCTTTGTGAATAGACACTTTGCTGCTACCTTGCTCTTTATTATATTGTGGTGGGCAGTCTGTAGTCATATATTCAGATTTTCTGTGACTAGTTGGGCATATATATGTGAGGATTAACCATATCAGTACCTTGCAATGGTTTTGTTATTCATTGGGGCAATTGTTGCTTTTTAGTTGTTTTTTTTAACATGTCTTGTATGTTTAGTCCTTAATAAAATTCTATATTTTTGCTATTCCTTGGTGATCCCGGTCATTGCATCCTTTCTTTCTCCTTGTTTCTTTGCATCTCTATTATGTAGCTGCAGGGTTAGGGACGGCCGGTTCCTTGCAGGAATAGTTATCAGGACGGCTGCGGTTTCTGCTGTAATAACTCATTCATGTGACCCATCAGTCATCACCCGATCAGCCGGGCAATGCTCAGCACAGGCCGCCGTCATCCCACTTCTCTACATCTATTATATAGACACTCCACAACTGCTCCTTCTCTTCACAATTCAGAAAGATTTTTTATTTTTTTTATTTCCGCAGCCATGCAGTGACGCTAGGTAGGTGCAGAGCTAAAGGGAAACCCACCTCAGAAGAAAATTCTAGGGTCCTGATCACTAGAGATGAGAGCTTAAAGGGAATCTGTCACTAGGTTTTTGCCATATATTCCGAGAGCAGCATGATGTAGAGACAGAGACCCTGATTCCAGCGATGTGTCACTTTCTGGGCTGCTTGCTGGTGTTTTGATAAAATCTTTGTTTTATCAGTAGGAGGTTGTGACTAGAAGACTAGTAAACCTGCAACCAGGTATCCCTCATTTTTCAGGAGTGGTCCAAATTAAATAAAAAAGCGGTCTATAGGGTGCTAAAAGAATGAACACTAGAAGTGAAAAAAATTTTAGGACTAAAAAATAAATTTAATGAGCCCTTTCCACAAAGCGTTTCGATAGTGAACTATCTTCCTCAGGTGGTACATGGCGCGCTTTTTCTCCCTTTCTCTTTTCTCATTTTTCACAAGGTCTGTATAGCAGCCTTCTGCCTATGCACAGTGTACACAGAAAGCTGCCAATCAGTGGTGCAGCCGGTTATACGGAGCTCAGCATTCAGAGCACTGCTAGATCTGCAGTAGATAAAACTAAAATGTATCAAAACTGCAGTGAAATAAGGGACACATTTCTGGAATCAGGTTTCTGCCCTTACATCATGCAGATGGGATAGCAAAACCTGGTGGCAGATTCCATTTTAGAGCCATCGGATATTACCTTGTGACCTCTCAAAGGGGAACTTGATGTCTAGGATGGTTATTATTTTATGTCATGTGTCTCTTGCTGCGGGATAACTTGTATGTAATGTGTTGTATGTTAGGTCTATGAACAGTACAAGTCCTTCAGTATAGGGTTACCTGAGAAGCGTACCCAGCATGAAGCAGGACTTGTATTATGTTTTGTCAGGGATGATTAATGTCTGAGTGCTTTATGCTGCGTTCTGCAGTCATCTCTCTGCCATCCTCCGTACACCCATCGCCGTCCTGTTCTCACACTTCTTTATTTGGCTTTTTTCTTGTGGTCGTAATATGGAGCATGTTGTATCCATAAAGCGGTCAGATTTGCCGGACCTCATGCTGTTCTGCCGAATCAGACCTAGATCATTATTGGGGGCTGGGGCACCTCCAATTCAAGACGGTAGACAAATCGTGTCTTGTGAGACTGCACGCTCCAGCACCCACAATACTGGAGCATCGGTTAGGTTTACACATATCCACCTGTTGTGTTTTCTTTTGGGACACAGCAGTTTGTAGAATTGTCATCATTAATGTTTTCTTTTTTTTATCTTTCCAGTATTACTGAAATTCAGAAAGATGTGGAGTACAGACTGCCAATCACCTTTAAGAACTTCACCATCAGCATCAATATGTAAGTGACACGGGGTGCTATTGTCTTAGTTGAGAGATTACGTTGCATTTGTTGGGGTTATTAAATGTGAACCTAATGGGAATTAAAGGGATTGTCCTCTACTTTGATATTGATAACATCAGCATTGGGTATCAATATCAAATCGATGGGGTTCTGACAGCCCCCCAGAGAGGGAGCCGCATGCTCCTATTCACTTGTGAAGATGGCCCCCACTGATTCCATATTAATGACCTATCCAATGGGTAAGTGATCAATATCAAGGTAGTGGGCAACCCCTTAAAGAAAGCAGACCATATTAGGTACTTCTAGAATATCTTTGTCCCATGCTGTTGATAGACCCCACCGCGTGTAATCGGTACCCTACAATGACTTGTCATCCATAGTCATGTCTTGTAGCACTGGAGCCATTAAATGATGTGGCTTGGCGGCTCATGACGTCACTATAGATGATGTGTATTAATGCAAGTTGTTTAATTGCTACTAATAAGAAATCACTTTAAATCAATATGGAGGCTTATAGGGTCCTCTCAGCTTCCTTTTACATATGGAAGTAGTGGTAGAACAGTATCGTCGATTGTCCCTCCCCAGAAAAATTATCCTTTTTTTTTTTTTGCAGAGCTCCGATGTGCCAGTCAAAAGGAAATGGAGTGTCTGCAGATTGGTGTGGGAGTGCAGAGGGGCGTGTCCGTGCACTTGAAAGGAGCTGTCTAAGTGCAGTGATACGCCCCAGTGCACTTCCAGACGGATTTGCAGATGTTTTCCACACTAGATTTGTCATGATGGACTCATCAGATCTCTTATAACACCATTACGATCATATGTCAAGGTGCTGACGTCCCTTTATGCCTTACGCTACCTGCCACCTAAATGGATTTTCCATTGAGATGAGATGAGGGTGTTGGGTATTTTCCCCGGACCTGTCACGTTTCTGTAGGCTGCAGTCATGTATCCCGCGTCTTGCTCTAATACTTTGTTTTTATTGCAGTTTACTTCCGCCACAATTTCCTCAAGACAAACCTCTCATCACAGTCTTTCCACCGATAAGACATCACCTGGTGGACAAGCAAGGACCAATGTCACCTGTCCTTTACTACATAATGTAAGGAGACTTGGGAGATTTTGAGCGCTGGACTTAGGAATGTTGTCATTTAACCTTTCAATGACTGAGGTGTTTTTGTTTTTATAAAGTGGATCTGTGTGGTCTCCTGACACGTCTGTTTTAGTAATCTTATAAACCCTATAAAATCACAAATGTGCAGAATTTGTGTTTCAGACCACTGTGCAGTGCCTTTGAAGGCTATGTTCACACATTGCGTTTTTTTCAGCGTTTTTTTAATGCAAATTTTCAGCTGTGTTTTACAGTACAAGCAAAGTCTATGAGATTTCAGAAATCTCCTGCTCACACCCTGGTTTTTGTATGATCAGTATTTTGTGATTTGCATTGTTTTTTGCTGAATAGAGCACGTCACTTCTTTCAGTGTATTTCACCCATTGAAAGTAATGTGTAGTGAAAAAACGCCTAGTGTGAACATAGCCTTACATCTAATTGACAATGGGGTGTTACCTTACTCCTTGTCCATGTCTAATCAGTTTGGACAGTAGGCATAATCACTACGACCAGGGGCCTGGCAGTGGCCAGTTGTCAATGTATCCACACATTTCCAGAAGATTGGCACAACGCAGAGGACCTGGGAAGAAGAGATGCCACGGTATTGTTAGTTCATAGGGAATACACCTCTTTATTTTGGTAGATGAGGTCTTTGTCAAACACATCTTCAGCAAAGGAGAACGAAATGAAAGGATTAATGTATGTGTTAATGACCCAGTTCTGCGTGTGCTCTACGTAAAATGTGGCTGCAGATGGCTGTGCGGCATCGACACGTGAGGTTTGGGAGCCCCCTTACATCTAATGGGTGGGGGTCTTACATTGAGGTCCCCACTTCAAACATTTCTGATATTTCCACTGAATTTTCCAAGGAAGTTTCAGATAAAAATACCATAAGAAAATGTGGTCAACCTTGTTTTAGTTTTTTTTTTTAATATATAAGATTTTTAGTTATAGTCTTTGTTATGTTCACATAGAAGACCGGTGGGTTTTTTTCTTTTTTAGTAACAAAGTATATACAGTGGGGAAAATAAGTATTGAATACACTGACGATTTTGCAAGTTTTCCCACCTACAAAGAATGGAGAGGGCTGTAATTTTTATCGTAGGTACACTTCACCTGTGAGAGACAGAATCTAAAAATAAAAAACAGAAAATAACATTTTATAATTTTTACATACTTATTTCATGCAATTATGCAAATTAATTATTTGATACAATAGAAAAACAGATCTTAATATTTGGTACGGAAACCTTTGTTTGCAATTACAGAGGTCAGACGTTTCCTGTAGTTCTTGACCAAGTTTGCAGACACTGCAGCAGGAATTTTGGACCACTCCTCCATACAGATCTTCTCCAGATCTTTCAAGTTTCGGGACTGTTGCTGGGTGCAGTTGTCCTGTCCCCTTTGAAGAAAAGCACCCCCAAAGTATAAGGTTTCCCCCAGCATGCTTCTCAGTTAGGACGTTGTTCTTGTGGTTGTTCTCATCCTTCTTCTTTCTCCAAACACGGCAAGTGGAGTTGATACCAAAAAGTCCTATTTTGGTCTCATCTGACCACATGACCCTCTCCCATGCCTCCTCTGGATCACCCAGATGGTCATTGGCGAACTTCAAACGGGCCTGGACATGTGCTGGCGTGAGCAGGGGACCTTGCGTGCCCTGCAGGAGTTTAATCCATGACGGCATAGTGTGTTACTAATGGTAATGTTGGAGACTGTAGTCTCGGCTCTCCTGTCATTGACCAGGTCCTCCTGTGTAGTTCTGGGCTGATTCCTGACCTTTCTCAGAATCATCCTTATCCCACGGGTCGAGATCTTGCATGGAGCCCCAGACCGAGGAAGATTGACAGTCATCTTGTGTTTCTTCCGTTTTCTAATAATTGTGCCAACAGTTGTTGCCTTCTCACCAAGCTGCTTGCATATTGTCCTGTAGCCAATCCCAGCCTGGAGCAGGTCTACAATTTTGTCCCTGGTGTCCTTAGATAGCTCTTTGGTCTTAACCATGGTGGATAGGTTGGAGTGTGATTGATTGAGTGTGTGGACATGTGTCTTTTATACAGGTAACGAGTTCAAACAGGTACAATAAATACAGGTGAGGAGTGCAGAGTAGGAGGGCTTCTGAAAGAAAAACTAACAGGTCTGTGGAAGCCAGATTTCTCGCTGGTTGGTAGGTGATCAAATACTTATTTCATGCAATGAAATGCGATTTAATTATTTAAAAATCATACAATGTGATTTTTTGGGGGGATTTTATTTTTAGATTCTGTCTCTCACAGTTGAAGTGTACCTATGATAAAAATGACAGACCTCTCCATTCTTTGTAGGTGGGAAAACTTGCAAAATCGGCAGTGTATCAAATACTTATTTTCCCTACTGCGTGCGTGTATGTATATATATATATATATGTGTGTGTGTGTGTGTGTGTGTGTGTGTGTGTGTGTGTGTGTGTGTGTGTGTGTGTGTATGTACAGTATAGACCAAAAGTTTGGACACACCTTCTCATTTAAAGACTTTTTATGTATTTTCATGACTATGAAAATTGTACATTCACACTGAAGGCATCAAAACTATGAATTAACACATGTAGAATTATATACTTAACAAAAAAGTGTGAAACAACTGAAAATATGTCTTATATTCTAGGTTCTTCAAAGTAGCCACCTTTTGCTTTGATGACTGCTTTGCACACTCTTGGCATTCTCTTGATGAGCTTCAAGAGGTAGTCACCGGAAATGGTCTTCCTACAATCTTGAAGGAGTTCCCGAAGATGCTTAGCACTTGTTGGCCCTTTTGCCTTCACTCGGCGGTCCAGCTCACCCCAAACCATCTCGATTGGGTTCAGGTCTGGTGACTGTGGAGGCCAGATCATCTGGCGTAGCACCCCATCACTTGCCTTCTTGGTCAAATAGCCCTTACACAGCCTGGAGGTGTGTTTGGGGTCATTGTCCTTTTGAAAAATAAATAATGGTCCAACTAAACGCAAACCGGATGGAATAGCATGCCGCTGCAAGATGCTGTGGTAGCCATGCTGGTTCAGTATGCCTTCAATTTTGAATAAATCTCCAACAGTGTCACCAGCAAAGCACCCCCACACCATCACTCCTCCTCCTCCATGCTTCACTGTGTGAACCAGACATGTAGAGTCCATCCGTTCACCTTTTCTGCGTCGCACAAAGACACGGTGGTTGGAACCAAAGATCTCAAATTTGGACTCATCAGACCAAAGCACAGATTTCCACTGGTCTAAAGTCCATTCCTTGTGTTCTTTAGCCCAAACAAGTCTCTTCTGCTTGTTGCCTGTCCTTAGCAGTGGTTTCCTAGCAGCTATTTTACCATGAAGGCCTGCTGCACAAAGTCTCCTCTTAACAGTTGTTGAAGAGATGTTTCTGCTGCTAGAACTCTGTGTGACATTGACCTGGTCTTTAATCTGAGCTGCTGTTAACCTGCGATTTCTGAGGCTGGTGACTCGGATAAACTTATCCTCAGAAGCAGAGGTGACTCTTGGTCTTCCTTTCCTGGGGCAGTCCTCATGTGAGACAGTTTCTTTGTAGCGCTTGATGGCTTTTGCAGCTGCACTTGGTGACACTTTCAAAGTTTTCACAATTTTTCGGACTGACTGACCTTCGTTTCTTAACCCCTTAAGCCCCGAGGGTGGTTTGCACGTTAATGACCAGGCCAATTTTTACAATTCTGACCACTGTCACTTTATGAGGTAATTACTCTGGAACGCTTCAACGGATCCCCCTGATTCTGAGACTGTTTTTTCGTGTCATATTGTACTACATGATTGTGGTAAAATTTCTTCGATATCACTTGCGTTTATTTGTGAAAAAAACGGAAATTTGGCGAAAATTTTGAAAATTTTGCAATTTTCAAAATTTGAATTTTTATGCCCTTAAATCAGAGAGATATGTCACACAAAAGAGTTAATAAATAACATTTCCCACATGTCTACTTTACATCAGCACAATTTTGGAATCAAAATTTCTTTTTGCTAGGGAGCTATAAGGGTTAAAAGTTGACCAGCGATTTCTCATTTTTCCAACAAAATTTACAAAACCATTTTTTAGGGACCACATCACATTTGAAGTCACTTTGAGAGGTCTTTATGACAGAAAATACCCAAAAGTAACACCATTCTAAAAACTGCACCCCTCAAGGTGCTCAAAACCACATTCAAGAACTTTATTAACCCTTCAGGTGCTTCACAGGAATTTTTTGAATGTGGAAGGAGAAAAATGAACATTTAATTTTTTTCACAAAAATGTTACTTTAGACCCAATTTTTTTTATTTTCACAGAGGTAACAAGAAAAAATGGACCCCAAAATTTGTTGTGCAATTTCCCCTGGGCACGCAGATACCCAATATGTGGGGAAAAAACACTGTTTGGGCGCACGGCAGGTCTCGGAAGGGATAGGGAGCGCCATTTGACTTTTTGATTGTAAAATTTGCTTGAATAATTAGCGGACGCCATGTTGTGTTTGGAGAGCCCCTGTGTGCCCAAACATTGGAGCTCCCCCACAAGTGACCCCATTTTGGAAACTAGACCCCCCAAGGCATCTATCTAGATGCATAGTAAGCACTTGGAACCCCCAGGTGCTTCACAAATTGATTCGTAAAAATGAAAAAGTGAAAAAAAAAACACTTTTTCATTTTTATGAATCAATTTGTGAAGCACCTGGGGGTTCCAAGTGCTCACTAGGCATCTAGATAGGTGCCTTGGGGGGTCTAGTTTCCAAAATGGGGTCACTTGTGGGAGAGCTCCAATGTTTGGGCACACAGGGACTCTCCAAATGCAACATGGTATCCGCTAACAAATTGAATGGAAAATCGGCTCAAATTGTTAGCGGACACCAAGTTGCGTTTGGAGAGCCCCTGTGTGCCCAAACATTGGAGCTCCCCCACAAGTGACCCCATTTTGGAAACTAGACCCCCCAAGGCACCTATCTAGATGCATAGTGAGCACTTGGAACCCCCAGGTGTTTCACAAATTGATTCATAAATATGAAAAAGTGTTTTTTTTTCACTTTTTCATTTTTACGAATCAATTTGTGAAGCACCTGGGGGTTCCAAGTGCTCACTATGCATCTAGATAGGTGCCTTGGGGGGTCTAGTTTCCAAAATGGGGTCACTTGTGGGGGAGCTCCAATGTTTGTGCACGCAGTAGCTCTCCAAACGCAACATGGCGTCCGCTAACAATTTGAGCCGATTTTCCATTCAATTTGTTAGCGGACACCATGTCGCGTTTGGAGAGCCCGTGATGTACCTAAACAGTGGAGCTCCCCCACAAGTGACCCCATTTTGGAAACTATACCCCTCAAGGATTTTATAAAGGTGTATAGTGAACATTTTGAACCCAGAGGTACGACACAGAATTTGTTTACATTAGGTCATCATATTGAATAAGTTGTCATTAGTCTTGAGCGCAAGTGCTCGCTACTTGAGTTTGCATCGGGTACTCAGTTATGCACCATGTACAGCGTGTGCTCGAGTGACATGCTCGAGTCCCTGCTCCGCATGTTTCACGGTTATTAGACACCCAAAAAAAAACATGCGGGGATCGCTCGTGCATGGCAGGCAATCCCCGTAAAGTTTTTTTGGTCGCGAAGCATATGGGGCAGAGACTCGAGCATGTCACTCAAATACCCACGATACTCAATGCATACCAGAGCACCCGATGCAAACTCAAGTAGCGAGCACTTGCGCTCAACACTAGTCGCCATATCGTCATCTTTTTTCTTACTTTTGAAAAAAATCACAACCCCATCACAACCCTAACCCCAAACCCAGCCCTAACCCTAGCCCTAACCGTAGCACAACCCTAACCCCAACCCTAACCCCAACCCCAGCCCTAACCGTAGCACAACCCTAACCGTAGCATAACCCTAACCCTAGCACAACCCTAACCCTAGCACAACCCTAACCCCAAACCCAGCCCTAACCCTAGCCCAATCCTAACCCAAGAGTTTATTTTTTGCGCCTTTCCTCGTGCGGTGTAAGTGATTAGATGACTTTATTCTTCGGGTCGGTGCGATTACAGTGATACCAGAATCATATGGTGTTTTTATGACTGACAGCTGTCACACACAAAAAGACGCATTTTTTGTAAAATCTAGTTTTTGCATCGCCATATTTTGAGAGCTATAATTTTTCCAGATTTTGGCAGACAGTCATGTGACGGCTCGTTTTTTGCGGGATGACTTGACGTTGTTATTGGTGCCATTTTCAGGCACGTGACATTTTTTGATCGCTTTCTATTCCGATTTTTGGGAGGCAGAATAAACAAAAACCAACAGTTCAGGAATTGTTTTTTTTTTTTTTTATTCTGTTCCGCGTGTGGTAAAATTGATAAGGCAGCTTTATTCTTCGGGTCAGTACGTTTACAGCGGTACCACATTTATATCGTTTTTCTATGTTTTGCACTTTTACATAATAAAATCAATTTTATAGAAAAAAATATTTTTTAGCATAGCTTTATTCTGAGAGCTATAACTTTTTTATTTTTCGGCTGATGGAGCTCTATGGCAGCTTGTTTTTTGCGGGACGAGATGACGTTTTCAGCGGTATCATTTTTATTTATATTCGTCTTTTTGATCGCGTGTTATTCCATTTTTTATTTGGCGGAATGGTGATAAAGCATTGTTTTTTGCTTCGTTTTTTTTTTTTTTTTTACCGTGTTCACTGAAGGGGTTAACTAGTGGGACAGTTTTATAGGTCAGGTTGTTCCGGACACGGCGATACCAAATATGTGTACTTTTATTGTTTTTTTTGTTTTTTTTTTATAATAATATTTATTGATGGGTACATCATATTTTTATTTTTGGTGGATTATTTTTTTTATTTTTTTTTTTTATTTTTGCAATTTTTTTTTTTTTCACTTACTGACAGTTTTTATACTTTATTACTTTGTCCCACTCTGGGACTTTCACTTTTTTTATTCTGATCGCTTGCATGGCACAGGAATGCAGCACCATCCCTGTGTCATGCAGGCTGTCAGCGCTGCACAGTGAGAAGATTGTTTGGAGATGCACTGCGCATGTCCAAACAATCTTCCTGCTGTCTGGTGACCCGGATGTTGTCATGACGACATCGGGTCGTCATGGCAACACCCGGGAAGCCTTTGCAGACAGCGCTGGAAGCCAGAAGAGGAGGTGAGTATCTGCGATCACCTCCCCTTGCCCCCGCAATGCTGCGATCGACTTCGATCGACTTCGATCGCAGCATCGCGGGGGTTAATGTGCTGGGAGCGGTGCAGGACCGCTCCCTGCACATAGTACCGGGTGTCAGCTGTGACAATCAGCTGACACCCGGCGACGATCGCGCCCGCACAGCCTGTGTGCGCGCGCGATCGCCATGACGTACTAATACGGGTCTGGCTCTTAAGTCCCAGGGCACAGACGCGTATTAGTACGTCAGATGTTATTAAGGGGTTAAAGTAGTGAAAGAGGTTAAAACATAACCTTTAATGAATACGTAGGTAAAAAAGATATAAAACGTCACTAGGACCTAAAATCCAGTTAATGCCTGCCAATGGTAGTAAAACAAAGCTACCTATCATAAATATGTACTCGTTATAAACAGGAATTTATATGGCATGAACACCAAATGTATCCAACCTGTATATTTAACAAGACAGTGGCAAGAAAAATGATAGAGCTGTCAATAACACATCTCAATAAGCGTGCAACATATCCGACGACCAGTCCTCACACTCAGGGGTGGATTAAGAGTAGCAAGGGCCCCGGGCAGTTTAGAAGGCGCGGGCCCCCCCCCCCACCTGATTTATCACGTGACATGTCACATGATCCCCTGTGATAGATCATGTGATAGTTCACGAGAAATTAATTTGGCACAATATTAATTGTGCTGCCCCATCTGAGAGCAGCACAATATTGGGGCAGATACCCTGATTCCAGCGATTTGTCACTTTTTCAGCTGCTTGTTGTCATTTTGAGAAAATCACCGTTTTATCTGCTGCAGATCTAGCAGCTCTCTGAATGCTGCGCTCTGTATAGCCCCGCCCACACCACTGATTGGCAGCTTTCTGCCCATGCTCAGTGTACACAGAAATCTACTGATCAGTGATGGGGGTGGGGTCCTACAGAACTTACTAGTCATCTAGTGATAATTACCTTCTGACAAATCAATGATTTTATCAAAACAACACTAAGCAGCCCAGTAAGTGACACATTACTGGAATCAGTGCCTCTAACCCTACATTATGCTGCTCTCAGATTAGGTGGCAAAAACCTGATGACAGGTTCCCTTTAAAGGAGCTGTAAAGACAAAAAAGTTTGTATTAAAAAAAATACAAGCCATTTGTTAAATTAACTTTTTTTCATTGTTAATTCACATTAGACTGTATCTTCAACACTTTTGTCAGCAGGTCTTATTACAGACTCTGAATAGGGCAGCTCTCTCCCTCTCCCTCAGCAGAAAATCACAGCATGGTTAAAAAACGGGATATTTTATGATTTTCTCATAATAAATAAAAAAGGACATGCAAGTCCTCCAAACTATTTTCCGTTTCTCTATAGGGGAGGTCCTAAATCTTTCTTGTTCTTTAGTTGATCACATGTCAAAAAGGCAAAGCATTTACTATGAACTCGCCTAAAAAAATATACACTTGGAGAGTAATATCATCATCTGCATGTAAATATTCCTTGACTCTAAGGGCTCGCTCACACTGTCGTATAACACGGCCGAATGCTATGTGATGTTTTATCGGATAGGACTCGGCCCTATGTTATACTATGGGACAGTGCGATTATTGGCATGAGAAAATAATCTCATTCGATATTCGGACCATGTGCACCCATACAAGTCTATGGGTGCACGTAAAACATTAGACTGCACTCGGATGTCATCCAAGTGCAGTCCGATGAACACTCACAGAGACTATGGAGAAGATGGAGAAAGTAAGTTCTCCATCTTCTCCATATCTGTGCTGCGAGAGAATCGGATCACACTCAGTTGAAGCTCTGACAGAGTTTGAGCCCAGTGTCATTAGCATAATTGGCCCTATTCTCTTGCATGAGAGAATATATGGCTTAGTGAGTGGACCCTAAAACTGAATAGTAGTGACGGACAGGCACCTCACAAGCGGGATCTATGTAGCTCTCAGATGTCATGTAGGTAGGGCTTCATTCCATGGGGTAGGGCTTAATTTCAAGATATATAAAAAAAAATGGACTTCAAATAAAAATTAAATGAACACAAAAAGCACTAATTGAATTATTTTTTTCGTATTTATGTTTGCAGCCCCTTTAAAAACCCTTTGAGGACCAAGGCACATATATGTCCCATAGTTTTAAACTGGAAAAAAATTTGATTGAATAAAATTTAAGGTCCTCGAAGGTTTAAGTAGGTCATAAATTCATATGAATACTTGCTCATACAATTGCACATGCCAAAAGATGAAGAACAGAATCAAAAATATGACATTAAGTGGAGCACTTACAGGTATTCAAGGTGAAAGAGACCAGCAAAGGCATCGTCTCGAATGACAGTAAATGAGTTAGAATTCAGCAAGCTGAAAATGAAGACAGCAGGTTAGAAGCGAACCAGACTTTATGGTGCTCAGAATTAGTCAAGCAGAATTTATTGACTGCTCTTGCAAAGCACTGAGACTCCCGCTGTGTATAGATGGCGCCGTGCGGCCTCCCGCTGTGTATAGATGGCGCCGTGCGGCCTCCCGCTGTGTATAGATGGCACTGTATAGATGGCTACGTGCGGCCTCCTGCTGAGTATACGTGTATAGATGGCTACGTGCGGCCTCCTGCTGAGTTTAGATGCCGCACGGCGCTCCCCCCAGAGACCGCAGGAGGCCGCACAGCGCCATCTATACTCAGCAGGAGACCGCACGTAGCCATCTATACACAGCAGGAGGCCGCATCGCGACATCTATACTCAGCGGGGAGCCGCACGTAGCCATATATACACAGCGGGGGGCGCACGTAGCCATCTATACACAGCGGGAGGCCGCACGGCGCCCCCCCCAGAGACATCAGGAGGCCGCACGGCGCCAACTATACTCAGCAGGAGGCCGCATGCACACACACACACAAACATATACAAACACGCATAAACACATTTGAAACACAAAAATACATACAAACAGACTTCACACAATGACATCTGCCCCCCCCACACACAAACAGACAGACATCACACACACACACACCTGCCCACACACACACACCTGCCCACACACACACACCTGCCCACACACACCTGCCCACACACACATCTGTGTGTGTGTATGTATAGTGTGTGTGTGTGTGTGTATAGTGTGTGTGTATGTATAGTGTGTGTGTATGTATAGTGTGTGTGTATGTGTGTGTGTGTATAGTGTGTGTGTATGTATAGTGTGTGTGTATGTATAGTGTGTGTGTATAATGTGTGTGTATGTATAGTGTGTGTGTATGTATAGTGTGTATAATGTGTGTGTGTATAGTGTGTGTGTGGGTGTGTGTGTATAATCTGTGTGTGTGTATTTTTTTTTTAAGTTAAAAACAAGTAAAATGCATGTGGCATCAATATCAAGACTCCAGATATAAGGGTCTATTCACACTGAATTTTGCAATGCATTCATCTCCTCTTTCCAGGCATCTATCTAAATCCCTGAAAAATGGCATTCAGATGGGCCTTGACATAGCCATTGATTTGAACAAAGGCAAACCGAGGCTAAAGTCTGAATCTTTAGGCTCCATTTGCTCTGCTTTCAGATGTCTCATTTCAGACAGCACAATCCTGAATTTCAGGGATTCAGTTGTAAGCCTTGTGTAAAGACCTGAATGCAGCGCTGAATGTAGTGTGAATAGGTCCTTACATCCTACACCACCTCAGGGGATTGTTGTTATGGAGTATTGCCCCTGGGTGGCCGCAGTTATGACCACCACCAGGGCTCGCGGTCACCCACCCTAGCTTTGGTATTCTGGGGAGCTTGTATAATGAATATCTGAGAAGAGCCCTAGAGAAGCAAGAACATTGGACAACCAAGAGGTGGTGGCCTCAAGTCAGGTGTAGTGTTCAACAGGGCAAGACTTTCTAACCTGCCCACACACACACACACACACACACACACACACACACACACACACACACACACACACACACACACACACACACATACACACACCTGCCCACACAGACACACACACACACACCTGCCCACACACACACATATATACACACACACACCTGCCCACACACACACACATATACACACACCTGCCCACACACACACACACCTGCCCACACACACACACACCTGCCCACACACACACACACACCTGCCCACACACACACACACTCCTGCCCACACACACACACCTGCCCACACACACCTGCCCACACACACACACACACCTGCCCACACACACACACCTGCCCACACACACACACCTGCCCACACACACACACACACACACCTGCCCACACACACACCTGCCCACACACACACACCTGCCCACACACGCACACACCTGCCCACACACACCTGCCCACACACACACACACACACCTGCCCACACAGACACCTGCCCACAAACACACACACACCTGCCCACACACACACACACATACACATATACACACACACACCTGCCCACAAACACACACACACACCTGCCCACACACACATATACACACACACACCTGCCCACACACACACCTGCCCACACACACACACCTTCCCACACACACACACACCTGCCCACACACACACACACCTGCCCACACACACACACATATACACACACACACATATATACACACACACACACCTGCCCACACAGACACCTGCCCACAAACACACACATACCTGCCCACACACACACACATATACACACACACACATATACACACACACACACCTGCCCACACACACACCTGCCCACACAGACACCTGCCCACAAACACACACACACCTGCCCACACACACATCTGCCCACACACACACACACACATACACACACACTCACCATCCCCCGGCTCCATTCCTCCTGCCTGTTCTGTCTCTTTTCCGGTGCAGCACTGCAGGCCGGGGCGCACTGCGTGACGTCACAGCTAGGAGACACAGTCGCGCACAGGGCCGTGTCTCCTAGCAGTGACGCGGCCGGGCCAGCACAGGGAAGTTAACTGCTGCAGTGCTGGCCCGGCCGATGAAGAAGTAGCGGCGGCCGCTGCTGGGGGAGCGGTCCGGGCCCCCCCCCTTCCCGCCACTGCTACCGCTATGTGCCGCGGCGGCCCGCACATATAATGAGGGCAATCCGGCATTAGACACCCCGCCTGGAGCCGCGGGCCCCGTGCCGGCTCGCGGCCCCGGGCGCTCGCCCGGATTGCCCTCATTATAATCCGCCTATGTCAGCAGAGTAAAGGTGGTCACACATAAGCCCAGGTCTGCTAGATAGATACCTATGAATTATTATTTTGTATATGTTTTCAAACATACTTGATCAATGAAATCATCATTGTAAACTTCAACTCCACATAATAGTATATGATGTAGCAGTCACTAATTATCTTGAGTGCTTCATCTGATGTCGGTGCACATAGTATACATAGTATACCACATACAGTACAATATATATAGGAGAATATACAGTATGACTGGTATATAGAGACGAGCAATTTGTAGAATCGTGGTCCAGTGGTCAGATGAATATTCTGTGGCTGCTGAACAGGAGCCACCACATAGTCTCCTTTTTACAGCCCCACATAGCCTTCCATATACTGTACAGTGTGAGCCCCACATAGCCTCCTATATACAATGTGAGCCCTCACACAACCTCCTATATGAGTATGAGCCCTCACATAGCCTCCTATATACAGTATCAGTCCCCACACAGCCTCCTGCATATAGTGTGAGGACCCACACAGCCTCCTGCATACAGTGTGAGGACCCACTGTGTGAGTACAGTGTGAGGACTGGTCGTCGGATATGTTGCACGCTTATTGAGATGTGTTATTGACAGCTCTATCATTTTTCTTGCCACTGTCTTGTTAAATATACAGGTTGGATACATTTGGTGTTCATGCCATATAAATTCCTGTTTATAACGAGTACATATTTATGATAGGTAGCTTTGTTTTACTACCATTGGCAGGCATTAACTGGATTTTAGGTCCTAGTGACGTTTTATATCTTTTTTTACGTATTCATTAAAGGTTATGTTTTAACCTCTTTCACTACTTTAATTGCTTCATATTACCTTTATTGAGTGGTGACCTGTATGATAGTGTGTGAGCACCAGCTCCAGGCGTCCCTGAAGAGGGGCAGGGAAAAAGTAAAGGGGGCAGTGGAAAGGGGGTTTATCCAAGGAGGGGTGAGGTCAGCAGAGTATGAGAGACAGACTTATCCTAAACCAGGGGTCTCAAACACGCGGGTCGCATGTGGCCCTTCAGACTGGTTCATGCGGCCTGTAGGCACCATAGACCCCGATCGCGGCCCGGTCCAGGAGCTGCCGACAGCTGCACTTTAGTTCAGTGTATTGCTGCGCAGAGACCGGCTATCTGCATGATACAATACCAATGCCAGCCACCGGCCTATCAGAGGCCAGCAGCGGACATCCGCGTCCCAGCGCAGCGGTGCATGACATCACTAACATGGGTAGATGTCAGCTGCTGGCCTCTGATAGGCCGGTGGCAGGCATTGGTCTCTGCACAGCAATACACTGAACTAAAGCGCAGCTGCCGGAAGCTCCTGGACCAGGCCGCGATCGTCAAGGGGTCTATGGTGCCTGCGCCCGCATATGCAGAAAGGACACCGAGGGAACGGAGGACAGGTGAGAAGAGACTTTTTTTTCCTTATATATGTATGTGAAGAATGGAACGGCGGACATTCCTACAACATAGGGACCTGAATGGGGATATTCCTACAATATGGGAACCTGGATAGGAACATTCATACAATGTGGGACCTGGATGGGGACATTCCTACAACGTGGGACCTGAATGGAGACATTCCTCCAATATGGGGACCTGGATAGGAACATTCCTACAATGTGGGACCTGGATGGGGACATTCCTACAATGTGGGACCTGAATGGGGACATTCCTACAATATGTGGACCTGGAGAGGAACATTCCTACAATGTGGGACCTGGATGGGGACATTCCTACAATGTGGGACCTGAATGGAGACATTCCTACAATATGGGAACCTGGATAGGAACATTCATACAATGTGGGACCTGGATGGGGACATTCCTACAACGTGGGACCTGAATGGAGACATTCCTCCAATATGGGGACCTGGATAGGAACATTCCTACAATGTGGGACCTGGATGAGGACATTCCTACAATGTGGGACCTGAATGGGGACATTCCTACAATATGTGGACCTGGATAGGAACATTCCTACAATGTGGGACCTGGATGGGGACATTCCTACAATGTGGGACCTGAATGGGGACATTCCTACAATATGTGGACCTGGATAGGAACATTCCTACAATGTGGGACCTGGATGGGGACATTCCTACAATGTGGGACCTGAATGGAGACATTCCTACAATATGGGGACCTGGATAGGAACATTCCTACAATGTGGGACCTGGATGGGGACATTCCTACAATGTGGGACCTGAATGGGGACATTCCTACAATATGGGGACCTGGATAGGAACATTCCTACAATGTGGGACCTGGATGGGGACATTCCTACAATGTGGGAGCTGAATGGGGACATTCCTACAATATGGGGACCTGGATAGGAACATTCCTACAATGTGGGACCTGGATGGGGACATTCCTACAATGTGGGACCTGAATGGGGACATTCCTACAATATGGGGACCTGGATGGGGACATATCTACAATCTGGGGACCTGGATAGGGACATTCCTACAATGTGGGGACCTGGATGGGGACATATGTACAATATGGGGAACTGGATTGGGACATATCTACAATGTGGGGACCTGGATAGGAACATTCCTACAATGTGGGGACCTGGATAGGAACATTTCTACAATGTGCGGACCTGGATGGGGGACATTCCTACAAGATGGGGACATTATAACAAGATGGGGACCTAGATGGGGGACATTACGACAAGATGGGGACCTGGATGGGGTTCATTATGACAAGTTGGGGACCAGAATGGGGGACATTACGACAAGATGGGGACCTGGATGGGGCATTACTACAAGATGAGGACCAGGATGGTGCATTACTACAAGTTGCGGACCAGGATGGGGCATTACTACAAGATGAGGACCAGGATGGTGCATTACTACAAGATGAGGACCAGGATGAGACATTACTACAAGATGAGGACGAGGATGAGGCATTAGATGAGGCACTACTACAATATGAGGACCAGGATGAGTCATTAACCCCTTTACAACCCAAGGTGGTTTGCACATTAATGACCAGGCCAATTTTTACAATTCTGACCACTGTCACTTTATGAGGTAATTACTCTGGAACGCTTCAACGGATCTCCCTGATTCTGAGACTGTTTTTTGTGACATATTGTACTTCATGATTGTGGTAAAATTTCTTCGATAGCACTTGCGTATATTTGTGAAAAAAATGGAAATTTGGCAAAAATGTTGAAAATTTAGCAATTTTCAAAATTTGAATTTTTATGCCCTTAAATCAGAGAGATATGTCACAGAAAATAGTTAATAAATAAGATTTCCCACATGTCTACTTTACATCACCACAATTTTGGAACCAAATTTTTTTTTACTAGAGAGCTATAAGGGTTAAAAGTTGACCAGCGATTTCTCATTTTTCCAACAAAATTTAGAAAACCATTTTTTTAGGGACCACATCATATTTAAAGTCACTTTAAGGGGTCTTTATGACAGAAAATACCCAAAAGTGACACCATTCTAAAAACTGCACCCCTCAAGGTGCTCAAAACCACATTCAAGAACTTTATTAACCCTTCAGGTGCTTCACAGGAATTTTTGGAATGTGGAAGAAAAAAATTAACATTTAACTTTTTTCACAAAAATGTTACTTTAGACCCAATTTTTTTTATTTTCGCAGGGGTAACAGGAAAAAATAGACCCCAAAATTTGTTGATCAATTTCTCCTGAGTAAGCAGATACCCCATATGTGGGGGAAAACCACTGTTTGGGCGCACGGCAGGGTACGGAAGGGAAGGAGCGCCATTTGACTTTTTAAATGTAAAATTTGCTTGAATAATTAGCGGACACCATATTGCATTTGGGGAGCCCCTGATGTGCCTAAAAAGTGGAAACCCCCCACAAGTGACCCCATTTTGGAAACTAGACCCCTCAGGGAACTTATCTAGATGTGTGGTGAGCACCTTGAACCCCCAGGTGCTTCACAGAAGTTTATAACATTGAGCCGTAAAAATAAAATTTTCACATTTTTCCCACAAAAATGTTTTTCAGCCCCCACTTTTGCATTTTCATAAGGGTAACAGGAGAAATTGCACCATGCAGTTTGTTGCTCAATTTCTTCTGAGCAAGCAGATACCCCATATGTGGGGGAAAACCACTGTTTGGGCGCACAGCAGGGTTCGGAAGGGAAGGAGCGCCATTTGACTTTTTAAATGTAAAATTTGCTTGAATAATTAGCGGACGCCATGTTGCGTTTGGAGAGCTCCTGATGTGCCTAAACAGTGGAAACCCCCTACATGTGACCCCATTTTGGAAACTATACCCCTCAGGGAACTTATCTAGATGTGTGGTGAGCACCTTAAACCCCCAGGTGCTTCACAGAAGTTTATAACATTGAGCCGTAAAAATAAAATTTCCACATTTTTCCCACAAAAATGTTTTTCAGCCCCCACTTTTTCATTTTCATAAGGGTAACAGAAGAAATTGCACTATGCAGTTTGTTGTTCAATTTCTCCTGAGTTAGCTGATACCCCATATGTGGGGGAAAACCACTGTTTGGGAGCGCGGCAGGGTTCGGAAGGGAAGGAGCGCCATTTGACTTTTTGATTGTAAAATTAGCTTGAATAATTAGCGCATGTGCCCCTGATGTGCCTAAACAGTGGAAAACCCCCACAAGTGACACCATTTTGGAAACTAGACCCCTCGGGGAACTTATCTAGATGTGTGGTGAGCACCTTGAACCACCAGGTGCTTAACAGAAGTTTATAACATTAAGCCGTAAAAATAAAATTTTCACATTTTTTCCACAAAAAATGTTTTTCAGCCCCCACTTTTGCATTTTCATAAGGGTAACAGAAGAAATTGCACTATTCAGTTTGTTGTGCAATTTCTCATGAGTTAGCAGATACCCCATATGTGGGGGCAAACCACTGTTTGGGCGCGCGGCAGGGTTCGGAAGGAAAGGAGCACCATTTGACTTTTTGATTGTAAAATTTGCTTGAATAATTAGCGGATGTGCCCCTGATGTGCCTAAACAGTAGAAACCCCCACAAGTGACACCATTTTGGAAACTAGACCCCTCAGGGAACTTATCTAGATGTGTGGTGAGCACCTTAAACATATAAAAAAATCAAACTTTTTCCACAACAATGATGTTTTAGCCCCAATTTTTTTATTTTCACAAGGGTAAGAGGAGAAAATGGACCCCAAAAACTTTTGTGCAATTTCTCCTGAGTACGCCAATACCCCATATGTCGGGAAAATACAGTGTTTGGGCGCACGGCAGAGTTCAGAAGGGAAGGAGCACTGTGTGACTCTTTGAACGCAAAATTGGCTGGAATCGATAGCGGACACCATGTCGCGTTTGAAGAGCCACTGATGTGCCTAAATAGTTGAAACCCCCCACAAGTGACCCCATTTTGGAAACTACACCCCTCAAGGATTTTATCAAGGGGTATAGTGTACATTTGGAACCCAGAGGTACGACACAAAATTTGATGACATTAGGTCATCATATTGAATAAGTTGTCATTAGTCTTGAGCGCAAGTGCTCGCTACTTGAGTTTGCATCGGGTACTCAGGTATGCACCATGTATCACAGGTGCTCAAGTGAAATGCTTGAGTCCCCTCCCGCATGTTTCACGGTTATTAGACACCCCCAAAAAAACATGCGGGGATCGCTCGAGCATGGCAGGCAATCCCCGCGAGATTATTTTGGCCGCGAAGCATATGGGGCGGAGACTCGAGCACTCGCGATACTCAATGCATACCCGAGTACCCGATGCAAACTCAAGTAGCGAGCACTTGTGTTCAACACTAGTTGCCATATCGTCATCTTTTTTTTTTTTTATAAAAAAAAACCAACCCTTACCCCCAACCCTAACCCTACCCTAGCCCAACCCTGACCCCAACCCTAACATTAGCACAACCCTAACCCCACCCCAGCCCTAGTGTTTATTTTTTACGCCGTTCCTTGTGCGGTATAAGTGATTAGACGACCTTATTCTTCGGGTCGCTGCGACTACAGAGATACCAGAATGATATCGGGTTTTTAGGTTTTTATGATTGACAGCTGTCGCACACTAAAAGACACATATTTTGTAAAATCTAGTTTTTGCATCGCCATATTTTGAGAGCTATAATTTTTCCATATTTTGGCCGACAGAGTCATGTGATGGATTTTTTTTTGCGGGACAAGTTGACGTTTTTATTGGTGCCATTTTCAGGCACGTGACATATTTTGATCGCTTTCTATTCCAGCTTTTGGGAGGCAGAATAAACAAAAACTTACAATTCAGGAATTTTTTTTTTTTTTATTCTACTCCGCGTGTGGTAAAATTGATAAGGTAGCTTTATTCTTCGGGTCAGTACGTTTACAGCGGTACCACATTTATATCGTTTTTCTATGTTTTGTCGCTTTTACACAATAAAAGACATTTTATAGAAAAAATTATTTTTTTGCATCGCTTTATTCTGAGAGCTATAACTTTTAGAATTTTCAGATTATGGAGCTGTATGGTGGCTTGTTTTTTGCGCGACAAGATTACGTTTTCAGCGGTACCATTTTTATTTATATTCATCTATTTAGTCGCGTGTTATTCCATTTTTTGTTTGGCGGTATGATGATAAAGCATTGTTTTTTGCTTCTTCTTTTTTTTTTTATTTACCGTGTTCAATGAAGGGGTTAACTAGTGGGACAGTTTTATAGGTCAGGTCGTTCCGGACGCGGCAATACCAAATATGTGTACTTTTATTGTTTTGGTTTTTTTTTCATAATAATATTTATTGATGGGTACATTATATTTTTATTTTTGGTGGATTATTTTTTTAATTTTTTTTTTAATATTTTTACAATTTTTTTTTTTTTTTTTTTTTTCACTTTCTGAGAGGTTTTACACTTTTTTACTTTGTCCCACTCTGGGACTTTCACTTTTTTTATTCTGATCGCCTGCATAGCATAGGGATGGAGCACCATCCCTGAGCCATGCAGGCAGTCAGCGCTGCACAGTGAGAAGATTGTTCGGTCATGCACTGCGCATGACCAAACAATCTTCCTGCTGTCTGGTGACCCGGATGTTGTCATGACGACATCGGGTCATCATGGCAACACCCGGGAAGCCGCGGCAGACAGCGCTGGAGGCCGGAAGAGGAGGTGAGTATTGCGATCACCTCCCCTTGCCACCGCAATGCTGCGATCGACTTCGATCTGACATCAGGGTGCCGTATTCTCCATAGGTCCACTATGCCTACCTCCTCTAGCAGATAATGTAGAGATGTATATTGTGCATTTTGAAAAATATTTCCAGTATGGAATTTATCCCAGAAAGGGTGGAGGTAGGTGGTAAAATCCCCTCCCCCTGCGAGGTTGGGATTTAGGAGGATGTTAGTTTTAGATCAGTTGCAGAACGGAGGGCACGGGAGGGGTGATAGACAGAAATGAGGGATGAGATATAGGGTGGTGCAGAACTGTGGAGGGCTTTATGGGTGAGAGAGATGAGTTTGTATTGTATTCTGTGGTGAATGGGTAACCAGTGCAATGACTGGCACTGGTTAGAGGCGTTGGTGAAGCATCCTGATAGAAATACGACCCTGGCTGCTGCATTCAGAATGGATTGGAGAGGAGAGAGTTTGTTTAGAGGGAGACCGATTAGAAGAGAGTTGCAGTAGTCCAGACGAGAGCGAATAAGAGCGACATTAAGAGTTTTTGCAGTATCAAAGGTGAGAAAATGTGGGGTTCTGGAGATGTTTTTAAGGTGCAGGTGACATGAGTGAGTGAGTGATTGTAGCCCAGTCAAGAGAGCTTGTAAAAGAACTTCTACATGATGTTTCAAGGATGGAAAAAGACTGCCATCTACTGGCCAGACGCAGTCAAGCTGAACCAAGATATGCAAGGGAAGTTGCAGGGAGAGCAAGTTCAGACGCTGGACCTGATCAGGTGACTTCCAGGAAGGAGTTCCGGAAAATAAGAGGCCAGCGCGCCAAACTTGAGGGGTCTTTGGCGCCAAGCAGCAGAAAGGATCAGATGTGTTCCCTGCGTCCTGAGAAACCCCACGTGACAGGCCTAAGCCAGAGGCCTGTGAGGTGCCACAGCCGGGCACCGGTAAAAGAGCTCCGGATATCTCGCGGATGTTACCTGAGTGCTGTGCCTGCTGAGGAGACTAGGAACCTAATTGCGGTGCTGAGTGAGTTCGCGGAACCCGACGTCGCCCGCCGACAGACGAGGCCTGGACCCCCCTATCCAAGGCTCGAGAGACTGCCTCCAACAGCCAAGCAGAGAGGAGTTGAGAGACGGTTGCCCCAGGAAAGTCATGCCAGCGGAAGCGGAGGAGCTGCATACGTGAACAGGGCCGTCACTTCCACTGTTCACCCACAGTACCGGGGCCAATTGGGTTTAGATAATCAGGTTGGGAGGGGAACAGTTGGGACTAAAGGAGCACAATGTGATCTAATTGAATTTATGCGGAAGAGACTCACGGCCTAGCGTAAATAACCGATGACCCCCGCTAGGGCCAAATGTACAGTTAAAGAACTTACGTGGTGTCTCCCATGACTGAGGGCATCACCCTACTTAAGAGACTTTGCCTTACTTAAGAGACTTCACCTTACTTAAGAGACTTCACCCTACTAAAGAGACTGCAGCTTACTTAAGAGACTTCACCTTACTTTGAGAGGCTTCACCTTACTTTGAGAGACTGCGTCTTATTTTGAGAGATTTTGCCTTTGATGATATATTGAATTACTGTTCATTACCCTTGTTACTAATCCCTTGTTCAGAATACCTGTTGCATAAAATTGTTTATTTTCATCTCAGACTGTTCTCGCCTTGTGTCTCTGTGCGTTGCATTCCCGTACCTGCATTACATTTGGCGTAGTCGGCAGGATGCAATATTCAGACGCAGAGATGGGGGATCAGTCTGTGGCTGGGTCCGGTCGGACCCATATACCCCTGGGGGCTATGCTCAGCCATCTTCCCAAGTTTTCAGGGAATGGCATGTCACTGTGGGACTGGGTAGAAAGACTGAGAAGTATGCTACGGATGTACCCCCTTGATCCCCTAGCCCAGGCGGAGCTGGCCCTCCTAACCCTTGATGGAGAGGCCCGACAGACTGTGATGTACCGCCCACCTGGGGACCGTGACACCGTGGATAAAGTGATAAAAATTTTAGAGGACATGCACGGTGACACTACAGATTTGGAACACTTGCACTTACGGTTGTAAATCAGTATGTTAATGCGTTGCAGGAAGAGACGGCCCATATCACTAAGAAAGCTCGAGATGGGAACCGAGGACTGGTAGGGGCTGAAGCTAGAGTGCTGGAGAGAGAAGTTCCTGTTCTCAAAGCCACAGTTAGAAGTCAAGAGGCAATTGCTCCTGGATTCACCAACCAAGAGCCTGATTGGGTACGGGAAATACGTCAGGAAATTCGAGACATTCAGGGTGAGCTGAATGCTATTAGAAAGCCCCCTACTGCCCCCTTGCCGACGGACCGTACTGCTCAACGCGGACGGAGACCAGAACGAGAGAGACGTTCCTACCCGGCCCCAGCACGGCATGTACACGACCTATCGGCAGAAAGAGGACCGGAGTGCTGGACTTGCGAAGGTAGGGGGCATATCACCAAAGACTGTCCCAACCGAGAAAGGAGGAGGAGGGGACAGCCGTTAAACTAAAATGCCCCATGGTTGTGGAGCATACCGTGGGGTCTCGTGCTTCAGAGAGTAGAAGAGGGAGCTCTGAAGACATTGTCTCCGAGAGGCCCATCATCTGGGCTGAATTCAATGGGCAGCGGATCCGCTGTTTGATGGACACCAGGTCTCAAGTGACCACTATACCTGAGACGTATTTCCAAAGTCACTTTCCTGAAGTCTGAAGTCACTCGTTCCTGCCGGGAACCCACTGTCAAATTGGTGGCGGCCAATCAACTACCTATCCCAGTAGCGGGAGTAGTATGGATGTCCATGCGGGCATGTGGAAAGGACCTCGGTCGAAAAGGGATCGTACTAACCACCGGGCCCGGAGGCGATGGGCCCATTGTAACCCTGGGCATGAATGTGCTGAAAGAAGTCGGACAGTTCCTGGCTGAGGGCTGTAGCAAAAACAACTGGACCCGCGCCACTCGAGACCCAGCTAGCAAGAGAGTGTTCCAACACCTCGTGCGGGTCAGCCAGATTCAAAAATTGCCCGCTACCTCTCAGTACCTTGGCAAGGTATCGATACCGCCCGAAGCCACAATGACACTGCCGGTGGGACAGACTGTACTCACGTTACCGGTGCTGGCACATGTGTCCTTAGAGGGCATGGACATTCAAACTGAACCGATGGAATTAGAAGAAGCGCCCTCTGGACTCCTGATTGCTCGAACCCTGGCCACCGTGCGGCACGGCCGAGTACCCGTGCGCTGCATCAATTTAGGTGGCACCAGTTTACAGTTGTTGCCCCGACAAGAGGTGGCGCGAGTGTACATAATGCCAAAGGCCCTTACTAGAGCGGACGCTATAAGGCTGGCACCTGTGGAAGGAAAACCATGGACCCTGGAGGTGTCCCTCAACAGCCAGGAGAATGGAAGAGAACCGTTGGCTGGACGCCACCTTCTGGAAGAAATGGAGGCTAATCTGACTGAGCTTTCTGCTGGACAAGTAAGGCAGATCGAACAACTTCTACAGCGATATCAGGGAGTGTTTGCACAGCATGAAGATGATTTCGGGTGCACTCGGGACATTCAGCATGAAATACCCACCGGAAATACTGCTCCCATCCGAGAGAGATATCGGCAGATCCCGCCTCAAATGTACCAGGAGGTGAAAGAGCTGTTGGCCCACATGTTGCAGAACGGTGTGATCCATGAAAGTCAGAGCCCCTGGGCTGCTCCGATCGTGCTGGTCCGAAAGAAGGATGGTACCCTGAGATTTTGCGTGGACTATCGAAAGCTGAATGCCTGTACAGTCCGGGACTCCTATCCACTTCCCCGAATCGAAGAGTCTCTATCGGCACTAGGAAGCGCCAAATTCTTCTTTCACTCGACCTGGCCAGTGGCTATTGGTAGGTCCAAGTAGCTGAGAAGCATCATCCGAAGACCGCTTTTGTTCTCCCTATGGGCCTGTTTGAGTTCAATCGGATGCCGTTCGGACTAACAAATGCGCCAGGGACCTTCCAACGGCTGATGGAGAGATGCTTGGGGGAAGCCACTTTAATATATCTGGACGATATAATTATCTATTCCGCTACGTTTGAGGATCATCTCCGCCGATTGGAACAAGTGTTAGAACGGCTTCAGAGACACCGCCTGAAAATTAAGCCTCGAAAGTGTTGTCTCTTCAAACGAGAAATTGAGTATCTGGGGCACACTGTGTCCAGTGCAGGAGTACACCCCACTGCAGAGAAAGTAGCTGCCATGCAGAAGTGGCCCACGCCCGCCAACCTAAGGGAACTGAGGGCGTTCCTGGGGCTTGCTTGATACTACCGCAGATTCATTAAAGACTTCGCTAAGATTGCGATCCCGCTCAATGAATTGCTGAGAGGAACAGCTGGGGAGCCAAGCGACAGCCCATCCAGTGGGGCCCACGACAAGAAGAGGCATTCCGAGCATTGAAAATGGCACTAACAGATGCCCCAATCTTGGCCTACACTGACTTTTCGCAGCCTTTCGTGTTGTACACCAATGGAAGCTTGCATGGACTGGGAGCAGTGCTGGCTCAAGTACAAGGAGGAAAAGAGCGAGTGATCACGTATGCCAGCAGGTCACTCCGAGATACGGAGAAGAATCCGGAGAACTACAGTTCTTTTAAGCTGGAGCTACTAGCACAGGTGTGGGCCATGACCGAGAAATTTGCTGAGTACTTGTCAGGGTCAGAAGTGCAAGTGCGGACAGATAACATCCCTTTGGCCCACTTGGAGAACGCCAAACTGGGCGCGTTAGGACAGCGTTGGGTCGCAAGGATGTCCAAATACCAGTATAAGATTGCCTATCGGTCCAAGGCTCTGAACACCCATGCCGATGCCCTGTCCCGGGTCACTCAGGCGGGGCCGAAAGAGGACAGAGATGAGGAGCTCGAAGGCGACGAGATTCCAGATTTCAGCCAGTTCGTCGCTGCCCAAGAGACCAGAGAGGAGCCGAAGCCCACTCAGATTCTGGGCTGTTCAAGAGACGAATGGATACATCTGCAGCAATCCGATCCGGTGTTAGCAAAATTGAGGGAATGGGTTGCCCTTAATCAAAGACCCGACCAGGAAACCAGAGCTGCTTCACTTCCAACTACCCTACAAATCCTAGGTCAGTGGGAGAGGCTTCTCCTGAAGGACGGCTTGCTATGCCGAAGAATCCAGCTGCCTCGAGAGTTTGATGTTACCAGGCAGGTGGTAGTTCCAGGAGCGCTAGTAACACAGCTAGCCCAAGAAGCTCATAGAAGAGGTGCTCACTTCGGAGTAGAAAAGACCTTTCGGTGGTTGCAACAGCTGGTGTATTGGCCTCAACTGCAGCAAGAAGTCGAGGGAGTCTGCCGAGCATGTCGCCAGTGTGAGTTGAATAAGCCCCCGGAACAAAGAGCTCCCATTCAGACCATCCGAACTTCTGCCCCCTTGGAGGTCTTGATGATTGACTACTTGATGATAGGAACTTCATACAATGGTTATGGACACTGTTTGGTCATGACTGATCACTTCACCAAGTGATGGATGAGTTGTACCGCATCTATGGAATCGACCGTTCCCGAACAACGCCCTATCACCCGCAAGGCAACGGCGCATGCGAGCGCTTTAACCGAACCCTGTTGCAAATGTTGTGAATGCTGGAAGCGGACAAAAAGATGAAGTGGCCGAATATGTGCCCGAGCTGGTGTGGGTGTATAATAATCGAGTTCATGCGACCACCGGCTACACCCCTTACATGTTGCTGTTTGGAAGAAGTGGCCGAGAAATCACAGAACTGGAGCTAGACTCAGAAGACCCCGGCCCAGGCGGTAGCCCAAGTACCTGGATTCGAGAACACCGGCGTCGGCTCCACACAGTGAGAAGACTGGTTGCTCAGAAGTTTCAGGAAGTAGAGCATGCAGTTCAGCCCCCGACGACAGGTGGATCACTTCAGCCAGGAGACCGAGTGCTGGGGAGGGCTAAACGATTTGGAAGTAAACTGGACCATCGTTGGGAGGCGATACCATATCGGGTGGTGAAGAAAGTTCACCCAGACAACCCAGTCTACGAGGTTAGGCCCGAAGGGGATAACGCCGCGACACCCAGGGTGTTGCACCGCAATATGCTGCGACCTTGCTCCTCTGAAGCAGAAGTCTGTAACGGAGTTGGGCCCCCAGACGTATTGGCTGAAGTGCCACATGCAGGAACCTTAGGGGATGAAGAAGGATGGGCCACAATGAAGTTGGGCCCGTCAGAACCGTTGATGCCAACCCCGAGTGGAATTCCAAATGAGTCGGGAAATGATTTGCAATCCCCAGTGGTTGATTCCTCGGATCTCCCGGAGTCACCTCCGCAAGAAGAGCTTCGCAGAACTGAGCGGGCTAATGCTGGAATCCCTCCTAACCGGTATGCTCAGGAAGAGTTCATCTGGTCTCAAATCCAACAGAAAACGCAGGAGTGTGCCCAACTCCTGTCTGAGCTTGCACTGCCTGGAAGGAGGCATCAGTTCTGCGAGAAGCCCACTCGCCCGAGGACTGGCGAGCAAAAAGGAGGGAGGAATGTAGCCCAGTCAAGAGAGCTTGTAAAAGAACTTCTACATGATGCTTCAAGGATGGAAAGAGACTGCCATCTACTGGCCAGATGCAGTCAATCGGAACCAAGATATGCAAGGGAAGTTGCAGGGAGAGCAAGTTCAGACGCTGTACCTGATCAGGTGACTTCCAGGAAGGAGTTCCGGAAAATAAGAGGCCAGCGCGCCAAACCTGAGGGGTCTTTGGCGCCAAGCAGCAGAAAGGAGCAGACGTGTTCCCTGCATCCTGAGAAACCCCGCGTGACAGGCCTAAGCCAGAGGCCTGTGAGGTGCAACAGCCGGGCACCGGTAAAAGAGCTCCGGATATTTCGCGGATGTTACCTGAGTGCTGTGCCTGCTGAGGAGACTAGGAACCTGATTGCGGTGCTGAGTGAGTTTGCGGAACCCGACGTCGCCCGCCGACAGAGGAGGCCTGGACCCCCCTATCCATGGCTCGAGAGACTGCCTCCAACAGCCAAGCAGAGATGAGTTGAGAGACGGTTGCCCCAGGAAAGTCACGCCAGCGGAAGCGGAGGAGCTGCATAAGTGAACAGGGCCGTCACTTCCACTGTTCACTGTTGGGAGGGGAACGGTTGGGACTAAAGGAGCACAACGTGATCTAATTGAATTTATGCGGAAGAGACTCACGGCCTAGCGGGAATAACCGGTGACCCCCGCTAGGGCCAAATGTACAGTTAAAGAACTTACGTGGTGTCTCCCATGACTGAGGGCATCACCCTACTTAAGAGACTTCGCCTTACTTAAGAGACTTCACCTTACTTAAGAGACTTCACCGTACTAAAGAGACTGCACCTTACTTAAGAGACTTCACCTTACTTTGAGAGGCTTCACCTTACTTTGAGAGACTGCGTCTTATTTTGAGAGATTTTGCCTTTTGCTGATATATTGAATAACTGTTCATTACCCTTGTTACTAATCCCTTGTTCAGAATACCTGTTGCATAAAATTGTTTATTTTCATCTCAGACTGTTATCGCCTTGTGTCTCTGTGCGTTGCATTCCTGCACCTGCATTACATGATTGTATATGGGGGATAAAGGAAAGTTGTGTGACAAATATGACTCCAAGACATCGAGCTTGCTGCTTGGGGGTTATGGTGGCGCAACCCAAGAAAATTGAAAAGTCAGGTATAGGTAGGTTAGTAGATAGAGAAAAAACAAGGAGTTCAGAATTGGAGAGATTCAGTTTCAGATAGAGGGAAGACATGATGTTAGAGACAGCAGACAGACAATCACTGGTATTTTGTATTAGAGTGGGGGTGATGTCAGGTGAAGAGGTGTATAGTTGGGTGTCATCAGCATTGAGATGGTACTGGAAATCAAATCTGCTGATAGTTTGTCCAATAGGAGCAGTATACAAGGAGAAGAGGAGGGGACCTAGGGCTTATCCTTGTGGAACCCCGATAGTAAGAGAAAGATTAGAGGAAGAAGAGCTGGCAAAAGATACCGTGAAGGAGCGGTCAGAGGTAGGAGAAGAACCAGGAGGGAGCGGAGTCCTTGAGGCCTATACAGCGGAGCATAGTGAGGAGGAGCTGATGATCTACAGCGTCAAAAGAGGCAGAGAGATCCAGGAGAAACAGCAGGGAGTAGTGACCATTAGATTTAGCTCTTAGTAGATCATTAGAGACTTTAGTGAGGGCAGTTTCAGTAGAGTGTGAGGAGCGGAAACCGGATTGTAAAGGGTCGAGAAGAGAGTTATCTGAGAGATAGCGGATTAGGCGGGAATGGACCAGGCGTTCCTGGAGTTTAGAGATGGAGGGAAGATTAGAGACCGGTCTGTAGTTAGCAGTGCAGTTCTGGTCCAGGGATGGCTTTTTCAGTAAAGGGTTATGATGGCATGTTTAAGTGAGGAGGGAAAGATACCTGAAGAAAGAGAGAGGTCAAATATTTTAGTTAGGTGGGTAGTGATGTCAAGGTAAAATATATATATTATAGAAAATCAATTAGTTTATTTTAATAGACTACCTAATCAGTGTGAATTAATATAGAGATGATGGAATAATCTATGTGTATGTATGTATGCAAATTTGTATATGCACATTGATTATGTTAATAGTTAATGATATATAACAGTTTCTGTTCTCAGGCTATGTGCCCACGATGCAGAAATGCTCCGGATTTTTCCTGAGCGTTTCTGCATCTCCCTGGCAGAAAAAATGTATGTGGATTGTACATGCGGATTTTACATGCGGATTTTACATGCGGATTGTACATGCGGATTGTACATGCGGATTGTACATGCGGATTTTACATGCGTTTTTCCTGCCAGGGACAAGCGGATGTGAAGCTTTCTTCACATGCATTTCCGCATGAGCATTGAAAAGCGCTTTCCAAGTGATTTTAACATCACTTGGAAAGTGCTTGACAACTTGGTCACACTATATAAATCCATGCAAACGGCATGGATTTATATAGTGTGTCCGAAAGAATGTTAAAAAATAAAAAATAAATGTCATACTTACCTTCTGATGGCCCCCGGTGTCTTTATCCGATGCGTCTCAGCTTGTCGGCAGCTCGCGGTACACTGAAGGACCTGCCGTCACATGACTAAATGACGTCAGCGCAGGTCCTTGAGTCCACCGCAATCTGCCGGCAAGCCAAGACAAGCACACCGGGGCCCATCAGAAGGTAAGTATAATATTTAATTTTTATTTTATTCTTTTTTTACAGGTACTATCGTACCTGGGTCCGGAGGAGAGTCTCCTCTTCTCCAGACCCGGGTACCATCCGCACATTGAAACGCATGGAATGCGCATGTACAGATCCAGTGATGCGGATTCCATGCGTTCCAATGCAAGTCAATGGCGGCGAAAACGTAGCGCTTCCGCAAAATAATTGGTCATGCTGCGTTTTTTTCCGCAATGATAAGACGCAGCGGAAATTTCTGCAGCATGTGCACAGCACATGCGGATTATCATTGGGGAACATGGCAGGCCTTCTACCAAGCGTTTTTTAAGCGTTTCTGCAGCGGAATTGCCGCTGCGGAAATGCTTAAAAAACGCACCGTGGGCACACAGCCATATTGTAGACATGAACAACTAAATGATTTCCTGGGAATGACGTATGCATGTGCATGGCTGATAACAGAGAGATTTATGTCGGGTTGGCAAAGATGTATCTTAAATTGGTGAAACCTCCACAGTGACAGCTGGGGAAAGGAACTGAATGAGCTGTGAGGGAATAGGGTCACTGTTGCAGGTTGTAGGGCGGGAAGAAGTGAGGAGTCTGGTCACTTCTTCTTCTGTGACCAGATCGAAGATGGAAAGTGAACTTGAGGTGCGGGAGGGAAGGGAATCCAGACTCTGAGGGGATTGTGTAAAAATGTCTTGACAGATATGATTGATTTTTTGTAGGAAATAAGTGGCCAGATCGTCAGCGCTTAGGTTGGTGATGGGGGCCTGTACTTTAGAGCTCAGGAGGGAGTGGAAGGTTTCAAAGAGTCGTTTAGGATTGTTGGCTAGAGATGTGATGAGAGTGGTAAAGTAGACTTGTTTAGCCGGATGGAGAGCAGAATTATAAGTTTTGAGCATGAACTTATAGTGGATGAAGAGAAACCAAAAACAAGAAAAATACCCAAATAATTGAAAGTAAATGTATAGTGGATGAAGTTTTCTGTCAAAAGAGATTTTCTCCACAGATGCTCCACTCACAAAATAAGAATACTTTGTATGTACAATAAGGCAGGTACATAACTCATCATAGCTCAACATTTCCCGCTCATAATAGAATAACGGAATAGATTCAGGGATAGGCATTTTTTCATAATGGTATATGAAAAGTGCTTGGAGAAAACCACCTCAAGGAGAAGTCTCTCATCCAGCTCCATTTCGCAGAGATCTCTTTTTGGCATCCATTCATGATAAAGCATCTGGAAGGGAGTCAAATATATGAACTCCGCCCTGAGCGAAGCAGGGTAGATTATAGAATAGGAAATTTGCTTTTCACAGAGCCTCCTTTTTCTATCCCAGAACTTGACCCTCTTCTTCTGAACTTCTGTTGAAAAGTCAGGATAAATAGATATTTTCCTTCCATCAAGGGTAAGTGAAGAGTGGTCCCTGGCCTTTCGTAGGATAAGGTCTCTCTCTTTAAAATTTTGTAATTTGATGAGTACAGGTCTTGGTGGAGCACCCGGTGGCAAAGGACGTGTAGGAACTCTGTGAGCTCATTCAATTGCAAAAAATTGAGAGAGAGTGTCTTTGCCGAACATTGTAGTCAGACAAGATTCAAAAAAATCAACTGAATTACGACCCTCCGCTTTTTCATGAACCCCGACTAAACGTATGTTATTTCGCCGATGCCTATTCTCTAGGTCATCAACCTTCTTGAGAAGGGCATTGATATTCTGAAGACCTCTCCTGAGATATTTATGTATAGTAGGTGTAATGGGTCTGGGAGGTGGAACCTCTGAGCTGCAATACAAAGGGGAAGTCCTTGTAAGGAAGCGGGTGACTCCCAGGGAAGGCAAGCAGATAGTCACAGCAAGTGACGGGGACTGTCTCTGGGTAAGCGGGCAGGTGGTCACGGCAGGTGACGGGGACAGTCTCTGGGTAGACAGGCAGGTGGTCACGGTAAGTGACGGGGACAGTCTCTGGGTAGACAGGCAGGTGGTCACGGCAAGTGACGGGGGCAGTCTCTGGGTAGACAGGCAGGTGGTGACGGCAAGTGACGGGGACAGTCTCTGGGTAGACAGGCAGGTGGTCACGGCAAGTGACGGGGACACTCTCTGGGTATACAGACGAGGCGGATACCTGACAGGTAACTGGTGGACGCTCCCAGGTGAGCGGTTTGACAGACGAGGCGGGAGACAGGCAGGTAACTGGTGGACGCTTCCAGGTGAGCGGTCTGGCAGACAAGGCAGGTAACAGGCAGGTAACTGGTGGACGCTCCCAGGTGAGCGGTCTGACAGACGAGGCAGGTAACAGGCAGGTAACTGAAGGAGGCTCCCAGGTGAGCGGTCTGACAGACGAGGCAGGTAACAGGCAGGTAACTGATGGATAACAGGCTGGCAGGCAGGACGAGAAGTCAGGCTAGCAGTGGGACCTGAGGGCTGAAGCACAGGAAGTCACAGTGCAAACAACTTTGCTCGGGCACCTCCATTTTGAAGGAGGTGCCTTATATATGGGAGCTCCACCGGCAATTGGCCGAGGACTCCTTAGGATGGCGCGCGCGGCCCCTTTAAGAGAGAGGGAGAGCGCGCGCACGCGCCCTAAGCACAGTGCCCGGGAAGCAGCGAGCGCTACCAGCAGCATGGGGAGAGGACGCCGAGGACGGAGCAGGGAGGTGAGGGGAACGGTGTCTCTGCCTAGCAAGAGGCAGGAACGCCGACGCTACAGTACACCCCCCTTTAGGCCCCCCCTTTTTTAGGATGGAGAGAAATTTATCAAGGATGAGCAGGGCATGGATGTTCTCCCGGGGCTCCCACATTCTCTCCTCAGGACCAAACCCCTTCCAATCCACTAGAAAAAAGGTCTTTCTTCTTACCCTTTTGGTGGCCAGAATGCTCTCTACCTCAAACTCGTCTTCAGCGGAGACCGGAGCAGGAGGCGTACCTGTAGACTTGGAAAATAGTTAAGTACCACGGGTTTGAGGAGAGATACATGGAAGGAGTTGGGAATCCGCAAGTTGGCCGGGAGTTTCAATTTATAGGCCACCGGGTTGATTTGTTTGATAACTTCCAGTGGGCCGATGAACCGAGGCACTAAGTTGTAGGAAGGAATCTTGAGCCGGACATATTTGGACGAGAGCCAGACTTTATCTCCAGGACGGAATTGGGGCGGATCCAGACGTCTTTTGTCAGCCTGTTTCTTCATCTGCTCGGAGGACTGAAGAAGTGCGGATCTGGTACTCTCCCAAATGGAGGAGGATTCGCTAACAAGGGATACCGCGGCCGGATTATCCACCGAGGCGGAAACGGGATCCGAGGATGTTGACCGTAGACAATAAAAAACGGGGATTTGGAGGAAGACTCGCTCTCGTGATTATTATAGGAAAATTCGGCCCACGGTAAAAGATCCACCCAGTCGGAATGGTGAGCATTAACAAAGTGCCGGAGGTAACTGGTTAAAATTTGGTTGATCCGCTCTACTTGACCATTGGACTGTGGGTGATAAGCAGAGGAGAAGTCCAAGGTGACCCCCAGCAGTTTACACATGGCTCTCCAGAAGCGAGAGGTGAACTGAACTCCTCGGTCGGATACGATGTGGAGAGGGAGACCATGAAGACGGAAAATATGATGGATAAAGTCTTTAGCCAATTCAGATGCAGACGGAAGACCCGGCAGGGGAATGAAGTGAGCCATCTTAGAGAAGCGGTCAGCGACCACACAAATGACCGTACAATCAGCAGAGACAGGGAGATCCGTTATAAAGTCCATGGCTATATGCTGCCACGGGGCAGCAGGTATGGGAAGAGGCAGAAGGCAGCCGGCTGGCAGATGTCTTGGAACCTTGTTGCGGGCGCAGGATGCACAGGCTGAGACAAAGTCTATTACGTCCTTGTGCAGGGTAGGCCACCAGTAATGCCGGGTAATAAGCAGGAGGGTCTTTTTCTGGCCAGCATGGCCAGCTAGGTTAGATGAATGTCCCCAGTGTAGGACTTTCTCACAATCAGGTACTGTTACGAACGTCTTACCGGGTGGAAGACGATTTAGATCCACGGGAGCCACCAGCATTACCTTGGCGGGGTCGATGATGTGCTTTGGCTCCTCCTCTAGATCGGAGAACAAAAAGGATCGGGACAAGGCATCAGCTTTGATATTTTTGTCTGCCGGGCGAAAATGAAGAATGAAATCAAAGCGGGCGAAGAACAAGGACCACCGGGCTTGGCGCGGGTTAAGTCTTTGGGCACTCTGGAGATAAGCCAAGTTTTTGTGATCCGTGTACATTATTACCTGGTGAAGAGCCCCCTCGAGCAGGTAACGCCACTCCTCCAGTGCCAACTTAATGGCTAACAATTCTCGGTCTCCTATAGAATAATTGCGCTCAGATGAGGAGAAGAGTTTGGAGAAGAAGCCGCAGGTTACCATTCTTCCGGATGACAACTTTTGGGTGAGCACCGCTCCGGCTCCGGAGGAGGAAGCATCTACTTCTAAGAAGAATTGTTTGTTGCTGTCCGGACGGTGCAGCACAGGAGCGGAGGAGAAAGCTTGTTTCAAAGACAGGAAAGCCTCCTCTGCCTCGGGCGGCTATTCTTTGGGATTAGCGCCCTTACGGGTGAGCGCAGAGATAGGGGCAGTCCGGGAAGAGAAGTGCGGAATGAAGAGGCGGTAGTAGTTGGCGAATCCCAGGAACCGCTGGATAGCCTTCAACCCCTCCGGTCGAGGCCACTTCTGTATGGCAGAAAGTTTCTCAGGATCCATTCGTAGACCGGTCTGAGAGATGATGTAGCCCAGAAATGGAAGCGAGGTCTGCTCAAAGAGGTACTTCTCAAATTTTGCGCAGAAGTGGTTTTCCCTGAGCCTGAGCAGGACCTGACGAACGTCCCTCTGGTGTGTGGAAAGATCCAGAGAGAAGACCAAGATGTCGTCCAGGTATACCACCACGCAGGAGTAGAGAAGGTCACGGAAGATATCATTGACCAACTCTTGAAAGACGGCGAAAGCATTACAGAGACCGAAGGGCATTACGAGGTATTCATAGTGGCCGTCCCAGGTGTTGAATGCCGTCTTCCATTCATCCCCCTGACGGATACGAACCAGGTTATAGGCCCCACGGAGATCCAGCTTGGTGAAGATTCTAGCACCCCTCAGACGGTCAAATAATTCGGGAATGAGCGGAAGGGGGTATTTATTCTTCACCGTGATCTGGTTAAGGCCTCTATAGTCTATGCAGGGACGGAGTGAGCCGTCCTTCTTTTTAACGAAGAAGAAGCCTGCTCCCGCCGGGGAGGTAGATTTCCGGATAAATCCCCGGGCCAGGTTCTCCTCGATATATTCAGACATGGACTGGGTCTCAGCAGCGGACAAAGGGTAGATACGCTCTCGGGGCGGAGTAGCGCCAGGTACCAAGTCGATAGGGCAATCGTATGGTCTATGAGGAGGTAATGTCTCTGCTTCCTTTTTATTAAAGACATCAGCATAAGACCAATAGGGTACCGGCAGGCCGGGTAGATTGGCTGGGGGAGGAGAAGGACGGGCAGGACGAATGGGAACTAAACAAGTCTTATGGCAGTCCTGTCCCCAGCGAAGGACTTCTCCGGTCTGCCAATCAAGCACGGGTGCATGTCTCTGGAGCCAAAGAAGGCCAAGCAAAAGGGCATGAGAGAGTCCAGGTAGAACATGGAAGAACATGCTCTCAGAGTGCAGCATTCCCACCTGCAGAGTTATGGGTTCGGTGATAAGTTGGATGGGATGCGGTAAGAGACCCCCGTCCACGGAGGCGACAGATAAGGGTTCGGACAGAGGTTTGGTGGGAATGCGGTATTTCTCTACCAGGGACTGAGAAATGAGATTTCCGGCAGCTCCAGAATCAAGTTGAGCTAGATTAAAGTAACGGTTCTCCCCGCAGATGATAGAGACCAACAGCATCAGAGATGGAGAGGGTTTATTCTTGTCTAGGACGACCTCTCTGAGCGATCCTAGACACAGGCGTTTCCCGACCTCTCCGGGCAGGAACGGATCCGGTGCTCCTTACTGCCACAGTAGAAGCAGCTCCCCTCAGCACGGCGTGACTCTTGACGGGTTTTGACCATCTTGGTCTGGTCGACCTGCATAGGCTCGGGTGAGTGTGCCTGGGGAGTAACAGAGGAAGTGACGGGATTCTGCAAGGTAGGAGCAAGGCGAGGAAACCTCCTCTCACGGGTGACCTCTTTGGTACGCTCCTAGAACCGGATGTCAATCAGGGTGGCAAGTGTTATTAAGTCGTCGAGAGTGGTAGGAAACTCTCGACCGGCAAGTTCATCTTTAATCCAGCCGGATAGACCTTCCCAGAAGACGGACACCAGGGCGTCGTTATCCCAAGCAAGCTCAGAAGCAAGGGTACGGAACCTTATGGCATATTGGCCCACGGTGAGACTCCCTTGACGGAGACATAGCAGAGATGAGGCGGATGAGGTCTTTCGTCCTGGTTCGTCGAAGACTTTCCGGAAGGCCGTGAGAAAGGCTGGCAGGTTGGACACCAGGGGGTCTCCTCTCTCCCATAGGGGATTTAGCCAAGCCAGCGCCTCCCCCGAGAGATGGGACATGATGAAGGCCACTTTGGCTCGGTCGGTGGAAAACTGGTGTGCCAAAAGTTCGAAGTGCAGGGTGCACTGGTTAATGAAGCCCCGTGCCTGACCGGGATCTCCACCAAAACGAGGCGGTGCGGAAAGACGGGGACCGGGAAGGGATGCCATGGTATTGATGGGCAGCGGCGCTGCCGGGGTAGTAGCTGTGCGAGTAGAAGCTGCTCCCGACGAGGCAGTCAGTGTGTCCAGGCGGGAGTGAACACTACGCAGGTGGCCCAAGATGGAGTCCTGTTGGGACCTCTGGCGGGAAAGTTCATGACATAGGTCCGAGAGCGAGGGAGCTTGGGTGCCACCGGGTTCCATGGCCCGAGCAAACTGTAACAGGTCTGGGAGGTGGAACCTCTGAGCTGCAATACAAAGGGGAAGTCCTTGTAAGGAAGCGGGTGACTCCCAGGGAAGGCAAGCAGATAGTCACAGCAAGTGACGGGGACAGTCTCTGGGTAAGCGGGCAGGTGGTCACGGCAGGTGACGGGGACAGTCTCTGGGTAGACAGGCAGGTGGTCACGGCAAGTGACGGGGACAGTCTCTGGGTAGACAGGCAGGTGGTCACGGCAAGTGACGAGGACAGTCTGTGGGTAGACAGGCAGGTGGTCACGGCAAGTGACGGGGACAGTCTCTGGGTAGACAGGCAGGTGGTCACGGCAAGTGACGGGGACAGTCTCTGGGTAGACAGACGAGGCGGATACCTGACAGGTAACTGATGGACGCTCCCAGGTGAGCGGTCTGACAGATGAGGCGGGAGACAGGCAGGTAACTGGTGGACGCTCCCAGGTGAGCGGTCTGGCAGACAAGGCAGGTAACAGGCAGGTAACTGAAGGACGCTCCCAGGTGAGCGGTCTGAGAGACGAGGCAGGTAACAGGCAGGTAACTGATGGATAGCAGGCTGGCAGGCAGGACAAGAAGTCAGGCTAGCAGCGGGACCTGAGGGCGGAAGCACAGGAAGTCACAGTGCAAACAACTTTGCTCGGGCACCTCCATTTTGGAGGAGGTGCCTTATATATGGGAGATCCACCGGCAATTGGCCGGGGACTCCTTAGGATGGCGCGCGCAGCCCCTTTAAGAGAGAGGGAGCGCGCGCGCCCTAAGCACAGTGCCCGGGAAGCAGCGAGCGCTACCAGCAGCGCGGGGAGAGGACGCCGAGGACGGAGCAGGGAGGTGAGGGGAACGGCGTCTCTGCTTAGCAGGAGGCAGGGACGCCGACGCTGCAGTAGGAATTTGGTCCGCAACAGAACTCACTCTTTCCTCCAACTCATTGACTCGGATGTTTATTTTCTTCATGTTTTGTCTGATGAGATTAATGTCCTCTCTAAGCCCTCCCATGTGTTTGTTGAGAATTTCTAATGAGAAGCTACAGGATTTTCCAGCAGAGAAAACATCTTGTGTGTAGGCTCTTGCCCAGAATCATTGACTTCTCCATAGGTGTTGTTAGTGCTCTGCATTTCCTGCACTTCTCTGTTTAACTGTTGCTGTGAGAGTAGTGCCACATTGCCTCCCCTGCACAGTCTCTGTATCTCTCTTCCTCTGTGAGCATACCTGATCAGGTTGTAAATCATCTGAAGGGTCAGAATCTAAGGTCAGTCTGGCAAATCTCCCCAGCTTTGCTGCAGCAGCCTCAGCATCTCTCACTCTGGCTGGTGTGGGGGAGGAGACGCCATGTTGGAAGGCCCACTATCTGGACTCTGCTCCTTCTGATGCTTGCTTCTGGTCATGTCTGAGTGCACTTTAAAGCTTCTCTGTGTACTTTTCCCCAGCCTTTGGTGTGAAGGAATCAATATTTCACTGCTAATAGGTGGAAATGAAAGGATGCAGAGCAGGAGCAAAGCACAGAGCTTCCATGTGAAGAGGCTGTCAGCAAAAGGTCCTTTTTAAAGGGGAATCTGTAACACTCCCATCATCTGCTCCTGAGCTCACATCAAAGACAGTCTGTATTATATGTATTTTATATGAGCACTGCACTTGGCTTTTTCTGGCAAAGAAGATGACACACCCGATCTACCGCTCCATTTTAAAATAGGAATAAAAGTTCCCTGTCAGGGATAAAAATTCCCCATTCTTCCAATTGGTACAGTCCCAAATGGTCAGACCAATCAATCACTGACCAATAAGATATCACCTCTCCTGTGGATCCTATGGTCATAACTTGTTTTCACCAACAAAGTCCTTTACTGCAAATTACCGTAATTGTACATCCCAGTTATGGTATCGCACAGTAAGAGGTGCAGTAGCCTCCTGTATTTTACAGCCGACGCTCCACTATAATCGGGATAATGGCTAACAGGTTTTCATATACAGCTGTAGTGTGGGCCCCTAGAATCAATTCCTATTGGGGCCCCAGACACCCCAGTTTGATCCTGGTTGGGGGTGGGGAGGGTAATTTTGCACCCTGTGGTAAAGAAAAATTGTAAAATCCAAAAAGACATCTCTGGAGAGGGGACATATCACCCTCACATTGAACATATAGGATTATAACTAGAAAAGTGAGAAAGAGCTGACACTTCAACCTCTATTGACGTAGGGCCTCCTGCTGTGGTCAAGTAAATTCAACAAAGAATCTGATGAGAACCAGCCAACAAGTCTAGAATTTGCATACTCAGAGGCGGATAAGTACATTTCCGAAGCAAGGGCTTCCTCTTTTCAAAGGACTTGTCTCAGACACTCTGAAGACTGTGGTCAGTGATGAATATTGGGGTTTGCATCGATCCAATATTCATGGGAGATGTATTTTCGACATCGTAGCAAAGGGACGATCATAACGCATTCACTCACATCATTGTAAGGCCAGCCGAACACCCCCAACTTAATATCGTTGAGATGGATCCATGCCATGTTTCATCTCTATAGAAAGGTAAAATCATGATAGAAAACATGACCATGATATTTCCCGCCCGAGACCTCCATGGGCGAAGATAACCTGAAAGTTGGGGATCTCATAAACTTCTAAAAGATCTAGCACACCTATGACAAGTCCTCATATGAGCTCACCAATAGAAGGTATGTGGGTGTAACCGTGATCTTATTAAATCAGAGCTTGGATTTTGGTCATTGGTCAGTCCTGGAAGGTACAGCTTGCTGTAGTTGTATCTGTTTTCCTAAGGAGTTCTTCTAAGGAGTGCTTCCTTGTGCTAAGCTCTGAGCTATTTCTCTGACACAGGTTTAGTACTTTTCTTTTATTATCTTTTTGATTTTATGTTAATGTATATATCATATTTTTCGTATCATCTTTGTGTATTTTTTATACACACTGCCTACTTTTCAAGATTAGATCACTTGTTTTTATTCTGTTATTCCCACACCCTATCATTTCTTTACTTAGAAAATTGGGCGTGAGGAACGATCAACACGCCCATATGATGGCGCGGTCGAGCATGTAAATTGTAACTCCCTACATGTATTTCTATAGCAGGACGAAGAACGTTTGGCGTTCGAAACGTGTAGGTTTCACAGAGGTCTCCACCTTTATTTATTTTATTTTTGCAATGTGTATATCTTTTTAATGGATTAACAATAAAATCATAATTTTATCTGCAATTGGATCTGGTAGCTGGCGTATCACAATGTCGGTAGATATGCACATTCTCTTTTTGGTTGAGGAGAAGGTGACTCTTACAGGGTGAGATAGAAAAATGCAATCAGCCTAAGAACTATTAGGCAGGTAATTGCTTATTACGTGCTTGTTCTACCCTGTGGTGGCTCAGATTGTTCCTGGACCGCTCCTAACAGCGATTCTGCTGCTTCACGTCAACAGAACAGCTCTTCCTCTTCCCGACTGCTCTGTCAAAGAGGCGTGACTGCCAACTTTATGCTGATTGACAGACGGCTCCCTGCAGTTAGGCAGCAGGGAGCCAGCTGTCAATCAGCATGACACCGGCAGTCACACCCCATCAACAGATCAGAGCGGAAGCTGAAAACTCACTGTCAGGAGCGCTCCGTGACCACTCTGAACCAGCAAATATCGGCGCCTGGCACAACAGGCACATAGTTAGCAAATACTTGCCTGTTAGTTCTTAGGTCCATGGTAAAAAAAAAAAAAAAGTCCCGGACAACCCATTTTAATGTTAAGGAGCAGGAATTCTCCGCATGATGCTATAATCAAGAAAACATGAAATTCTCTCCTGCCCAGTCAGTCTGCCCGATCTGTTACACCATGATTACCAAAACCTCGACTCATTCCACTGCCCACTTGTATTACCACATACCCGGCTCTGCTTGGCCCCTGTTACCAGGCCATTGGCTTGTGTGACTGCAAGTGCACACTTCTGAACCGGGAGTCCCTGTGGATTTTCACATCCCCTCAATTTGACATAATGAATTTCAGCGACACAGAGGATTGTTCGGCTAGACTGAACAAACTAGCATCTATTTTTGATAATAAACCGTCAGTGGTGACAACAGAACCGGATGAATTTAAAGATCTCATGTTCCAGATGGAAAACAAAATGACCAGAGAACTTAAAGTTTGGTGGGATCTCACAACCTTGGACACATACAGGGCCGGCGTCAGCACCCGGCGCACCCGGGCAAATGCCGGGGCCCTGAGCAGGCAGAGGGGCCCACTGGCGGTCGCGCACCCCGCTGGGCTATGGGCGGAGGAGAGCGGTGTCAGCGCCCGCCCTTCCCCCCGCTTGCTCAGGGCCCCGGCAGCTGGATACTTACCTCTCCCCGTGCCTCCGCAGATCAGCTGTCTTCCTGCTCTGCGCTCCCTGTGATGTCTCAGGTCAGAGGGCGCGGTGACGTCTTTACACTGCGCCCTCCCCTGAGCCGTCACAGGGAGCGCTGAGCGGGAAGACGCCAACAACGCTGGAGTTCGGACCCGAGCAGCGGGCAGCAGGCAGCAGGTGAGGAGAAGGGAGGTGAGTATTTGATTTTTTTTTTTTTAATGTATGGAGGTGTCGGGGTCGTAGCGACATTCCACTCGTCCTCCAGTCACTCCAAATTAAGGCTATGAGCATGGGTCAACCATTCAAAGAATGAGTCAGACAACAAGCTGGTTCAAACTCAGAGCATGCTCAGAAGGCTACTGGCAAGCCACGATCTCAGCAATGTTCTGCTTTTATTTCCGCATGCACAAACTTAAATACACTACATAATGGGGAGGGGAAAGGGGTTGTTCGGGGCGGGGTAAGCCATAAATGGATTGTTCGGGGCGGGGTAAGCCATAAATGTCTAGTATCCGGCCACTCCTGATTGGTCCATGTCTCCTTAACTCAGTCTCTGGGCAGACAACCGTCAGTTGATGATTCGGTTTCATTTCTCTGAAACAGGTGCTGGCTGATACCGGCACCATCTTAGCACAAATTTCGATCTAAGTAACACGTAGCAAGGAAAGCTTATTGTTATAAGACACAAAATGGTGGTTAGTACATAAGCAAAGCGTATAAAAGTAGAGAAAATATATATTCTTTTTTACCCTGACATTCCCCCCTAAACACTAAGCTTTCCCTTGCTTCGGGGCCTTTGAGACTGTCCATGTGTGGGGAGAGGGGAGGTGGATTTCTTCACCCAATTATCTTAGAAGCTGCCCCCTTATGGGACGCCCCCAAAAAATTGAGCCCTACCCTAAATAACACATGGAGTTCTCCCAACTGACCCTAAACTAAATCTCTCAATTGGACTCTGTCATGGGGTGTCTGGTCAGGCTTGTTCAAAGGAGTGTATTTCTCCATATCTTCCTTACTGGTATCATCATGTATCATCATGTAACAGAGATGTGGTTTCTTGATTCAAAAAGGTCCCGGAGGTTGGAACAGCATTGTTTATAGCTAGTTCCTCAACTATGCCCTGGAAGGCATCTCTGCTGTAATTTATAAATCTCTGTTCAGTGTAATAGAGATAGTTTATCCAATCTACATTCCTATTGATCTGTATAGCCGGGATGAGTGAGAGAAATCCAGCAACTACTTGATTCTGGGCCTTGTACTCATCTGGGACCCCCCTAGGGACTCTTATAGAGTCTATATAGACCTTCGGGTCTTCTGCATAGCTCATATGCAGCTGTTCCAGACTTCTCTTTTTCCTGGTCAGTTCAGGAGTTGTTTCCGGGTTCCAGGGCAGGATTCTGAATTGCATGGCTAATTTTACTAGGGTGCACTGTCCGGTCCAGGTGGTGGGAAGCCTGGGTCTGAGTCGTCCATCCCCACAGAGCCAATAACTATCATATATATATCTAGAATGATTGCTTAGTAGATCAGTGTCCACAGTCTCGTTAGTCTGACAGAAACCGTCTTTGAAAATTCCTAAAGAACGACCGGTAGAGTTGTCAGGGGAGTAGCATGTATAATTATCTTTGGTTATTGTTACTTCACCTGGGGTCCGAATTTTTGCCTTGAAGCTAACCAGGGGAATGTATTCAGGACAAGAGCTGTCGTCTAATTTATTTTTCAGCAACTTTAATAAGCAGAGGGTACTATTATGGTCAGCTGGGAAAGCATGGGTGTACAGATGAGTATTGGCGGCTGCACAGGCCACGCAACTTACGGATATATTCTGGGCTCTAACATTGTACCGTACCCATTCTAACCATAGATTTTTATGGGGATTTACCTGGGTTTCTATGGAGAAAACTTCTTCCCACCCAAGCCCTGGGATGGGAATGACCTCGTTTGAAATATTTTGCAGCATAACACCTTCGCTAGATTGACTTGTATTCAAAGGGGCTGGTGTAGGTTTTGTTTGTATATCTTTTAGCTCTATTATTCCTTGCCTAGGGTTTATAGCACCATTGTAGCTACTCAAAACATATTTCCCCAAATCTCCTGTTTGAGGGTTCTCCAAATTCAGATATAAAGGGAAGCAGTCTTTTTCCCATGAACATTTTGGTCTACGTGGCCACTGTACCTTATCTATAAATCCAGTGCTCAGGGTCATTCGGGTTAATAGAGATCTCCCTTCTCGGTCCTTCCTGTTTACAGCTTCCTTTGGTTTGTATCCCCAGTCAGTATCTCCCGTATTCCACCCCACATCTGACCAATAATAGCAATTTTCGTTTCCTGGACGGGTTACACAGAGATAAAACATTCCTCTGGCACAAGCATTATACCAGTACCATGTCATTCCTGCACAATCCACTATGTCACAGTAATCAAATCGATACGTCTGAATTTTTGCGTGAGTATCTACCCAAAATGTGGTAGCTGTCCACCCTGGGACAGACAGTAAGCATATGGAAAGGATATAGAAGAAGGTAGTCATCTTTTATAGGCTCGTTTTGTCTCTCTTGCAATGGGAGGCGTGAATCCAGGTGCTCTTGCCCTCAAGCTTCAGAGCTGTAGGAGTAGTCAGGATCACAGTGTAGGGGCCCTCAATTCTGGGTTGGAGACAGTCTTTCCGGACAAACTTCTTTACGTACACCAGGTCGCCTGGAGTGAAATCATGTACCGCATCACCTGTGGATTCTGGGAGAGAAGCAGATACTGTAGAGCGGGTGTTAGTCAATTCTTTAGACAGAGCAATCACAAATTTTACTACTCTATCATGTGTTTCAGACAACTCTTGGGGCCTAATTTCTCCTATTTTAGGTGGGGTCCCAAACAAAATTTCATAGGGAGTTAGCCCATGTTTAGCTTGTGGGGTGTGTCTGATATGATACAATACTATAGGGAGTAGGTCGGGCCAGGGGAGGGGATGATCTTGGGTCATTTTCAAGAGCTGGGTCTTGAGTGTGGAATTCATCCTTTCCACTTTGCCTGAACTGGCAGGATGGTATGGAGTGTGGAGGCCCAAATCTGTTCCCAACATGTTCCAAAGTTCTTTGTAGATATTTGCTGTGAAAGCTAGTCCTTGATCCGATTCTATGACTTGGGGAACTCCAAATCTGCAGGCAATTTCAGTGATCAGTTTCTTGGCTGTGACTTTAGCAGTCATGTTGACAACCGGGTAGGCCTCTGGCCAGGCTGAGAACATATCCACGGCTACCAAAACGTACTCATATTTTCCTGCTTTAGGCATTTGGATATGGTCGACTTGTATTCTCTGCCAAGGGTAGTCTGGTTTAGCCAGGTGTTGGAGAGGGACCCGTGCCGTACACATTGGGTTGCAGGTAGCGCAGACAGAGCAGGATTTTGAGTATGCAGTCACAGTGGAAGAGATTCCGGGTGCAAAGTACAGTTTCTTGATACATGCCAAGGCTTGATTCTTTCCTCTGTGTGTAGGCCCGTGAGCCCATGCTGCCACGGCTGAGTACATGCGCCTGGGCAAGCAAGGTTTTCCATCCACTTGATAAAGAGTTGAGTCGACCTTTAAATCTTTGCGACCTGCCAGCACGGCTCCCGCCGCTTTCCATTGCTTGACTTCTTCAGTGGGGGTCTTCCTTTGTTCTTCACACAATTTTTCTTCAGGCATCCTGACCCCCCTGGATTCCACTCGTGTCTCCGCTGGACTTGTATGGTCTTCTGCCGGCTGTTTTTTGGCTCTTGCTCTAGTGAGCGCCACAGCTACGGTTTGCAGGGTCTCCCCCATCTCTTCTTCCTTTTCCTGCCACTTTGATGACACATTCTCCACTGCCGCAGTCTTGGCTGCTTGGTCAGCTAGGTGGTTGCCCCTGGCTTCCCTGGAATCTAGTCTTCCATGAGCCTTGACCTTGATAACAGCAACCTGAATGGGTAGTTCCAGGGCCTTCATTAGGGCCTTAATCCATGAGGCATGTTTCACTGGTGTACCTGCAGCTGTGATGAATCCTCTAGACTTCCACAAGAGTCCAAAATCATTGCAAATTCCATGTCCATACCTAGAATCGGTATATATGTTTGCCGTTGTTCCAGCTGCCAGGTGGCAGGCTTCTGTGAGAGCTACAAGTTCAGCTTCTTGTGCAGACATGTATGGTGGTAGAGCTTCAGCCTTGAGGACTGTTAGGTCTGTTGTGACAGCATATCCCGTGTGGAACTTCCCTTGAGGGTCTGCGAAACGGGATCCATCAGTCCATAGGTGCAAGGCAGGGTGTGCGAGCGGATGTGCCACCATATTCTCTGGAGCAGAAGTCTCTTCCTGCAAAATTTTTATACAATCATGAGGTTCCACCAATGGACCTTCACCCTGTTTGTCTTCCCCCCTAGAAGGTGGAAGCAAAGTGGCAGGGTTGATAGTCAGACATCTGGTAAATGTTATATTGGAGGGCAACAATAGGGAACACTGCAGCCGCAGGTGTCTTTGGTTGGTTAGATGTTTCGGAGAGGTTTGTTGCAGAACAGCCGAGAGATCATGGCCAGCCTGTATAACTAGATCATGTCCAAGGACGATATCAGCTGACTTGTCAAGGGGGATGTGAGCAGCGTGGACCGCTTTAAGGCACGTGGGGGCAGTTCAGGCGACAGGGTCCAGGCGGGCTGAGTAGTAGCCTAAAGGCCGATACTTATGATCATAGCGTTGTGCTAGAACTCCAGAGGCATGACCTTCCGATTCAGAGACAAAGAGGTGAAATGGCTGAGTATAGTCTGGTAAGCCCAAGGCCGGGGCAGAGACAACAGCCTGTTTAAGGCTGTCAAAACATAGTCTGCGTTGGTGAGAGATACGTGAATCTTCAGCATGAAACCAGACGGAGCCTTCGTCCTTAAGACAGTCATACAGGGGTTGCATAAGCTTTGAGGCATCCGGGATCCATTGCCTGCAGTAAGTGATGAGACCAAGGAAAGTCTGCATAGCGGAGTAGGTGGTTGGGAAGGTGATATCCATGATGGCTTGTTTTCTTTCTTCAGTCAGATGTCTAGCACCTTGTGATATACAATGTCCGAGGAAAATGACCTTGGGCAGACACCATTGGACTTTGCCTTTCGAGACTTTACAGTTAGCTGAGTGAAGAAACCAGAGAAGGGATGCTGACATCTCTGGCAAATTTTCTTCAGTGCCGCAGAGTAAAAGATCATCCACATATTGTAGAAGAGTTCTCTTGAACCCATGGCTCCAGAATAGACTTCATAGAATGAATGAATTGGTTAGGAGAGTTCTGGGCTCCTTGTGGAGTCCTGGTCCATGTAAGCTGTGCTCCTTGAAAGGTAAAGGCAAAAAGAAACCACGAATCTTCATGCAAGGGTATACTGAAGAAGGCGTTGGCCAGATCTAACACCGTAAACAAGGTGGCCGTTGGAGGCACCTGAGACAAGAGGGTGTTTGGGTTGGGTACCACTGGAGTTTCTAAAATGGTAGCTGCATTGACGGCTCTGAGATCCTGAACCAACCGGTATCTTGGAGGCTCTCCCGGAGCGGTTTTCTTTTTTACAGGAAAGAGGGGTGTATTGCATGGAGATACACATCTGACAAGGACTCCTGACTCCAGGAGGGAAGCGATTTGGGTACCCAAGCTTTGTTCTTGTGCCGCCTTGAGGGGGTATTGTGGCAACCGTGGGTACCTGTGTCCAGGCTTGAGGTGTACTTGGACCGGGGGAGCCTGCAGGAGGCCAACGTCCTCTGGCCCGCTGGACCACAGAGAGTGAGGGAACTGTGAGGTATCAAGAAGAGTGTGAGGTTGTATGGTCATCATCATGAGAGGGAAGGCTTTGAGAACGCAGCGGTCTTCAGTCCCTTGTTCGGAATGAGGATCTCGCAGAAGAAGCTCCATGCCATGGTTTCCAAAGGTAATAGTTGCCTTCATCCGCTCTAAGAGATCGTCTCCCAACAAATTAACGGGGCAAGTTTCTGAGACCAAGAATCTTGTGAGTACTCCAGTGAATGGTCCTGCAGACACAGGGACTGTGAGTGGAGAGGAAATATGTTGGCCTTCCACCCCAACACAGGTGAGGGTATCCGGTGATAGGGATACCGAGGGAGGGAGCTGTGTGGAAGAAATGACAGATGTGGCCGCCCCAGTGTCCACCAGGAACTTCAATGGTTGATGGTCCACCTGTAAAGTGACAGTCCCACAGGCGGCCGTGGGGTGCGTAGCCGGGAAAGTGGACACTGGTTGACCGGGCCGTCATTGGCGTGGGTGAGATGGTTCACGGGAAGGTCCATGGTTGTGTGGATCGTCATGAAACGAGCGGTCATGGTACTGTCTGCGGGTTGGACAGTCTCTGAGAATGTGATTAGGGCTACCACATTCCCAACACAGCATGCGTCCTTCAGAATCATGAGATTGTCTCTTGTCTCTAGGTGGCCCCCTGTCATTTCTTCTGTCTTGTTTTCTATATGTGGGAGGAGTATCATCACCTGTGCCTTTAACCATTACCCACTTGATTCCATATTGGTTGCCAGGGGGTGGGTAGCTTTCTTGAGCTTGATATACCATGGCAGGAGCGGCTTTCTTCTTTGGCTTAGTATCCTTTTCCATTTTTAGCATAGCTATTTGGAAAGCTTTGACAATGTCCACCGTGTCGTTAAAAGAAGAAGAACGAATCTCGGGGCGTACCCTCAGAACCTCATCTCTGAGAGCGTCTTGTAGGCCATCTACTAGGGCCTGAACCAACAGGGCGGCCTGCGTCTTGACGTGAGGACTGTATCCGAGATCCTCAAAATGCATGCTGAGTCTTGCAGCATATCTTTCCACAGATTCATCAGGGTCTTGTTGAACATCTTGTACAGACCTAGCTTGATCTGACAAGCGATCCTGAGCCCAGGCTTTTAACTGTTTCATGTATTCTAGGCCGGATTCATACGTACTAAGGGATCCTGCTTTTGTGGAATCCATGGCCTTTTCGATAGTAGGCAAGAAATATTCCTTGGCCTTCACAGATGTGATACCTGCCAAATCAGCCCAGGTTGCACCATAAATGGCTCTGGTTGTGTCCAAGCGTCTAGCATACTGCATGGGAGATTTATCGGGATCAGGAAGCTTTGAGACCAGAGTGTCTACTTGTACTGGGGTAAAGGGTTGATATTTGATCATCCCTAAAGGTCCAGGAACTTGTTGAGGACCGGGCAGCGTCACGTGTGCCTTGGTGGTGTTTGGGGTGGCCGCTAGGGAGGATTCTTCAGGCAACAGAACCGCATTAGGTATCGGTGTCGGGGAGGAGGTTGCCACTAGTAGCTTAAGGGCCAAAGGCAAAGCAGCATGAACTGCTGGACTACGGACACATACAATGCGTATTGAGTCCAATCCATGGGGGAGGGTCTCCATGCCTTCCTTGAGGGCTAGTACGTGTTCCTCCATGCACGGCCCGAGTGGGTAGCCGAAAATTCCAGAAGATATAAGTGGTATCGCTAAAGTGCGTCTGGGCATATCCTGATGACTCAATTTTCCTGCATGGAGGAGTACTGAACGGATGGTAGATGCGAGAGTGGAACGTGACTCTTCGGGGTTCTGGGGGTCATAAATAGGACCCACTGCATGTATGATGATATCAGCGGGCAGTCTACCCGCACGGGTGACTAAGGTCTGGCCTTTTGAAAGCTCTCCGTTTTCGGCTAAGTGAGCCTGGCATTCTGCAGCCAGAGTGGAACCAGCAGCAAGGGCAATTTTACGAGCCAATCCTCCAGCATGGCTCACACGGGTGTTTGCAGGGTTGACTATGGCCCCCACCCGATGTGTAAGGATGTCACCATAGCCTATTGACAGAGTGACAGGGCGTCCTGATGGGTCTACTAGATTCCGGGAGCGGCAGGGCTCCCAGACTTCTGAGGGGCTAGGGGGTGGTGCTCTTTCAGCAGTTGCTTGGAGCAAGGGCCGGAGTATGGGTAATGAATGTGGGGTGGAGGATGCCATAGGAGACGTATGGGGTAAAGGGAGGGGCGCTGGAGTATCTTGAGCCCATCCCTCATCTGGCTCCGTATCGTCTTGAGTAACAGTATGTTGGCGGAGCGAGAGCAGTCTGGCCTGAAATTCTGGGGAGTTGAGGATATCCCCAGAGTTATGGGCGACCCCCATGGGGAACAGAGGGAGCGCCTCAGCATCGTGGACTGGAGCAGAGGGTATCATATTAGTTTCAGATGGGTGCTCTGGGACTGCGGGCTTTTCCACCCGTGCTGGCGGCTGGTAATAAGCACCGGACGGATCTAGTAATGGATATAGGCCGGATTGGGGTTTCCCGGGCCTCCCACAACAAGTAAAAGGTGTAGTAAGATGGCCGTTGGAGGGAGGAGTTGGAGTGGGGGTGGGATTGTTCTTGGGGGCAGGGAAAGGTGTAGTAGATGGCCGTTGGAGGGAGTAGTTGGAATGGGAGTGGGATTGTTCTTGGAGACAGGCTGGGCATCGTGCCATGGGCGGCCCGCCCCACAGACACAGCAGAACTTCGCCCAGGGCGGGTTTTGCTCTTCGCACATACGACACGTCCATCCTTCCGATGATTTGGCGTCGGCGCCGTTATAGGGTGGTGGCTGAGGGCTCGGTGTAGTGACAGGCATCAACGGGGTTACGGCCAATTTAGGGTCACATAACAAATCACATTCTGCAGCTTTCATGTATCCGAACAAAGGCTCGGCATTTTCTGTTCCCCCTGCACCATCTACTTCTTTCCAGCCCTCAACCTTTAAATCATTTGCTACTCTAAAATGTGCTTGAGCCTGGTGCAGGAGTCCTTCGTCACTCAACTTCCCCTTATTTTGTATAACGCATTCTTTCCATACTGAAGGCTGAAGTCTGCCCGTACTGGGTAAGCTTATCATTTTATACAGATTCCTAACATTCTTAACAGCCTTCTTGCCTTCCCGTGACTCTACTAGCTGGATGACTCCCACTGCACCATCCGGCAACTTGTGAAATCTTTCAGATTTGAACATACGCAACATTTTCTTATAGAATGCAATGATCTGTCGCGACTCAGATCACTGGTGCAGTCCACAGGTCGCCACCCGTCAGTGTAGAGCACACCTCAATACACTGGTGAGATAGAGAGACACCTCAATCTATCCCCTTCCCTAACCTTGAATGGCGACTTTACAGTGCGACTCACCACGGCACCCTGACTACAGGTCACCACCCGTCAGTGTAGAGCACACCTCAATACACTGGTGAGATAGAGAGACACCTCAATCTATCCCCTTCCCTAACCTTGACTTTACAGCAGTCTCTGTGGTAGACGAAGAGCACTCCTCAATTCGTCACAGATTCTTTCTCCCTTACACTTCAATTCAGGGATGGCTTGAAATCGACTATCAGTCAATGGAGGCAACTATCTAAGAAAAGTACAGTGACCGGGGGAGGAGGAGGTGGTGTGCACACGAGCACGCGCAGGCATGCGACATCACTCGGTCTCACAGTTGCTGGTTCAGGACGTGGCGCGGGGCGCCTGAGGTCTCACCACTCGACCGGTCACCCACCCAGATCCAATCTGACAACCCCACAGGAACCGCTGCGGCTGACACACAGGCAAGTGAAACATATAAAATATATCTCGACTTACCGTGTTCAATGGAGGTTGATCAGGCCTCAGATTCAGCCGCCGCGGTCACCACCAGGGAAGTCAACAATATGGGTCCGGGAGGGCGGCGTACCGCTAGCCACTCCCCACGTTGGGCGCCATTTGTCGGGGTCGTAGCGACATTCCACTCGTCCTCCAGTCACTCCAAATTAAGGCTATGAGCATGGGTCAACCATTCAAAGAATGAGTCAGACAACAAGCTGGTTCAAACTCAGAGCATGCTCAGAAGGCTACTGGCAAGCCACGATCTCAGCAATGTTCTGCTTTTATTTCCGCATGCACAAACTTAAATACACTACATAATGGGGAGGGGAAAGGGGTTGTTCGGGGCGGGGTAAGCCATAAATGGATTGTTCGGGGCGGGGTAAGCCATAAATGTCTAGTATCCGGCCACTCCTGATTGGTCCATGTCTCCTTAACTCAGTCTCTGGGCAGACAACCGTCAGTTGATGATTCGGTTTCATTTCTCTGAAACAGGTGCTGGCTGATACCGGCACCATCTTAGCACAAATTTCGATCTAAGTAACACGTAGCAAGGAAAGCTTATTGTTATAAGACACAAAATGGTGGTTAGTACATAAGCAAAGCGTATAAAAGTATAAAAGTATAAAAGTAGAGAAAATATATATTCTTTTTTACCCTGACAGAGGCATGGGGCAGTATAAAGAGAAGGGGGGACATCCAGCATGGGGCATTATAAAGAGGGGGGGGGGGTGACATCCTGCATGGGGCATTATAAGTTGGGGAACAGCCTGCATGGGGCATTATAAAGAGGGGGGGGCAGCCTGTATGGGGCATTATGTGGGGGGTAAAAGCCTGCATGGAGCATTAAAAGGGGGGGGGCCTGTATGGGGCATTATGTGGGGGGTAACAGCCTGCATGGAGCATTATAAGGGGGGGGACAGCCTGTATGGGGCATTATGTGGGGGGTAACAGCCTGCATGCAGCATTATATGGGGGCCAGTATCCTGTATGGAGCGTTATAAGGGGACCGGTATCCTGTATGGAGCGTTATAAGGGGACCGGTATCCTGTATGGAGCGTTATATGGGGACCAGTATCCTGTATGGAGCGTTATATGGGGGCCAGTATCCTGTATGGAGCTTTATAAGGGGACCAGTATCCTGTATGGAGCGTTATATGGGGGCCAGTATTCTGTATGGAGCCTTATATGGGGGCCAGTATTCCGTATGGAGCCTTATATGGAGGCCAGTATTCCGTATGGAGCCTTATATGGGGGCCAGCATTCCGTATGGAGCCTTATATGGGGGCCAGTATTCCGTATGGAGCCTTATATGGGGGCCAGTATTCCGTATGGAGCCTTATATGGGGGCCAGTATTCCGTATGGAGCCTTATATGGGGGCCAGTATTCCTTATGGAGCCTTATATGGGGGCCAGTATTCCGTATGGGGCCTTATATGGGGGCCAGTATTCCGTATGGGGCCTTATATGGGGGCCAGTATTCTGTATGGAGCCTTATATGGGGGCCAGTATTACGTATGGAGCCTTATATGGGGGCCAGTATTCCGTATGGAGCCTTATATGGGGGCCAGTATTCCGTATGGAGCCTTGTATGGGGGCCAGTATTCCGTATGGAGCCTTATATGGGGGCCAGTATTCCGTATGGAGCATTTTATGGGGGCCATTATTCTGTATGGAGCGATTCACCGGTTTCTGAGCTATTGTGGAATTTACAATAGATATCACTCATGTAATGTAAGAAGTGAAATCTTTGCTTTGTACTATATATATATATTTCTCCGCCGTATCTCTTACATAGTTACATAGTTACATAGTTTATAAGGCCGAAAAAAGACAAGCGTCCATCCAGTTCAGCCTATTTCTTGTGCACTGCAGCTATTCCGCAGCGTTGATCCAGGGGAAGGCAACAAAAAACCATGAGGTATAGGCCAATTTACATCACTGAGGAAAAATTCACTTCCCGACACCAATCTGGCAGTAAGATTAAATCCCTGGATTAATTTACTAAGCATAAGATGTAATTTTATTGTTCTCAAGAAAGGCGTCCAGGCATCTCTTGAACTCTTTAAGTGAGTTGGACATCACCACTTCCTCTCCCAGAGAGTTCCAGAGTCTCACGGCTCTGACCGTAAAGAATCCCCTTCTATGCTGGTGCAGGAACCTCCTTTCCTCCAGACGCATAGTGTGCCCCCTCGTCTTTGTCACCATCCTTGGTATAAACAGGTCATGGGAGAGATCTCTGTACTGCCCCCTGATGTATTTATACATGTTTATGAGGTCTCCCCTAAGCCTTCTCTTTTCCAATGTAAATAGGCCTAATTTTGACAACCTCTCTGGGTATTCTAGTCCCTCCATTCCCTTTATTACCTTAGTCGCCCTCCTTTGTACCCTCTCTAGCTCCAATATGTCTTTCCTGAGCACCAGAGCCCAGAACTGTGCACAATATTCTAAGTGCGGCCTTACCAGCGCTTTATACAGAGGAAGAACAATGTTCTCATCATATGCCCCTATTCCTCTTCTGATGCATGCCATGTATTTGCCTTCGCAGCTGCTGCCTGACACTGGGCACTCCAATTTAATTTGCTGTTAACCAAGACGCCCAGGTCCTTCTCCATGTCAGATTTCCCCAACGGTTTCCCATTTAATATGTATGGGTGACTGCTGTTTTTCTTTCCCATGTGCATGACCTTACATTTATCGGCATTGAACCCCATTTGCCATTTTTTGGCCCAACTCCCCAATTTATCTAAATCCTCCTGTAGCTGTGCCCTGTCCTCATCTGTATTAACTACTTTACAAAGTTTAGTATCATCTGCAAATATTGCTATTTTACTATGCAACCCTTCCACTAGATCATTAATAAATATATTAAATAATATAGGGCCCAAGACAGACCCTTGAGGCACCCCGCTAGTAACCCTGACACACCCTGAGCTTACTCCATTGATAACCACCCTCTGCTTTCTATCACTCAGCCAGCTATTTACCCACTTGCACACATTATCCCCCAGACCAAGCATTCTCATTTTATATACCAACCTTTTGTGTGGCACGGTATCAAACGCTTTGGAGAAGTCCAGGTATACAACATCCACTGACTCTCCCCGGTCCAGCTGTGAGCTCACCTCCTCGTAGAAGGCCATCAGGTTTGTTTGGCAGGAGCGATCCCTCATGAATCCATGTTGATATGGAGTTAGACAGTTATTATCATTAAGATATTCTACAATAGCATCTCTAAGAAATCCTTCAAACAATTTACCCACAACAGATGTTAAGCTGACTGGTCTATAGTTCCCAGGGTCACTTTTAGACCCCTTTTTGAATATTGGTACCACATTTGCTTGGCGCCAGTCTAGTGGGACAGTCCCTGTCCATAAAGAGTGCTTGAATATAAGATACAGCGGCCTGTCTATCACATTACTTAATTCTTTTAGTACCCGGGGGTGTATGTCATCTGGGCCTGGTGACTTGTCTATTTTGATATTATTTAGGCGTTTCTGAACTTCCTCCTGGGTTAGGTGGGTGATATTTAGCGGAGGGTTTACTTTATCACTCTGCATTTCCTCCGATAAATTGTTTTCTTTTGTGAAAACAGTGGAGAAGAAGCTATTGAGTAGGTTTGCTTTACCCTCATCGTCCTCTATGATTTTACCCAGGTTATTTTTCAATGGGCCAACGCCATCAGTTTTAATCCTTTTACTGTTTATATAGTTAAAGAACAGTTTGGGATTCGTTTTACTTTCCTTGGCAATTAGTCTCTCTGTCTCCTCTTTTGCTATTCTTATTTGTTTCTTACAGATTTTGTTTTTTTCCCTATAAGATATTAGCGCTTCCTCGCTGCCTTCTTGTTTAAGTTTACCGAAAGCCCTTTTTTTGTTTTTCATTGCCCTCTTGACTTCCTTATTTAGCCACATTGGCTTCCTCCTATTTCTAGCCCTTTTATTCCCATAAGGTATGTACCTTCTACAGTGACTATGTAGGACTGTTTTGAAAATGTCCCATTTTCTATCCGTGCTCCTATTACTGAAGATACTATCCCAGTCTATAAGGTGAAGGGCATCTCTTAGCTGATCAAACTTTGCCCTCCTGAAGTTCAGTGTTTTTGTGAGTCCCTTGCTGGGCACCCTACTGAAGCACATGTGGAATTGTATAATGTTGTGGTCACTATTTCCCAGGTGCCCCCCGACCTGCACCTCAGTTATTCTGTCTGGCCTGTTAGTTAATATTAAGTCTAAAAGGGCCGTCCCTCTAGTTGGTTCCTGCACAAGTTGTGACAAATAATTGTCTTTGATAATTGACAGAAACCTGTTTCCTTTCTGAGATCTACAGCTTTCGGTTTCCCAGTCTATATCGGGGTAGTTGAAGTCCCCCATAATAAGCACCTCATTATTTTTTGCTACTTCGTCTATTTGTCTCATTAATAGACTTTCCGTGGCTTCTGCTATATTTGGTGGTTTATAACAGACTCCTATGATAATTTTATTATTGTTTTTTGCCCCATGTATCTCCACCCATAAGGACTCGACCTCCTCATTTCCCTCCCATACATCCTCCCGTATTGTAGGCTTTAGACACGTCTTTACATATAGACAGACTCCACCCCCTTTCCAACTTCTTCGATCCCTTCTAAACAGACTGTAACCCTGTAAGTTAACTGCCCAGTCATAGCTTTCATCTAACCATGTCTCGGTTATTCCCACTATGTCATAGTTACCTGTAGATATTTCTGCTTCCAGTTCATCCATCTTGTTTGTCAGGCTCCTGGCATTTGCTAGCACGCAGTTTACACGATTTTGTTTTGTTCCAATCTTCTCCCTGTGGATTGTATTAGAAATTTTCTTACCTCCCTTCCAAGTATCTTGTCTTGGACCTTCTTTGTCGCACTTCATATCTTTCATTAGTATGTTCTCTGGTTGCATGATCGTGTCCGGCGTTTTTCTTCCCATCCCCTCTTCTTCTAGTTTAACGCCCTCCTGATGAGTGTTGCGAGTCTCCTGGCGAATGTGTTTTTCCCGGGTTTGTTGAGGTGTAGTCCGTCTCTGGCAAGGAGTCCGTCATAGAGGTAATTCACACCGTGGTCCAGGAATCCAAATCCTTGTTGTCTGCACCATCGTCTCAGCCAGTTGTTCACCTCAAGGATCCTGTTCCATCTCCTGACGCCATGCCCGTCTACTGGAAGGATAGAAGAAAAAACTACCTGCGCATCCAGTTCTTTTACTTTCTTCCCCAATGCTTCAAAGTCCTTGCAGATTGTCGGTAGGTCCTTCTTTGCCGTGTCATTGGTGCCAACATGTATCAGAAGAAATGGGTGGACATCCTTGGAACTGATGAGCTTCGGTATCCTATCGGTAACATCCTTGATCTTCGCCCCTGGGAGGCAGCATACTTCTCTTGCGGTTATGTCCGGTCTGCAGATAGCTGCTTCTGTTCCTCTCAGTAGTGAGTCTCCCACCACCACCACTCTTCTTCCCTTCTTGGCTGTCCTTTTTCTTGTCGCTTCTGGGTGTTTCTGGGTGCTCTTTCCTTTTTTGCTTGCTGGTAGTTCCTCATCCTTAGGTGTGCCATCTTCGTCCTCCACTAGTCCTTGGAATCTGTTTCTCAGTTGTGTGGTTGGTGGTGTCTCCATGGTCTTCTTGCTTCTTTTGGTCACTTGCCTCCACTTGTCTGCCTCTGGAGGTTCTCTGATGCTTCCTTGACTTTCCCTGACCAGTAGTGACGCTTCTGTTCTGTCCAGGAAGTCTTCATTTTCCTTGATGAGTTTTAATGTCGCAATTCTTTCTTCCAGTCCCCGCACCTTTTCTTCTAAAAGAGCCAGTAGTCTACACTTCTGGCAGATGAAGTTGGTTTCAGCTTCTGGTCGATCTGTGAACATGTAGCACATGTTGCAGCTCACCATGTAGGTTGTCACATCTGCCATGCTGCTCCTTGTCCCTGCTGACTTGATGTCTGTCTTCTTTCTTGTGATACCCTAGGACAAACAAATTAAACAAATTTGCGCGCCGTCAGGCGTGCGGTTTGGCGATGCTTTCCAAGCAGCTGGTCCCGGCTGTACCCAACGATCTTCTAGCTGAAGGAGACTCTTCGCTTTTCCCAGAAGGCACCTGGAATATGCAAATTGTCCTCTTCAAGCTTCAATTGTCCTCTTCAAGCTGCATCCTGAATCGTGGTATGTGTTAAAGGGGCCCACTGAGACTCTTTCGCCCGGGGCCCACAAAAACCTGGAGCCGGCCCTGGACACATATATAAAAAAGGAAATGATCCCTAGAGGTCTGCATTTAAAAAAAAGTCGCCACCACTATATACAATGACGGTTTTCAAGAAGATCAGAATGCGATTCTTAGTCAATGTTCACTGAATCTTATGCACCTCATAATCAAACATGAGGAACTGGAACTGACTTAAATTAAATTGGATATTAAAAATATACAATCGTCTTTGGGGAAATATGTGCAACTAAAAGAATTTAATATTTGTAATGACAAACTGAAATCTAATTTGGCCAAGTTGGAGAACACCATTATGGATATAAAAACATCCAAGTTCAAAAGGGACAGTGAGGACTATGAGCAGAACAAGATTTATAGTTGGAATAAACAATTACCATCCATCTTAAAAAAACGCTCCCACAAACGTTTTCAGAGATCTGGAAGAGTGAGTTTTAAGGACCATGATGATGTTACGGATAATTCTTTTGCTGCCACCTCTGATGATTACTCAGATTCATCTATGAGTTCAATGGGAGAAATGCAACAATTGTATTTTGTCAAAAATAAATTATCTAGTGCTGGTGGAACGATTACAAAAAACGGAGGAAGAGGGTGTGGCGCCCCTGAGGGCAACTGAAACAGCTAGTGGCGGGTCACACAAGGGCGGGACGTAAGGGTAAATGCAAACAAGTACCCGACACAGAGCAAAAAACGCCATTATTAGAGTCACCTGTTTGGAATCTCTCTAGCTACATCTTATCTGAGAGTCAAATTTCTCTCCTGGCTAAAGGCCTGAGCTTTTCACCTTCTAACGAATTCGACATTTTCAGAACAGTTCTGGATGTTAACAAACTAGCACATAACCTCACCATCCGATGTCATTTTATGGACATGAAATATCCACAGAATACAGCTTCAGAAGAAGTTTCTCCTAGGACAAGCCAGGATTCCATGTTATTATTCACAGAACAACAGTCTTTATTACAAATGAAACAATTCGAGACGGAATCTTTAATTCCAAATGTAAATTTAAATGACGACTTTCGGGCTGGTAATCCTTTCTTTTACCCACTTCAGTCCAGACCATTGGTTCTGGATCAGTTCCAGGACTTAATTGAAAAAGAACTAGTGGAATTAAAGAATGAATTATCTTCTACTAATCATTTGGACTCTAATCTGACATATAGAGAAAAAGACGCTCTGAAAAAATGAAAGGATAATTCAGACATACTAGTCCGCTCAGCGGATAAAGGTGGCACTATAGTACTGAATGCAGGATTGTATAAAAAATTGAATTTGATGGATTTAGAAAATAGGGATGTTTATTTGGAGTTAGCTAGAGATCCTACTGTTGAGTTTAATGCTGCTATGTATAATCTATTAAACGAAGGTTTGCACTGAGGGGCCCTAAAAAAAAAATTAATGGAATATTTATACGTAGATCACCCAATTGTTCCAGTTTACCATTCGCCTCCAAAAATGCATAAAAATATTTTCCCACCACCTTTAACCCCTTTACTACCCAAGGTGGTTTGCACATTAATGAACGGGCCAATTTTTACAATTCTGACCACTGTCACTTTATGAGGTAATTACTCTGGAACGCTTCAACGGATCCCCCTGATTCTGAGATTGTTTTTTCGTGACATATTGTACTTCATGATTGTTGTAAAATTTCTCCGATAACACTTGCATTTATTTGTGACAAAAACTGAAATTTGGCGAAAATTTTTGAAAATTTAGCAATTTTCAAAATTTGAATTTTTATGCCCTTAAATCAGAGAGATATGTCACACAAAATAGTTAAGAAATAACATTTCCCACATGTCTACTTTACATCAGCACAATTTTGGAACCAAATTTTTTTTTATTAGAGAGCTATAAGGTTTAGAAGTTGACCAGAGATTTCTCATTTTTCCAACAAAATTTACAAAACCATTTTTTTAGGGACCACATCACATTTGAAGTCACTTTGAGGGGTCTTTATGACAGAAAATACCCAAAAGTAAGACCACTCTAAAATCTGCACCCCCAAGGTGCTCAAAACCACATTCAAAAAATGTATTAATCCTTCAAGTGCTTCACAGAAATTTTTGGAATGTGGAAGAAAAAAATTAACATTTAACTTTTTTCACAAAAATGTTACTTTAGACCCAATTTTTTTTATTTTCACAGGGTTAACAGGAAAAAATGGACCGCAAAATTTGTTGTGCAATTTCCCCTGACCACGCAGATACCCCATATGTGGGGAAAAACCACTGTTTAGGCGTACGGCAGGGTTCAGAAGGAAAGGAGCGCCATTTGACTTTTTGAAAGTAAAATTTGCTTGAATAATTAGCGGACGCCATGTTGTGTTTGGGGAGCTCCTGATGTGCCTAAACAGTGGAAACCCCCCACAAGTGACACCATTTTGGAAACTACACCCCTCAGAGAACCTTTACAGAAGTTTATAACATGGAGCCATGAAAATAAAAAATTATGTTTTAGCCCCAATTTTTTTATTTTCACAAGGGTAAGAGGAGAAAATAGACCCCAAAAACTTTTTGCAATTTCTCCTGAGTACGCCAATACCCTATATGTCAGGAAAATACAGTGTTTGGGTGCACGGCATAGTTCAGAAGGGAAGGAGCACTGTGTGACTTTTTGAACGCAAAATTTGCTGGAATTGAGGGCGGACGCCATGTCACGTTTGAAGAGCCCCTGATGTGCCTAAATAGTTGAAACACCCCACAAGTGACCCCATTTTGGAAACTACAACTCTCAAGGATTTTATCAAGGGGTATAATGAACATTTTGAACCCGGTACGACTCATAATTTGATAACATTAGGTCATCATATTGAATAAGTTGTCATTAGTCTTGAGCACAAGTGCTCGCCACTTGAGTTTGCATCGTGTACTCGGGTATGCACCATGTATCGTACGAGCTCGAGTGACATGCTCGAGTCCTGCCCACATGTTTCAAGGTTATTAGACACCCAAATTAAACATGCAGGGAATACTGGTGCATGGCAGGCAATCCCCTCACATTTTATTTGACTGTGAAGCATATGGGGCAGAGACTCGAGCACCCGCGATACTCAATGCATAGCCGAGCACCCGATGCAAACTCAAGTAGCGAGCACTTGTGCTCAACACTAGTCGCCATATCGTCATCTTTTTTTTTTTGGGCTTTTGAAAAAAATCCCAACCCTAGCACAACCCTAACCCTAGAGTTTATTTTTTACACCGTTCCTTGTGCAGTATAAGTGATTAGACGACTTTATTCTTTGGGTCGGTGCGATTACAGCGAAGCCCATCAAGAGAAGAGTGTGCAAAGCAGTCATCAAAGCAAGAGGTGGCTACTTTGAAGAACCTAGATTATAAGACATATTTTCAGTTGTTTCTCATTTTTTTGTTAACTATATAATTCCACATGTGTTAATTCATAGTTTTGATGCCTTCAGTGTGAATGTACAATTTTCATAGTCATGAAAATACAGAAAAACCTTTAAATGAGAAGGTGTGTCCAAACTTTTGGTCTGTACTGTACGTATTAGTACGCCCTGGGCTGTAAAGGAGTTAAGACCCATAGTGGTGGGGATTGGTTCCCATGGTGAAAAATTAAGTGCCTGGATGGATTTTTACGTACAGCCTCTGGTTCAGGAAACTCCGAGTTACATTAGGGATTCAAAATTCATAGTGACCATTTTTGATAAATTTGAATGGCCAAAAAACTTTGGATCATTGTCCTGTGATGTGGTGGCATTATACCCCCTCAATTCCACACCATATTGCTTTAGCATGTTTAACCTACCACCTTGACACATACAGTTCGTACACTACAGAAATAAAAGAATTTCTGGTCATAGCAGTACAGTTCCTCTTAGAGCGTAATTATTTTAGCTTTGATAAAAGTTTTTTTTTTACAGAAAAGAGGAGTCAGCATGGGCAGTAAATTTTCTCCTTCGCTAGCGAACATAGTGATGTGTAGGTGTAGGAGCTTTTCATTTACCATAATGATAACACATATAGTGGACACATTGTGTGGTACGGTAGATTTATTGATGACCTCCTCCTGGTGTGGGGGGTCACACAGGAGGAGGTGGTACAATTTATACAGTACATCAACTGCAATCATTTTAATCTTAAATTCACTTAGTTCTACCATTCATCTAAAATTAATTTTTGGATCTCGAACTTGAGGCTACCAAGGAGAAAGAATTGGTCAAAATTAATCCCCACAGAAAATCTACAGCCTCAAATTCTATTCTATCAGCTAAATGTTGTCATCCGCCACATATTAAGAGAAATATCCCTTACGGTGAGCTAATACGAACAATACGAAATTGTTCAGATAACATCACTTTTCAGAAGGAATCAGAAAAAATGTGTAACAGACTATCCAATAGGTGCTATCCCGAGTGGTCTTTAAGAAAAGCGAGAAGAATTGTCTCCAATATAAATCGGAAAGATATACTCCGAAATAAACAGAAAAATAACATTAACACATTGGATACTAGGGTAACGTTTTCTACCACCTATAGTCCTCAGTATAATGAAATTACATCTAGAATTAAAAAGTATAACCCTATTATATATCAGAACAAGAAACTAAAAAACCTACTTTCTAATGACATCCGCTTTGTAGCCAGGAAAGCGCCCGCTCTGGGAACCATCCTTTCTCCTAGCTTATACACCAGTGAGACTAATACTGTACAACCAAATTGGCTCAGCACAAAAGGTGTCTTCAGATGTGGAGCCAATCGGTGCAAAGCGTGTCTACATGCGGTTAAAACAGATAGTTTTATGTCCTTAAGTAATGATAGAGAATATAAAATTCATGATTTCCTCAATTGTAATTTATCAGGGGTTATTTACCTTATAGAATGCACCTTGTGTAAGGTCCACTATGTGGGTTGTACCACAGGTGCGCTGAAAGTCCGTATCAGAAGACATCTTTCTGATGCGATTAATTTGGAAGCCATAAATACATCAGCAGTATCGAGGCATTTTGCGAGAGTTCATAAAGGTGACACCTCATTCTTTAAATATATGGAGATAGAGAAGGTATATAGATCCACATGAGGGGGGGATCATAAGTGTAAACTTCTGAACCGGGAGTCCCTGTGGATTTTCACATTGGATACCACAGGGGTTAAATTCAAGACAGGATCTGATACTGCAGTATTAAGAAATATAATTCTGCATTTATTTCCATGCATGTACACTGGGTACGGAAAGTATTCAGACCCCTTTACATTTTTCACTCTTTGTTTCATTGCAGCCATTTGGTAAATTCTAAAAAGTTCATTTTTTTCTCATTAACCTCCACTCTGCACCCCATCTTGTATGAAAGAAAACAGAAATGTAGAAATTTTTGCAAATTTAATAAAAAAGAAAAACTGAAATATCACACGGGCATAAGTATTCAGACCCTTTGCTCAGTATTGAGTAGAAGCACCCTTTTGGGCTAGTACAGCCATGAGTCTTCTTGGAAATGATGCAACAAGTTTTTCACACCTGCATTTTGGGATCCTCTGCCATTCTTCCTTGCAGATCCTCTCCAGTTCCATCAGGATGAATGGTAAACGTTGGTGGACAGCCATTTTCAGGTCTCTCCAAAGATGCTCAATTGGGTTTAGGTCAGGGCTCTGGCTGGGCCAGTCAAGAATGGTCACATAGTTGTTCTGAAGCCACTCCTTTGTTATTTTAGCTGTGTGCTTAGGGTCATTGTCTTGTTGGAAGATGAACCTTTGGCCAAGTCTGAGGTGCAGAGCACTCTGGAAGAGGTTTTCATCCAGGATATCTCTGTACTTGGCCGCATTCATGTTTCCTTCAATTGCAACCAGTCGTCCTGTCCCTGCAGCTGAAAAACACACCCATAGCATGATACTGCTGTTATGATCTGCTACAAGAACTAAGGAAAGAGAGGAAATCTGTCCATACAATAGGACTAAGCTGATTCCCTACGATGCAGCGGGCAACCTGTTCCTTGTGAACAGACCCTCCTTCGTCCGCGGCTAGTCTGAACGCAGACCTATAGATTAAAGGGAGGGGTCCCTAAAAGAACTAAGGACTGGGACAAAATTGGACACCTCCTGGCAGAAGTAGTAGCAGAAGAAGACAAACAGACAAAAGTACTTAGTGGTCCAAGGACCAAACAAACTAGAGAGATACAGTAGGTACAAAGCACCTGGCTAGATTAAGAGTCAAAGTAACACTGAAGTCCAGCAAAGCCTGAAGGGCGGAGCTGGAATAAATAGGCAGATGGTCACGTGACCACAAAATGGAAAAAACTAACAGGAGGGTTCTAACAACTGCCACCACCATGTTTCACTGTTGGGATTGTATTAGGCAGGTGATGAGCAGTGCCTGGTTTTCTCCACACATACCACTTAGAATTATCACCAAAAAGTTCTATCTTCGTCTCATCAGACCAGAGAATCTTATTTCTCATAGTCTGGGAGGCCTTCATGTGTTTTTGAGCAAACTCTATGCGGGCTTTCATATGAGGAGAGGCTTCCGTCTGGCCACTCTGCCATAAAGGCCCAACTGGGGGAGGGCTGCAGTGATAGTTGACTTTGTGGAACTTTCTCCCATCTCCCTACTGCATCTCTGGAGCTCAGTCACAGTGATCTTGGGGTTCTTCTTTACCTCTCTCACCAAGGCTCTTCTCCCACGATTGCTCAGTTTGGCTGGACGGCCAGGTCTAGGAAGACTTCTGGTGGTCCCAAACTTCTTCCATTTAAGGATTATGGAGGCCACTGTGCTCTTATGAACCTTGAGTAATGCAGAAATTCTTTTATAACCTTGGCTAGATCTGTGCCTTGCCACAATTCGGTCTCTGAGCTCCTTGGGCAGTTCCTTTGAGCTCATGATTATCATTTGGTCTGACATGCACTGTGAGCTATGGGGTCTTATATAGACAGGTGTGTGCCTTTCCAAATCAAGTCTTATCAGTTTACTTAAACACATTTGGACTCCATTGAAGGAGTAGAACCATCTCAAGGAGGATCACAAGGAAATGGACAGCATGTGACTTAAATATGAGAGTCTGAGCAAAGGATCTGAATACTTATGACCATGTGATATTTCAGTTTTTCTTTTTTAATAAATTTGCAAAAAAATTCTACATTGCTGTTTTTTTCAGTCAAGATGGGGTGCAGAGTGTACTTTGATGAGAAAAAAAAAGAACTTTTTAGAATTTATCAAATGGCTGCAATGAAACAAAGAGTGAAAAATTTAAAGGAGTCTGAATACTTTCCGTACTCACTGTATGTATCTATATACACTGCTCCAAAAATAAAGGGAACACTTAAAACAACAGAATATAACTCCAAGTAAATCAAACTTCTGTGAAATCAAACTGCCCACTTAGGAAGCAACACTGATTGACAATCAATTTCACATGCTGATGTGCAAATGGAATAGACGATAGATGGAAATTATTGGCAATTATCAAGACACCCTCAATAAAGGAGTGGTTCTGCAGGTGGGGACCACAGACCACATCTCAGTACCAATGCTTTCTAGCTGATGTTTTGGTCACTTTTGAATGTTGGTTGTGCTTTCACACTCGTGGTAGCATGAGACAGACTCTACAACCCACAGAAGTTGCTCAGATAGTGCAGCTCATCCAGGATGGCACATCAATGCGAGCTGTGGCAAGAAGGTTGGCTGTGTCCAGAGGCTGGAGGTGCTACCAGGAGACAGGCCAGTACACCAGGAGATGTGGAGGGGGCCGTAGGAGGGCAACAACCCAGCAGCAGGACCGCTACCTCCGCCTTTGTGCAAGGAGGAACAGGAGGAGCACTGCCAGAGCCCTGCAAAATGACCTCCAGCAGGCCACAAATGTGCATGTGTCTGCACAAACGGTTAGATACCGACTCCATGAGGGTGGTAAGAGGGCCCGACGTCCACAGATAGGCGTTGTGCTCACAGCCCAACACCATGCAGGACGCTTGGCATTTGCCACAGAACACCAGGATTGGCAAAGTCGCCACTCGCGCCCTATGCTCTTCACAGATGAAAGCAGGTTCACACTGAGCACATGTGATAGACATGACAGAGTCTGGAGACGCCGTGGCGAGCGATATCCTTCAGCATGACCGGTTTGGCAGAGGGTGAGTAATGGTGTGGGGTGGCATTTCTTTGGAGGGCCGCACAGCCCTCCATGTGCTCGCCAGAGGTAGCCTGACTTCCATTAGGTACCGAGATGAGATCCTCAGACCCCTTGTGAGACCATATGCTGGTGCGGTTGGCCATGGGTTCCTCCTAATGCAGGACAATGTCAGACTTCATGTGGCTGGAGTGTGTCAGCAGTTCCTTCAAGATGAAGGCATTGAAGCTATGGACTGGCCCGCCCGTTCCCCAGACCTGAATCCGATTGAGCACATCTGGGACATCATGTCTCGCTCCATCCGCCAACGTCACGTTGCACCACAGACTGTCCAGGAGTTGGCGGATGCTTTAGTCCAGGTCTGGGAGGAGATCCCACGGGAGACCATCCGCAACCTCATCAGGAGCATGCCCAGGCGTTGTAGGGAGGTCATACAGGCACGTGGATATATATATATATATATATGTATATATATATATATGCCTTTTTGTCATTCTAGTAGTAGGGCCATAATTAAGACATGATTTGTTGAAACGCGTAGGTCTGTAAGCTATGATAGTTGCACATTTGCTGTATTCTTTGTGGAGCAGTGTTTTATATGGCTAATAAAAGCTAAGTTTTAATACTTTTTCTACTAAACAAACCTTTACGCTCGATCATTTGCACTTTTCCCTTGTCTGACTACACTTACGTTTCGCCCTGGTACCACTTATCTGCATCTCCAGAAGTTTCCCATTTCTCTATTATACTCTTCAAATTACATTTTGAGACTTTCTCCTTCTGTTGTTGCACATATTTTTTTCCCTTCATCTGCACAGGTATCATTAATCTATCAACTATAATGGCCGTACCAGGTCCTGCAGGTCCTGTATCCCGTACACATGACGTGGGCAGTGCACGGCATGCCGCTAGTTTTTATTCTGAGTGCTCTTATATACGGTGGTAGTTTTACACAATGTTGAGCCTGTGATCTGCAGAGTGAAATGTCTGACTGCTAGAACAGAAGTATACGGCAGATTCTACAGCATGGATACATAAAGCACGTCCTGGGGGAATATACCTCCCTCCAACACTCGTCCAGGCCCTGCCTCACACTAGAGACATTTATAATAACTCCAGGACTATGGAGCTGGTCATTTTCTCATAATCTGTGGCCATTATTAGTGATCTCGCATTGTACGGTAATATCACCCTGGAGGTTGTGATGTATTTAGTGTAATAGTGCCATCTAGAATATACAGTATATATCAGGCGATACCATGCTTTCTATAGTTAGTCGTCTTATGTGCCCTCTATAGAAATATATTATACTTTATATTTCTTTATAATAATTTATAATAAATTACTCGATAGTTTTACAGCTTTATGATGTTTATTAATCTGCTGTAATTATAAAAGAAAGTCCAACCTTACAGTGGACACAGGTGGAAGTGTCCTCCATGATGGTGTAGGCTGAGGTGGAGCAAGTATATAGTCAGTGGGGGATCAAGATGACCAGTATTCCCCAGGGTTCCTTGTTATCAGGGAGGGACCCGGTGTATGCAATCAAAAGATCTTATCCTCTGACCGGCTGTGTGCCATCAACAGGTAATGATCCTCTGTCCGGCTGTGTGCCATCAACAGGTAATGACCATCCGGCAGTGCGACATCAACTGGTCATCACCCTCCAGCTGTGTGCCATCAACAGATAATGACCATCCGGCAGTGCGCCATCAACAGGTAATGACCCTCTGGCTATGGCCATCAATAGGTCATCACCCTCCGGCTGTGTGCCATCAACAGGTAATGACCATCCGGCAGTGCGCCATCAATAGGTAATGACCCTCTGGCTATGGCCATCAATAGGTCATCACCCTCCGGCTGTGTGCCTTCAACAGGTAATGACCATCTGGCAGTGCGCCATGAACAGGTAATGACCATCCGGCTGTGTGCCATCAACAGGTAATGATCCTCTGTCCGGCTGTGTGCCATCAACAGGTAATGACCCTCTGGCTATGGCCATCAATAGGTCATCACCCTCCGGCTGTGTGCCATCAACAGGTAATGATCCTCTGTCCGGCTGTGTGCCATCAACAGGTAATGACCCTCTGGCTATGGCCATCAATAGGTCATCACCCTCCGGCTGTGTGCCATCAAATGTTTTTATCTTCTGTCCAGTTTTGTGCCATCAAGAGGTAATGACCCTCCAGCTGTGGGCCATCAACAGGTCATCACCCTTCGGCATTTAGGCTTCTTGTCTTCTGTAAGATGCGATTCTTGAGTCTCCTGATGTTAAAAAATATTTAAAAAATCACCGATTAAACTAATAATCTATCTAGTACATAAGCATCACAATTTATAATCTATCTAGTGCATAAGTATGACAATTTAGCTCACAGAACATACACTATGCTAAAACATTAGACCCTACAAGCAGAAATTTGCTAAACTAACATAAATATAACTGACAAATCAGTAGAAAAATCGCTACCAATGGCACAGCTCTCTTCACATCAACCTGTAACCATAGTAGATAAGAAATAGAGGACAATGCTCATAGTCAGTTATCAACAATTCGGCATGGGGCATCCCACCAGAGACATTATAATATCTAGTAGATTATAGATGGCAATAGAATTTACCAACAAGCACATAGTATGCCAAACTCAAGTACATAGTATGCCAAACCTCGACACGTTTTCCTAAAATAGGTTCATCAGAAGCACATACTAGACAGTGATACTTAGCAAAGCGTTCATAGATATATGCGCCATATGATAAGGTGCTAAAGTGCAAGTGTGTGACAAAATATCCATTCGATTTCAGGTGCAATGCTGCATTGTATGTAGTAAGATGGTGCCCATCAGACAGCATGTATAGGACTAACCTGTGATGAAAACACGAGCAATGGGAAAGTTCAAGCAGTTGCCTTCTCAATCTTCCTCGCCTCTAAGACATCTAAGGAAACATCTTCTCCTCTTGATTTTGGGTGGAGGTGTTGTAGGCATTTCAGGCTCTGGCATTCTAGGTTCTGACATACTAGGTTCTGACATGGTAGGTTCTGGTGTTCTAGGTTCTGGTGCTCTTGGCTCTGGAATTCTGGGTTGTTGGCTTCTCTGAAAAATCAGTAACCTCTCTTTATGCTCCGTGGAACTTCGAGCTCTTCTTCCTATATTGTTGTGAGGGATCGTTCTGACCCAGACAATATCACTGAACGCCACTTTATAGTTGCAACTAGGAACCTTTTTCGCATCCTGCGGTGCAGGAGCCATGGATGGAGTAGAACATTTGCCATTGGGCAGGACAGGTGTTCTCCTGGAGTCTTGCTCCTGAATCTGAGGGATGCAAATCTGCTCCTTACAAGCACTTTGTTCCTTCAGAATGGTTTTGTTCTCAGGAGTTTTCTGATTGTTTCAACCAGGTTCAGACATTGCCCACTTGCTCAGGACAAGACTTAAGGCCAAATACTTTAGTATTGTCAGTAGTGTCATCACCGCAACAAAAACTGCGTCACGGAAGAGCCAAAGAGGAAGATTGATGGAAGCTTGATAGGTGCTTCTCCTGAGATCCACGGGTAGTGGGTCATCCTATAATAAAGAAAAAAAACATAATAAAGTCCTGTATATTTATACCCAATCCAGTCAAACAGAGAGCCCTTGTTATTATACAGTGATGGATACATTATCAAGCAACTTTCAGAAATATCCCATTGAGAAGATCAGGAAGAAGTTTGGGATTCACCTCCAGGGTCCATGGAATATTATTTACAGTTGGACTTTCATATGACGGACGGTCACGTGTCCAGTATGAGAAGTCCTGCAAGAGGCGATATTCTCATTAGCTGATCCTTGTGACCTCCATATTGATGAGAACATACTCGCCCTCAGTGTACTGTAATGTGGGGGGTAGAGCAACGTAAAGCACAGAAATGATAGGATGATACTCATCATCTCCAGAGGTCTCTCAGCACCAAGGTATGGTCAATGAGATACAAGCTGCAGATGGGCCGAGGCTTCTAATATACCCAGGGGTGACATCACAAAGCCCTCTGTGACATCATTGCACAGTTCTATCCATCATGTCACTGATACTTTGGACCTAACTAAATGTCTAAAAGAGAACCCTTCCACATGATTTCCAATCACGGAGCAGCTTCAGTTTTTCAAGAAAAGTTTAAAAAATATAATCTGTGCTGTGATTGGTCACAATGGCACATGAAGCAGAACGTCTTTAGATCTTTTAAAGGGAAAGTGTCAGCTATTTTTTTACATTTGTAAAATTGTAAAGTATTTATATTTATATATAAATACACATATATATTTAAAAAGGTTTCAATGGTATAAAATCTGAAAAAAATATTTTAACTATTTTGATGTTTTCATCTTGTAAACACTAGGGGGAGCAGCTGCTGACATTTCCATGAAAACAGAATACAGCTAGCTCGCATTACGACTGCAGTAAAAGTGGGCGGGATCTGCTCACATGGGTGTGATGTCACTCCTCCCCTTCTGGGCGTTTGCAAAAAGGTAAATGAGACTGTAGTTTAGGATCACAGTGCGGAGCGATCACTGGTGAGTGCAAAGTGATATATAAGGGACAACACCAAAGTCATTAATCACTACAAGGACAAAGCAGGAATGTGGGAGTCAGAGGGGTCACCCCACACTTATATCCCCTCTGACTGTCACTTCCTAAGCTCCTTTCCCTGCCATAACCTCTTATTCCCGCAGGTAAATTCTTACAGGACCCCCCTCCCCATCCCCTTCCCCTGCCGCAGCTGATTCTAAACGTCCTCCATATGTAATAATAGACAGGTACTCACCGGCAGCCTATGGTAATTCACAGGGTAGAACAGGGTACAGCACAGAAACAATATGGCGATCCTCATTGTCTCCAGGGGGTATCTCAGCACCAAGATATGGCCAATGAGATATGAGCTCCAGGTGGATGGAGTCCCCTTATATACCCCAAGGGTGACATCACAACGCCCTCTGTGACATCATCACCCACAACATTCCGTCACATGACATCACCCAGCACCAGCATCATGTGACCCAGCGTAAATAGAAAGTCCCTGTTGCCTATAGCAACTATTCAAAACTAGGTTTAAACTTTTCCAACAGCTAAAGGCGGCTCTGTGATGGCAGTTTCTTCTTGTGGACGGTTGTGATAAATCTGCAGAACATCTACATAACGCGACATGTAGAAAATCCTGTCTTTTCCCCTCTGTTCTTCCTCTGGTGCTACAGAGACGGATAGAAGGAGCTTTTCCAGACCTTACAGTGCACAATATGGGACCTAATCACTGATATCCCAGATCTCCTCAGTACAAGCATACCGCCAACCTATGAGGACTAGAAAGAGGGCGAAACCATGCGGCACGCGTAGTCTGGCCACGCCCCTATCCACACCCCAAGCTACGCCCATTTACCATGTCTTTCTCCCCCGGCAGGAAGAGTTATCAGAGGGGCGGTGGCAGTGAGGGACATTCAGCAGAAACTCGGGACTGCAGGGCATAGACCTAAATCCGGGACTGTCTGCTGTATCCAGGACGGCTGGGACTAGAGATGAGAGGATCGACTCATGGGACTCAGGTCCAGCATCCAGGTCAGTGGTAATTGGTGGCTGGACGGGAGGCCCTGTCGCGGCTTTAGATTAGCCCGGGCTGCTGCAATATCATCTGTGCGTCCTGCTCTTCTCTAGTTGGGACCTGTGGATTATTTTTTGTTCCCTCATTCACAGTCGGACCCTTCAGAACTTTCTCATCTCTGTGTAGTTTCACTATATGACATCTGGCTTTTTTGTGTCTGTAAGGCCGTGTTCACACGTAGCATAAATACTGTGCACCAATCTACACAATAACAATCTCCTCTGGTTATTGCGTCTTTGGTGCACTATTTTAAGCTTTTTCCCCCTTATTTGATGCATTTTGGTTCAGATGTGAAACCGCGTTTTTAATTGTTTTTTACAGTACAGAAAAGCTTTGATTCTGCACTTAAAAAAGTATCTGCAGTTTCTTACAGACGTTTTTTTATGCTCCACATAGAAGTCTATACAGGAAAAAAATCACTAAAACCGCACAGGGTGGGGGCAGGGTGAGGGACACTGAGGGCAGAATGGAGGCATGGGGGGGTCGAATGGGAAACATGGAGGCAGAATGGGAGACATTGGGAGCAGAATGGAGTCACATTGGGGGAGAATGGAGTCATATTGGAGGCAGAATGGAAACACATTGAGGGCAGAATGGAGACATGGGGGGCAGAATGGAGACGGGGCAGAATGGAGACAGGGGGGAAGAATGGAGACAGGGGGCAGAATGGAGACGGGGCAGAATAGAGACTGGGGGGCAGAATGGAGATAGGGGGCAGAATGGAGACAGGGGACAGTATGGAGACATTGGGGGCAGAATAGAAACCAGAGGTCAGTGTGGATGGAGACAAGGGTGGCAGAATAGAAACATGGGGGCAGAATGGAGACAGGCGAGAAGAATGGAGACAGGGGGGCAGAATGGAGACGGGGCAGAATAGAGACCGGGGGGCAGAATGGAGATAGGGGGCAGAATGGAGACAGGGGGCAGAATGGAGACAGGGGGGCAGAATGGGGACGGGGCAGAATAAAGACCGGGGGGCAGAATGGAGATACGGGGCAGAATGGAGACATGGGGACAGTATGGAGACATTGGGGGCAAAATAGAAACCAAAGGGCAGTATGGATGGAGACAAGGATGGCAGAATAGAAACATGGGGGAAGAATGGAGACAGGGGGGCAGAATGAAGACGGGGCAGAATAGAGACCGGGGGGCAGAATGGAGATAGGGGGCAGAATGGAGACAGGGGGCAGAATGGAGATAGAGGGCAGAATGGAGACGGGGCAGAATAGAGACCGGGGGGCAGAATGGAGATAGGGGGCAGAATGGAGACATGGGGACAGTATGGAGACATTGGGGGCAGAATAGAAACCAGAGGGCAGTATGGATGGAGACTAGGGTGGCAGAATAGAAACATGGGGGCAGAATGGAGACAAGGGAGACAGAATGGAGACATGGAGGGAAGAATAGAAACATGGGGGGCAGAATGGAGACGGGGGCAGAATGGAGATATTGGGGGCAGAATAGAAACCAGGGGGTAGTATGGAGACAATGGGGGCAGAATGGAGACAGGGGGGCAGAATGGAGACAAGGGGGGCAGAATGGAGACAAGGGGGGCAGAATGGAGACATTGGGGCAGAATAGAAACATTGGGGCAGAATGGAGGCAAGGGGGGCAGAATGGAGAAAGGGGAGCAGAATGGAGACATTGGGTGCATAATAGAAACATGGAGGCAGAATAGAAACATGGTGGCAGAATGGAGAAGGGGCAGAATGTAGACATCGGAGGCAGAATGGAGAGACATTGAGGTCAGAATGGAGACGGGGCCGAATTGAGACGGGGCAGAATGGAGACATTGGAGGCAGAACGGAGAGACATTGGGGGCAGAATGGAGACATGGGGCAAAATAGACACATGGAGGCAGAATGGAGACGTGGGCAGAATGGAGAGACATTGGCAGAATGGAAAGAAATGGGGGCAGAATGGAGAGACATTGGGGTCAGAATGGAGAGACATTGGGGGCAGAATGGAGACATGGGGCAAAATAGACACATGGAGGCAGAATGGAGACGTGGGCAGAATGGAGAGACATTGGCAGAATGGAAAGAAATGGAGGCAGAATGGAGAGACATTGGGGCAGAATGGAAAGACATTGGGGCAGAATGGAGAGACATTGGGGGCAGGATGGAGAGACATTGGGGGCAGGATGGAGAGACATTGGGGGCAGGATGGAGACAAATGGAAACATGGGGGCAGGATGGAGACATTGGGGGCAGGATGGAGACAATGGGGGCAGGATGAAGACAATGGGAGTAGGATGTGGGACATTATTACTGTAGGGGCTAATTAAAGGATATTATTACTGCTGTAATGTATTTTATTTTTGAGGATACTGTTTTCTGCGGGGGGTTCATGTTACTGTGCAGGGCGGCACTATATCACTTTTTTTCTTCATCTGGTGTAGTGTAGAAGTTGGGGAAATATTGGGGAATGTGCTCTGTAAGCTGCTCTAGATAACTGTGTTATTTTATGCAGAGACGAGTCCCGGCGAGAAGAAGTGATGGCGGTCTGCGATGGATGAAGAGGAAAAGTGGAGATGAAGGACTTCAACTAGAGACATCACCAGTGAGTCAGTGTGTTATCTGTACACTGACACTATACACTGTATACTATACACAGAGCTCCTGTGAATAATGGCACTATTAGTAATGGTAATATTAGTATTCTGTTTTTGTATTAATGCTCAGTATAGTAGTATTCGGTCACTATGTGGTGGTAATATGTGATCTGGTCATGGTGTGGCGGTATTTGTTCCTTGTCCACTACAGGACACTACAGGAGTTTGTTTCCGTCCTCTTGAGACTGTGCTGCGAGATATAGCAAACCTTCTTGTGACGGCACGTATGGATGCCGTCCTGGCAGAGCCAGACCACCTGTACAACCTGAATTACCATGTTACCCACAATTACCAAGACACAACAGAAATGGAAAACTAGAGAAGTCAGGGAGGAGGAAGAGAGAGGAATTGTCTGTGGCAATGTCATGCTCCAGGATTTGATCCCTTCAGTTTGTGTTCTGTGGTCGGCTTCTCTTTCTGCCGAGCCACAGGACACACATCTTTTCACTGGGTGTTTGGGTTCTGCTTTTCTGGCTGCAGCCTGCTTAGCTTTACACATTTGTATTTTTATTTGGATGCCTTTCACATTTTGGGTGCAGCTTTATAATCTGCATTTTCTGCTGGTGATAGATTCATTTGGATATTCTGACATTCTGTTGGAGCTAGGGTTTTTAGCTTTGCTGTTTATTTGCTATCCTTTGCACTTTTCTTCTTTTTATCATTTGAAAATAGGCAGTATATTTGTTAACAGTACTTGCTGTATTCTTTGTTTGGTATTTTGTTTCTTACTTTACTTGCTTTGGGATTATTCCTTTGTTCAGCACACTTCTCTTCTTTTAGATAATTCACACTCTGCTCTGCCCTCTGGTTCTTTAGGAGGAACGTGAAGCAACTTGTCTGCCTTTTAGGCAGTTTAGGCCATAGTTGCCATCTCCTAGTCTGTGGTTAGGTCTATCTCTTCACCCGCAGGTACCGCTGGGGACTGTGTAGTCAAGGTATCTAGTCTGTACAGGAGCAAGCAGGGTCAGTTGCAGTTTTTAGTGTTTAACCTATTTTCCCAAGTAAGTTGCTACACAAGCATAGATAAACTAGGAGTTGTTAGGAGCATTCAGGGTGAACCTCCATTCATAGGGGGCGCCATTGCGTTATCTTAGGGTGCCAACCTCCACCATCATGTAGGGACAGACCAGGGTCAGAGTAGTGCTTCTACCAGTCTGAATTTGGATCTGCCAGGTTCAGGTATTTGTTCCCCTTGTTTGTACGCTACCAATGTACATGGATGGGCTTGTGCAGTCATAATAGGCCACTATCTGCACCATTCCCTCTTTCGGGGTGTCTCGCTGTTCCTCTCCCGGGCTCCTGTTATAACTTTCATCTGCACCAGAAGAGGTGACATTAATTCACAATCACTTCTGCCCAGATCGATGTCCCTGACATTTAAGTGACTCGTGGTTATACAGTAAAAGTGTGTGAAGATGTCGGACACCGTCCCAGAAGACTTTTACAGTTTGTGTCATTATAACATGTATAATGGTTGAGCAATGTTTAATGCTGAATTTAATGTAATATCTCCCATCAGAGCTGTAGTAGATTGGACAACTGGGTAAGGAAGACTTAACAGTCAGCTGGCCCTACAGATGGGAGGAGTGTTTGGAAGTAAGAAGAGAGTTTCTTCCTGCTTAGAGAAGTCAGCACTGGAATGAGTAGTGAGGTGACGCCAAATACAGAGAGTGTGACAGATGAGGCCGCATAGTGAGGAGTGTGAGACTGGAAGGAAGCAGAACAGAGATAGCAAGATTCTGTAACTGGATCCAGTGGCAGAGTAATATGGCCAGAGCATCCTGTACCCTGTGTGGTGAAGTGGACTATAGACAGAAAGAGGTCAGCTGCACTGGATACGGCCAGGAGCTTAAGGAGGTAGAAATGTGGGTTAGCGGGTAACCCTGAGACAGCACAGGCAAAGTAACATAGTAACATAGTTTTTAAGGTTGAAGGAAGACTAAGTCCATCTAGTTTAACCCATAGCCTAACATGTTGATCCTGAGGAAGGCAAAAAAAAAAACATGTGGCAAACACTAAGCTCCACATTGGGGAAAAAAATTCCTTCCCGACTCCATACGACAATCAGACTAGTTCCCTGGATCAACACCCTATCAAGGAATCTAGTATATATAACCTGTAATATTATACTTTTCAAGAAAGGCATCCATGCCCTTCTTAAATTTTATTAGTGAATCACTCATTACAACATCATGCGGCAGAGAGCTCCATAGTCTCACTGCTCTTACAGTAAAGAATCCCCGTCTGTGATTATGATTAGACCTTCTTTCCTCCAGACGTAGAAGATGCCCCCTTGTCCCCGTCTCTGGCCTCAGAGTAAAAAGATCAGTAGACAGGTCTTTGTACTGTCCCCTCATATACTTGTACATAGTAATAAGATCACCCCTAAGCCTTCGTTTTTCCACAGTAAATAACCCCAAGTGTAATAACCTGTCTTGGTATTGCAGACCCCCCAGTCCTCTAATAAGCTTTGTCGCTCTTCTCTGCACCCTCTCTAGTTCAGCTATGTCTTTCTTATACGCCGGAGACCAGAACTGTACACAGTATTCTAAGTGTGGTCGCACTAGTGACTTGTATAGAGGTAAAATTATGTTCTCCTCATGAGCATCTATGCTTCTTTTAATACATCCCATTATTTTATTTGGCTTTGCAGCAGCTGCCTGACACTGGCCACTAAACGTGAGCTTGTCGTCCACCAATACACCCAGGTCTTTTTCAGTTACAGTTTTGCCCAGTGTTTTACAATTAAGCATATAATTCTACATTTTATTTCCTCTGCCCAAGTGCATTACCTTACATTTATCCCCATTAAAGTTCATTTGCCATTTATCAGCCCAAGCTTCTAGTTTACATAGATCCTCCTGTAATATAAAATTGTCCTCCTCTGTATTGATTACCCTGCAGAGTTTAGTGTCATCTGCAAATATTGAAATATTACTCTGCATGACCCCTACAAGGTCATTAATAAATATGTTAAAAAGAAGGGGGCCCAATACTGACCCCTGTGGTACCCCACTGTTAACTGAGACCCAGTCTGAGTGTTTTCCATTAATAACCATCCTTTGTTTCCTATCACTGAGCCAATTCTTAACCCACATACATATATTTTCCCCTATCCCCATTGTTCTCATTTTATGTATCAACCTTTTGTGTGGAACCGTATCAAAAGCTTTTGAAAAGTCCATATACACAACATCCACTACATTTCCTCGGTCCAGTCCGGAACTTGCCTCCTCATAAAAGCTGATCAGATTAGTTTGACAGAAACGGTCCCTCGTAAACCCATGTTGATATTGGGTCATGAGGTTATTCTTCTTCAGATACTCTAGTATAGCATCTCTTAGGAAACCCTCCAGGATTTTACCCACAGTAGAGGTTAAGCTTACTGGCCTATAATTTCCAAGTTCAGTTTTTGTCCCCTTTTTGAATATTGGCACCACATTTGCTATACGCCAGTCCTATGGTACAGACCCTGTTATTATGGAATCTTTAAAGATTAAAAATAATGGTCTATCTATGACGTTACTTAATTCCTGCAGTACTCGCGGGTGTGTCCCATTGGGGCCCGGGGATTTGTCAACTTTAGTGATTTTTAGACGCCGCCGTACTTCCTGCTGGGTTAAGCAAGTGACATTTAATGGAGAATTTTTGTTATCACTGATCATGTTTTCTGTCATGCGATTTTCTTGTGTAAATACGGTTAAAAAAAAAATCATTTAGCATATTGGCTTTTTCCTCATCCTCATCCACCATTTCCCCCAGACTATTTTTAAGGGGGCCAACACTATCATTTTTTAGTTTTTTACTATTTATGTAGCTAAAGAATATTTTGGGGTTATTTTTACTTTCTCTGGCAATGATTCTCTCTGCCTCAATCTTTGCTGCCTTGATTTGGTTTTTACAGAATTTATTTAATTTTCTATATTTATTTAATGCCTCATCATTACCTACTTACTTTAGTTCTCTAAATGCTTTCTTTTTGTCACATATTGCGCCCCTTACAGCTCTATTTAGCCATAGTGGTTTCCTCCTATTTCTAGCATGTTTATTCCCATAGGGTATATATTGTGCACAGGTCCTATTCAGGATGCTAATAAATGTCTCCCATTTGCTTTGTGTAGCTTTATGTCTCAGGATAGCGTCCCAGTTTATTGCACTAAGATCATCTCTCAACCGTTGCAAATTTGCCTTCCTGAAGTTTAGTGTCCTTGAAACCTCTCTACTACACATCTTATTAAAGGTTACATGAAAATGTATTATTTTGTGATCACTATTACCCAAGTGATCCCCAACTCGTATATTTGATATGCGGTCTGGCCTGTTCGTTAATATTAGGTCTTGCAGTGCCCCCCTTCTTGTTGGGTCCTGAACCAGTTGTGAAAGGTAATTGTCTCTCATAGTTGTCAAAAACCTATTACCTTTGCTTGAACTACAGGTTTCTGTCCCCCAATGTATTTCAGGGTAGTTGAAGTCCCCCATAATAATGACTTCTCCTTGAGTCGCTGCTTCATCTATTTGCTTTATGAGGATATTCCCCGCTGCTTCCATTATTTTTGGAGACTTATAACAAACCCCTATCAGTAATTTATTATTTTTTCCCCCTCCCCTTATCTCCACCCACAGGGACTCTACATTTCCATTAGATTCACATATATCCTCCCGCAAGATGGGTTTTAAGGATGATTTTACATATAAACACCCCCCCCCAACCCTCAATTGTTTGTACGGTTATTTCTGAACAGACTATAGCCCTGTAATTTAACTGCCCAGTCATGGTTCTCGTCCAGCCACTTCTCAGATATCCCCACCATGTCATAATTATTTTCCAACAAAATTAATTCTAATTCCTCCATTTTGTTGGTGAGGCTTCTGGCATTAGTGTACATGCATTTTATGTATCTCTCTGTACCTCTATTCCTTCTTACTTTATTGACTGTTCTAACCCCACCCCCAATTTCTTTATTTGTGCCCAGGTCACTATCTGCACTATCTTCCCCACCTATAAAATGAATACCCTCCCCCCAATCCCTAGTTTAAACACTCCTCCAACCTTCTAGCCATTTTCTCCCCCAGCACCCATTGAGGTGCAGCCGGTCCCTAGCATAGAGTCTGTAGCCAACTGAGAAGTCAGCCCAGTTCTCCAGGAACCCAAATCCCTTCTTCCTACACCAGTTCTTGAGCCACTTATTTATCTTCCTAATCTCCGGTTGCCTCTCTGGCGTGGCACGTGGTACCGGTAGTATTTCAGAGAATACCACCTTGGAGGTCCTTGCTTTCAGCTTGCAGCCTAATTCCCTGAAATCATCTTCAAGGACCTTCCACCTACCTCTAACTTTGTCATTTGTTCCAATGTGGACCATGACCCCTGGGTCCTCACCAGCCCCTCCCAGTAATCTGTCAACCCGATCAGCGATGTGCCGGACTCGAGCGCCAGGTAGGCAGCACACTGTTCGACGATCCCTGTCTTTGTGACAGATTGCCCTATCTGTTTCCCTAATAATTAAGTCCCCCACTACCAGCACCTGTCTGGCCTGCCCTGCTCTCCTATTTCCCTCCTTACTGGAGCTGAGACTCCTCTGGCTTTCAGGGGACATGTCTTGCTGCAGCAGTGCTACCCCTGTACCGTCACCCCCCTCATATGCCAACTTTGCAAACTTATTGGGGTGTGCCAGATCAGGACTAGCCTCCCTGGTACTCTTCCCTCTACCCCCCCTCACTGTCCTGCAGCTCCCTACTACCACCCTCCCCCACATCTACCCCAGTGAGCAGCTGCTCAGTGAGCAGCAGACTCCTTTCCATATTGTCAATGGACAGTACGACTGAAGAGAAGGTAACGTGTAGGCTACACCTGGGAGTCATAGTGAGTAAATACTGGACTTTCCTGGCTGGGGCAAGGGAATTACTGGAAGGGCAGTGGTCAGTGAAGGGCAGAAAAAAAGGAATGGAGTTTTCAGGCCCAGCAACTGTACTGCTTTAAAGTCATTTACAAGTGAAGCACCACCACCAGGATATAAAATGATTCTGCCTCTATGTAAAACAGATGAAGATGTGAGTAATAAGTGTTGTGGCTGCTATCTCTTGTACAGGCATTACACCAGTTTCATCAGTGTGAGGAGCTGGCCACGGACTAAAGACTATTGGACCAATGGACGTAGAGCAGAGTGCACGTCTCTAAGGGATACAGACTTTTTCCAGCACGGAGCACTGGTTATGTCGGTCTTATTGTTGTGTTTTATTGGAGATTTGCTTGCTCATGAGATTGAGGTGCACGGGTCTCTCCTGGAGAGCGTTCAGCATCGGGAATCACTGTTTCCATTCAGTAATAGTAAGCAGAGAAAGACATGCAAGCTGGATCTTATGTATCCATAAGGCCAGACACAAAATTGGTAATCAGGTAAATCAATCGTTCCATTACTCTTGTTAGTCTCTCTGAGGCCTCAATTGAGTCATTGTTTCATATGAGACTGTACGTTCACTCTTGTGGTATGTTCCTTTGTTAATGCCTGCTGAGTATATATTGCATCAGCCCACTGCAGTTTACTAATTACACAATTTAGGACAAATATGCTGGTTAGTTGAACAGTGAAGTATCACCTCCCCCCAACTTCTCCTATCCTGTGGAGGAATGTCCTGAATGGGAACTGTGGGTATAAAGTCTCTGACTCCCACTCCAGAGGGTCTCTTCAATAATAGTCCAAAACACCATGGCTCCATCTGGTGGAATACAGGTCTGCTCCTCTGCCTAACACTGAACCCACAAATAAGTTTGGAGAACCCCAGTTGAGACTGTACTATATGCTGCTGGAGTTAGATAGATGTTCTACGTTCATGGTATCCATCGTCTGTATGTGATGAACTATGTATGTGAGGACTGTAGTTGCTGACTGCATACATGTGTGATGGACGTGATATCTGTTGTGTGAACTAGCATGAACTGTAACCAGGGCCGGACTGGAGCAATGGGACCATAGGCGGATTATAATGAGGGCCGCCGCGGTACATACCGGCAGCAGTGGTGGGAGGGGGGGGCCCGGACCGCTCCCCCAGCAGCGAGCGGCGCACGGCCGCTACTTCTTCATCGGCCAGGCCAGCACTGTAGCAGTTAACTTCCCTGTGTTGGCCCGGCCGCGTCACTGCTAGGAGACACGGCCCTGTGCGCGGCCTTGTCTCCTAGCTGTGACGTCACACGGTGCGTGCCCGGCCTGCACTGCTGCCCCGGAGAAGTCAGAGCAGGCAGGAGGAATGGAGCCGGGGGATGGTGAGTCTGTCTGTCTGTGTGTGTGTGCGTGCGTGCCTTCGTGCATGTACGTATGTATGTGTGTGTGTGTACGTGTGTGTGTGTGTGTGCAGGCAGATATCATTGTGTGATGTCTGTTTATATGTATTTTTGTGTTTCAAATGTGTTTATGCGTGTATGTATATCTGTATATGTTTGTGTGTGTGCGTGACTGCGTGCATGACTGCGTGCGGCCTCCTGCTGAGTATAGATGGCGCCGTGCGGCCTCCTGCTATCTCTAGGAGGGGAGGGGGGCGCCATGCAGCCTCCCACTGTGTATAGATGGCGCCGTGCGGCCCCCTGCTGTGTATAGATGGTGCCGTGCGGCCCCCTGCTGTGTATAGATGGCGCCGTGCGGCCCCCTGCTGTGTATAGATGGTGCCGTGCGGCCCCCTGCTGTGTATAGATGGCGCCCTGCGGCCCCCTGCTGTGTATAGATGGTGCCATGCGGCCCCCTGCTGTGTATAGATGGCGCCGTGCGGCCCCCTGCTGTGTATAGATGGCGCTGTGCGGCCCCCTGCTGTGTATAGATGGCGCCGTGCAGCCCCCTGCTGTGTATAGATGGCACCGTGCGGCCCCCTGCTGTGTATAGATGGCGCCGTGCGGCCCCCTGCTGTGTATAGATGGCGCCGTGCGGCCCCCTGCTGTGTATAGATGGCGCCGTGCGGCCCCCTGCTGTGTATAGATGGCGCCGTGCGGCCCCCTGCTCTGTATAGATGGCGCCGTGCGGCCCCATGCTGTGTATAGATGGCGTCGTGCGGCCCCCTGCTGTGTATAGATGGAGCCGTGCGGCCTCCTGCTGTGTATAGATGGCTACATGCGGCCTCCTGCTGTCTCTGGGGGGGGCGCCGTGCGGCCTCCCGCTGGGTATAGATGGCTACGTGCGGCCTCCTGCTGTGTATAGATGGCTACATGCGGCCTCCTGCTGTCTCTGGGGGGGCTACGTGCGGCCTCCTGCTGTGTATAGATGGCTACATGCGGCCTCCTCCTGTCTCTGGGGGGGGCGCCGTGCGACCCCCCGCTGAGTATAGATGGCTACGTACGGCCTCCCGCTGTGTATAGATGGAACCGTGCTGCCTCCCGCTGTGTATAGATGGCACCGTGCTGCCTCCCGCTGTGTATAGATGGCTACGTGTGCTCAATATTGAGTCATACAATTAATGTAAGGCTATGTGCCCACGATACAGAAATGTTCCGGATTTTTTTTGAGAGTTTCTGCATCTTCCTGGCAGAAAAAACGCATGCGGATTGTACATGCGGATTTTACATGCGGATTGTACATTTGTTTTTCCTGCCAGGGACAAGCGGATGTGAAGCGTTCTTCACATGCATTTCCGCGTGCGGGTTGACAAGCCCTTTCAAAGCGATTTTAGCATCACTTGGAAAGTGCTTGACAACTTGGTCACACTATATAAATCCATGCAACCGGCATGGATTTATATAGTGTACCCGTAAAAGAATGGTAAAAAATAAAAAAATATATGCTTACCTTCTGATGGCCTGCCGACGTCAGCGGTCGCGTGACCCGTCACATGACTAAATGACGTCACGGCAGGTCCTTTTCAGACCATCGCGAGCTGCCGGCAAGCCAGGACGCATCGGATAAAGACACCGGGGGCCATCAGAAGGTAAGTATAATATTTTTTTTTTATTTTATTCTTTTTTTACAGGTTCTACGGTACCCGGGTCCGGAGGAGAGTCTCCTGTCCTCCACACCCGGGTACCATCCGCACCTTGAAACGCATGGAATCCGCATGTACAGATGCAGTGATGCGGATTCCATGCGTTCTAATGCAAGTCAATGGCGGCGAAAACGCAGCACTTCCACAAAATAATTGGTAATGCTGCGGATTTTTCCGCAATGATAATCCGCAGCCGAAATTTCCGCAGCATGTACACAGCACATGCGGATTATCATTGGGGAACATGGCAGACCTTCTACCAAGCGTTTTTTAAGCGTTTCTGCAGCGGAATTGCCACTGCGGAAACGCTTAAAAAACGCATAGTGGGCACACAGCCTAAAAAAAAAATATTAGAATTAATATTGTGCCAAATTAATTTCACGTGAATTATCACATGATCTATCACAGGGGATCATGTGACATGTCACGTGATAAATCAGGTGTGTGTGTGGGGGGGGGTGCCCGCGCCTTCTAAACTGCCCGAGGCTCTTTCTACTCTTAATCCACCCCTGAATGGGACATCGGACAACTCTTCGGTGGGCCCAGATCTTTGGCGTGTCCCCGAGCAGGACATAGAGTGGGCCCACTGGTTTCAACTGAATGTACATCCGAGGACACACATTCAATTGAAATGTATTGGTGTTCCATGGGGGAAACAAAAGGGAGGTCCTGTTACTGTGCAGGGCTGCACTACATCGCCTTTTTTCATCTAGTGTAGTGTATAAGTCAGGGAATAAGTGGAGACCGTGCCACCTGACGAAGGCTGGTTCGAAATGCGCGTCAGGAGCGGACGCACTAATAGTTAGAGCTCCTGCATCATTGGTGTCCAAAGTATTTCATAATGCTTCTTGTTTGGTGCATTAGCATAGTTCTAGTGGGATAATTTGTCACATATACCTTGATAACGCTATTTATTGGTATAACGGCAGGATTTCTTTTTTATGACATAGTATTCCTTTATATCTGTTATGATAGTACATATGATAATGTATATGATATTTGATATATACTATTATTAATGTTCCTATATTGCGTGCCCCTTTTTTCCACAGTTTGTCTTCACACGTGGATGTGTGTCCTATTCCCCCCTGCCCTGTTCATCTATATTTTTATCCATCAATAAATTTTCTACTTTTGAACATTGAAACAAAAGAGGAAAAAAAAGTCAGCTCAACTTACTCAGACATCAGGTGCATGGAACAGCCGGCAGTGCCCCGGGAGATTAGCAGGAAAAAACAAGGAGTGATCCGGCATCCAAAAGTCTTCTTTAAAATCAATAATCCTATATTAGAAAACTATTTTAAAAATCATATGCAGAGAAGTCACAGCCCCCACAGGAGGAGGTGATGTACAGACGAGTTTCAGACCTTATGGTCCTTAATCATTGTATGATGTGACTTTTCTGCATATGATTTTTAAAATAGTTTTCCAATATAGGATTATTGATTTTAAAGAAGACTTTTGGATGCTGGATCACTCCTTGTTTTTTCCTACTTTTGTACATTACCCTGGACTATTGCTCGTCATTTTTTGTCTCCGTATATATGTATTTTATGACGAGTTGTCCACCTGAGTCCTTCAATACCTGCATGTGTATTATGCCATTACAGTGGTGGCCAAAAGTATTGGCACCCCTGCAATTCTGTCAGATAATACTCAGTTTCTTCCTGAAAATGATTGCAATCACAAATTCTTTGCTATTTTTATCTTCATTTAATTTGCTTGCAAGGAAAAAACACAAAAGAGAATGAAGCAAAAATCAAATCCTTGATCATTTCACACAAAACTCCAAAAATGGGCCAGACAAAAGTATTGGCACCCTCAGCCTAATACTTGGTTGCACAACCTTTAGCCAAAATAACTGCGAACAACCGCTTCCGGTAACCATCAATGAGTTTCTTACAATGCTCTGCTGGAATTGTAGACCATTCTTCTTTGGCAAACTGCTCCAGGTCCCTGATATTTGAAGGGTGCCTTCTCCGAACTGTCATTTTGAGATCTCTCCACAGGTGTTCTATGGGATTCAGGTCTGGACTCATTGCTGGCCACCTTAGAAGTCTCCATTGCTTTCTCTCAAACCATTTTATAGTGCTTTTGGAAGTGTGTTTGGGTCATTGTCCTGCTGGAAGACCCATGACCTCTGAGGGAGACCCAGCTTTCTCACACTGGGCCCTACATTATGCTGCAAAATTTGTTGGTAGTCTTCAGACTTCATAATGCCATGCACACGGTCAAGCAGTCCAGTGCCAGAGGCAGCAAAGCAACCCCAAAACATCAGGGAACCTCCGCCATGTTTGACTGTAGGGACCATGTTCTTTTCTTTGAATTCCTCTTTTTTTTTCCTGTACACTCTATGTTGATGGTTTTTCCCAAAAAGCTCGACTTTTTTCTCATCTGACCAGAGAACATTCTTCCAAAACGTTTTAGGCTTTCTCAGGTAAGTTTTGGCAAACTCCAGCCTGGCTTTTTTATGTCTCGGGGTAAGAAGTGGGGTCTTCCTGGGTATCCTACCATACAGTCCCTTTTTATTCAGACGTCGACGGATAGTACGGGTTGACACTGTTGTTCCCTCGGACTGCAGGGCAGCTTGAACTTGTTCGGATGTTAGTCGAGGTTCTTTATCCACCATCCGCACAATCTTGCGTTGAAATCTCTCATCAATTTTTCTTTTCCGTCCACATCTAGGGAGGTTAGCCACAGTGCCATGGGCTTTAAACTTCTTGATGACACTGCGCACGGAAGACACAGGAACATTCAGGTCTTTGGAGATGGACTTGTAGCCTTGAGATTGCTCATGCTTCCTCACAATTTGGTTTCTCAAGTCCTCAGACAGTTCTTTGGTCTTCTTTCTTTTCTCCATGCTCAATGTGGTACACACAAGGACACAGGACAGAGGTTGAGTCAACTTTAATCCATGTTAACTGGCTGCAAGTGTGATTTAGTTATTGCCAACACCTGTTAGGTGCCACAGGTAAGTTACAGGTGCTGTTAATTACACAAATTAGAGAAGCATCACATGATTTTTCAAACAGTGCCAATACTTTTGTCCAGCCCCTATTTTAGGTTTGGTGTGGAATTATATCCAATTTGGCTTTAGGACAATTCTTTTTGTGTTTTTTTCATTGAAGACAAATTAAATGAAGAGAATAATACCAAAGAATTTGTGATTTCAATCATTTTCAGCAAGAAACTGAGTATTATCTGACAGAATTGCAGGGGTGCCAATACTTTTGGCCAGCACTGTAGAAGGCCGTTTACCCTAGCGCTTTAGTGTCAGTGTAGAAGGATAGAATTTTAGATCACAAGAAAGAGCGCAACCCAATTTGTCGTAGGGTGCTTTTCAAGAAAGTCCAATGCATTCTGCCGAACGCTTTTCTACCATCGACAGAAACAAGGCACATTGGGATCCCCTGGGCTTTTGCATGTGAATTTAACAACAATGTTTTAATCTGTATTATCACGAGCTTCTCTAACCTTAACAAAACCAACCTGATCGTTGCTAACAATTGAGGGTAGGTAGTGGGAGAGCCGTGTTGTAATTATTTTACAAAATATTTTGACGTCTACATTAATGAATGATATTGGATGAATATTAGGGCAGGCATTTGGTCCCTTTCCAGGCTTTGATAAAACCATTATATAAGCTTCAAGTGATTGGGGCGTAAAGTCTTCTGAGATTTTATTGAACACTTTAGTTAAAAATGGTAATGACAGAGGTGCAAACATGTTATAAAATCTATTATTGAATCCATCTGGCCCAGGGATCTTCCCGATAGGGAATGATTTATTGGCCTCTCCTGTCTCTTGTTTAGTGAAAGCTTTGTCTAGTATCTCCTGCTCAGGGGTCTGTAAGGAAGGAACGGCAGTGTCCTTAATATATTTGTCAATTTTTGTTTCAAGAATATTAGGTGGCATGTCGTGGTATTGTCCATGAATATTATGTAGCGAGCTATAACAGCAATGAAATGCTTCCGCTGTGTCAGTGGGGTTATGAATTTCTGGCCCGGGTGCCCCTTTTATGTTGGATACGTATATCCTTTACATGTGTTGTTGGAACCTTCTTGCCAATGGGTGACCATATTTATCTGTGAATTCGTGCGAGTACCTTCACAAGCGATCTTAGTATTTTCTATACATTTGATCTATTAAAAACCTTCACTCCTTTCTTTTTTGATCTGAGTGTTTTTATTGAACAAAACAAAGAATTACCAACATTTTGTTTTTCTTATACAAACATTGTGAGAAAAACAATAAAAAGAAAGAAAATCCACTAAACAATACAAGAACCGGTTTACAATAATATAAATCCCAATATCGCTCTATAGTACAATGTTTTGGAACAGTAATTTTACATTTGTACATAAATATCTGAATACTTCCTGACGGCTTATTTTTTTCCCTATTGGGACATCAAAAGAAAAAGAATATATCTAAGAAGGGACAATTGTGTGGACTGAGACTGATTATTTGCAGACACTTTGGATATAAGTAAAAAGCTCACAGTTTACTGTAAGGAAATGGACAAACAGTCCAGTATAATATTTCTGAGGTTTTCTGAAGCAATACCTGGGGTAATTAACCATTGCTTCCATAGGTGTATGGATTTCTTAAGAGCGTTCATTTTAATATAAGATATTATATTAAATATTTCCAAATATAGAGTATTATTTATCCTGGATTTTAGTTCTGTTATCGTTGGGGGAGAATTGTCTATCCAATGTAGTCCCAACAACTTTCTGGCTTGGAATAATATTCTTGAGCCACCTATTGCCATATGGAGTCTGGGTCTACGTCTTCTCCCAGGAGTCCTAGGATACAGATTTTAGGTTCCAACTGAAGTTGTATCCCAGAGACAGATAGTACAAGAGCGATCACCCCCTTCCAGTAGTCGCCAATATTTACACATTTCCATGTCATATGCATCAGGTGGGCGTCATTTTGACCACATCTAGGACATGTGTCATCCGTTCAAATTCAAATTTTAAATAAAATACTTGGGGATCTATATACCCTTTGAATGGGAAGAATTTGGGACAATCTTTGTGACTCAGACAAGGAAAGTTTAGGTGTCAAATCCAGTATTTCCCCCATTGCTTCTCAGATAACGGACCCTCATCCCCCTCCCATTTTTGTCTTAACCATCAAAGGATATTTATCCAAATGTAGTGCCGCAAACTGCCTATAAATAAGGGATATTAGACCTTTTGTATCCAACGATGTAGTAATGGTATCTATTGGGTGATGTCTATCAATCAGTATGGCGTTTATTCTAAGTTGTGTACTATATGCAAGACGTATTTGCAGGTATTGATAAAACACCCTATGTGGAAAGTAAAAATTTGCCTTTATTTGTTCAAACCTCTTGAATAATCCATCCCTCAAGAGTTGTGACACCAAACATATACCCCTACCCTCCCACTCACTAACATATTTTAGTTTCTGTAGCTCTGGTAAGTTATAGTTGTGCCATAAAGTAGTATAGTTTGTGTACTTTCCAATCCCCAGAATATTTTTACCCCTATCCCACGCCTTATATATTAACTTCAGTGTAGGACATTTTAAGTAATTTTCTCGAGGAGGCCCCATATCTAGTACCGAGAATGGAAGCTTCCACTTGGTTCCTTCCATAAGTACAATGGAGGAAATAAGTATTTTATCCCTTGCTGTTTTTGTAAGTTTGCCCACTGACAAAGACATGAACAGTCTATAATTTTAAGGGTAGGTTAATTTTAACATTGAGAGATAGAATATCCAAAAATAATTAAGAAAATCACATTGTATAAATTAGATAAATTTATTTGCATTTTGCAGTGAGAAATAAGTATTTGATTCCCTACTAACAATTATGAGTTCTGGCTTCTACAGAGCAGTTAGACGCTCCTAATCAACTCGTTACCTGCATGAAAGACAGCTGTCTTACATAGTCACCTGTATAAAAGACTCCTGTCCACAGACTCAATTAATCAATCAGACTCTAACTTCTACAACATGGGCAAGACCAAAGAGTTTTCTAAGGATGTCAGGGACACGATCATAGACCCGCACAAAGCTGGAATGGGCTAAAAAACCGTAAGTAAGACGCTGGGTGAGAAGGAGACAACTGTTGGTGCAATAGTAAGAAAATGGAAGAAATGCAAAATGATCGTCAATCGACATCGATCTGGGGCACCATGCAAAATCTCACCTCGTGGGGTGTCCTCGATCATGAGGAAGGTGAGAGATCAGCCTAAAACTACACGGGGAACTTGTTAATAATCTCAAGGCAGCTGGGACCACAGTCACCAAGAAAACCATTGGTAACACATTATGCCTTAAAGGTTTAAAATCCTGCAGTGCCCGAAAGGTCCCCCTGCTCATGAAGGCACATGTTCAGGCCCGTCTGAAATTTGCCAATGAACACCTGGATGATTCTATGAGTTATTGGGAGAAGGTGCTGGGGTCAGATGAGACAAAAATTGAGCTCTTTGGCATTAACTCAACTCGCCATGTTTGTAGGAAGAGAAATGCTGCCTATGACCCAAAGAACACGGTCCCCACTGTCAAGCATGGAGGTGGAAGCATTATGTTTTGGGGGTGTTTCTCTGCTAAGCGCACAGGACTGCTTCACCCCATCAATGGGAGAATGGATGGAGCCATGTACTGTAAAATCCTGAGTGACAACTAGTGTTGAGCGAATTTGTTCGGCGTTTCAAATTCATGGTCGCGTGCAGGGTTCCGACTTGCGCCAAAAAATCGTCTCCGTCCATGAACATCCCTGATTTGCCACGCTGTCACCAGGACATTAAAAATGGGTCATGGGGGAGTGGGGGTCTTCCAGCAAGACAGTTACCCAAAACATACATCCAAGGCAACAAAGGAGTGGCTCAAAAAGAAGCACATTAAGGTCATGGAGTGGCCTAGCCAGTCTCCAGACCATAATCCTATAGAAAACTTATGGAGGGAGTTGAAGCTCCGAGTTGCCAAGCAACAGCCTCAAAATCTTAATGATTTAGAGATGATCTGCAAAGAGCAGTGGACCAAACTTCCTCCTGACATGTGCGCAACCTTCAACATCAACTACAAAAAACGTGTGACTGCTGTGCTTGCCAACAAGGGTTTTGCCACCAAGTATTAAGTGTTGTTTGCCAGAGGGATCAAATACTTATTTCTCACTGCAAAATGCAAAAAAATGTATCTAATTTATACAATGTGATTTTCTTGATTTTTTTGGGGATATTCTATCTCTCAATGTTAAAATTAACCTACCCTTAAAATTATAGACTGTTCATGTCTTTGTCAGTGGGCAAACTTACAAAAACAGCAAGGGAGCAAATACTTATTTCCCCCACTGTAGGTGCCCTGAAATTACACAATATTTGCGAGAACTCCATCCATGAAACTACCTTAACTCCTTTCTAGCATTAAGCAGGTCTTAAGCAATCCGCTCGAGCAAATGGGAGACTTTAGCTGCTCTCTTTTTTTGGCCTGAATCCATGTTTTATTATTATACCTCTGAGGATGTGACGCGCCCCCTGGGCCATATTCAGGGGATACCCGGAGCCGGATCTGGATAGGGGTAGTAGTCCTTGTGGCGGTGACCCGGTCCGTGCCCAGGGTGTCAAACTAAGTGGCGCTGCAATAGCAGTGATGTTAGATGACTACGCCACCCGTTGAATGCAGCTTTAGGGCTGCTGCTGCAGGGCAGACCGCTGAGGCCGGTGGTAGGATTGTGCAGCGTGGTAGTATAACCCCCAACGGGAGGGGTATGGCCTCAGGGCAGCCGACGTGGATGATGGGGGTAGCAGAAACCACTCGGAGACGGTACGGTGTAGTTCAGGGTCTTTACTGGTCACAAAGATAGACCCTCCCGGAGTACTGGCTAGCGATTGGGGCCTGGTCAGTCCTTGAGCAGATGGGATCTCCCCTGGCCAGGCGGAGTTGTAGGCCTCCCAAACTAACTGTACTCTTCTGGCTACCTTGCTAGAGGCGGGTAAAAGTAGCCCACGTCCCTGAGTGTGCCGTGTGGTGCTCACCCGTATGGCCGGTGACTCGGGGCCTTCTAGTAGCTTCCGCTCCACGACGGCGGTGCTGGTCCCACGCGTGTGACCGTGCCTTCGGGTTTCTGGGCCAGGGGACCTGCAATCCCCTGCCGGTCGGTTTCTGCTTCTGGGTAGGAGTTAGTCCCCACAGCCTCGGACTCCGGGTCCGGTAAGAAATTTTCTCAGTCAGGGCGAGCTCTGCAGCTGCCAGCCCCTGACTCCTTGTAACACTGCTCCCACAGAGCTCCTGATGTTCTGTTCCTATATTTGCTTCTTTTCTCTGTCTCTACTTCTTCTCTACTCACTAACCCTGCCTCAGCCCCAGGTTTATATAGGGGAAGTCCTTCCCCTCCCAGGACTGGGCAGGAGGTGTGGCATGCATAGGATTCCTGACCAAGAGACCTCCCACCTGCTCTCAGACATAACATTGCTGTTACTGTGGAAACCAGACCCCTGGGGTGCCACATTCCCCCCTAGTGAAATTTAGTACTCCGGGACTAAACATATTTTAGAAAAACATAACAAGATATAACAATAACAATACAATAAAGAAACACATAAAGGTGGTCACGGCATGTCCGTAACCGGGTGCAGTCTTTGAAGAAAGCAAGGTGTCCATTTCACCAAAACAGGGAGACGTAACCAGGTAGGGGTCTGTCCTGCCCCGAGTCCTTAACAGTCTTTAGTCCGTCCTGGGTTACGCTCCAACTATGTACACAGGATTCCCGGTAAATCCACCAAAGACTCCTATAAACAACTAGAAACACATAATTATACACAAGCAACAAGAAAAACAGGTAACCACAAATAAAATAGCTTAAACATTTAGATCCTCCAACGTGCGGGTAACTGGCCTCTAGTGGCCCTAGTGGACCTACGGAGCTGACTGTCTGGCTCTGAACTACAGGGTGTAGGAGCTGTCAAGGGTAAACTGGGCAGCTGTCTACCGGCTCTTTGTCTCACTAGGGGTACGGCAGGCTCACTATAAGCAGAGGGTTGATCCTCCTGTTCTGCTTGTGTGGAGTCTTCTGCCTCCTGGACCGGCTGTTCTTCCAGCTCTACCTGTTGCTCCGTAGGTGCTTGGGATGCTGGTTGGAGGAAGGTGAGTACGGGTACCACAACTGCACCATTGACTTGAGTCCAAGACCGAGGGAAGTCCCCGAGCACAGTACTAACCATATCTTCCCTTTTCTCTACGGGTCGATGGTCTTCTTGTTCCTCTTCAGGGTTCCGTAGCTGTTCAGGACACTTCTTCAGGTGATCCCGGGATACAATGGCTGTGGTCTCCCCTCCGTCTTTACTAATGGTACAGACCTTCGGGTTGTCGTGGCTTGAGGGCAGTACGGTGTACGGGTCCTTCTCCCACTGGTCGTCCAACTTGTGGAGCCGTCTTTTCCTCTTCAAGACCTGCTCTCCGGGTACCAGGGGAACAGCGGGAGCATACTGGTTGTAAGTTTTCTCTCGTCTTTCCCTAGCCTGACAGAGACTTCGCTCCACACTCTCCTGTACTTTCCGGTACTGCTGCTGCCTCTCTGTGTCCCAGTCTGCTTCTGGTGAAGTGTCCTCGGGTGTCAGGACTCCCATTTCCAGGTCAACAGGTAACTTACCAGGTCTCGCCCTCATTAGGTAAGCCGGGGTACAGTTGGTGGAACCTACCGGGATGTGGTTGTATAGGTCCACCAGATCGGGCAGCCTCTCAGGCCACGGACTGCGTTCTTCCAGGGGCAACGTTTTCAGAAGATCCATTACCACCTGATTCATTTTCTCACAAAGTCCATTAGTTTGCGGATGATAGGGTGTCGTCCTTATCTTCCGGCAGCCATACAGATTGCAGAATTCCTGGAAGACCTCCGCTTCAAAGGCAGGTCCCTGGTCCGTCAGCACTTGGTCCGGGTATCCGTGCGGACGGCAGAAGTGCTGCTGGAAGGCTCTAGCTGCTGTTTGAGCCGTTAAGTCCTTGACGGGGACGACAACCAAGAACCGGGAGTAATGATCCACGACGGTTAACGCGTAGACGTAGCCACTTCTGCTTGGGGTCAGTTTTACATGATCCAAGGCTACCAGTTCCAACGGCTGCCGGGTGACGATGGACTGCAGGGGAGTCTTCTGGCTGGCACGGTCCTTCCTTCTTAGGTTACACGGGCCACAGTCTCTACACCACCTCTCGATGGTTCCCCTCATGCCTACCCAGTGAAACCGCCCGCGCAGCAGGAACTCCAGCTTCTTCCATCCGAAGTGTCCAGCCCCGTCGTGGTATGCCTCCATCACCATGGCTGCGTCTCTTCGTGGCACCACTACTTGCCAGATTAGTTCATGTGTCCGGGAGTTAACCATTCGGCGGCACAACTTCCCCTTATAAAGGAACAGTCGACTCTTCTCAGCCCACAGTTGCTTGGCTTCCTCCGGAGCGTCTGGGTCAAGGCGAGCCTCTGGCCAAGTCAGCATCTCCTTTACCAGCCGGACGGCAGGGTCACTGTCTTGCGTTTCCGCCCAGTTATAGTGAGGCAAGGGGTTAAACGTAGCGGCTTGCTTACTCCTTACCCGGTGGGAACACTGGATAGTCCCATGACGGTGAAACGCGGGGAGTTCGACTTCTTCCAGTCCCTCTGGATCTTCTCCTCCGTCCGGTAGATTTGGCATCTTGGACAGGGCGTCCGCGTTGGTATTGGAGCGTCCTGCCCGGTATTTGATTGTGAACTCGTAGTTGGACAGACGGGCCATCCATCTCTGCTCTAGGGCACCGAGTCTGGCTGTGTCCAGGTGTGTCAACGGGTTGTTATCCGTGTACACGATGAACCGGGAAGAAGTGAGGTAGTGCTTAAAGCGTTCGGTGACTGCCCACACCACTGCCAGGAACTCTAGCTTAAATGAGCTGTAATTCTCAGGGTTTCTCTCGGTGGGTCGCAGTTTTCGGCTGGCATAAGCGATGACTCGTTCTTTCCCCTGCTGGATCTGGGACAGCACAGCTCCTAGCCCGATGTTACTTGCGTCGGTGTAGAGGATAAAGGGCTGGCTGTAATTCGGGTACGCCAGGATTTCATCCCCCGTGAGGGCCATCTTCAGCTGGCGGAAGGACTCTTCTTCCAACTTCTCCCATCTGAAGGGCGGCTTCTGGTTCTTGGCCTTCCGGGACTGGCCTATCAGGAGGTCCTGCATAGGAGCTGCCTTTTTGGTGAAGCCGGGGATGAATCTGCGGTAATAGCCTACCAACCCAAGGAACTGCCGCACTTCCATTACACTGGAGGGACTTGGCCATTCCTTAATTGCGGTGATCTTATCAGGGTCGGGAGCCACTCCATCAGCGCTCACCACGTGTCCCAGGTACTGCACCTTTGGCTTCAGGAGGTGACACTTGGAGGGTTTCACCTTCAGGCCGTAACTTGCCAGGGCTTCGAACACTTCCGCCAGATGTTTCAGGTGGTCCTCGTAAGTCTTGGAATATACGATGACATCGTCCAGGTACAACAAGACCGTCTCGAAGTTTTTGTGTCCCAGACAGCACTCCATTAATCGTTGGAAGGTTCCTGGTGCGTTACAAAGTCCAAACGGCATACAGGTAAACTCGCTAAGTCCCATCGGGGTGGTGAATGCGGTCTTCTCCCGGTCCGCCTCTGCTACAGGAACCTGCCAGTACCCGCTAGTGAGATCCAAGGTAGAGAAGAAGTTAGCAGATCTTAAAGCAGCCAAAGACTCCTCTATCCTTGGTAAAGGGTACGCATCCTTGTGTGTGATACGGTTGATTTTCCGGTAATCTACACACATCCTCATAGTGTTGTCTTTCTTTTTGACTAAAACTAGTGGGGCTGCCCAGGGGCTACAGCTATCCCGGATTACCCCAGCCTCCTTCATGTCTCTAAGCATCCCCTTGGCGTGTTGGTAATGTGCAGGGGGTACGGGTCGATACCCCTCTTTTATGGGAGGATGATCTCCCGTGGGGATGTGGTGTTCTACCCCCTTGACTCGCCCGAAGTCTAACAGGTGTTTACTAAACACTCTCTCATACTCTTGAACCACCCGGTAGACTCCCTGTTTCTGGTGGGAGGGAGTGGAGTCAGTTCCCAAGTGTAGTTGCTGACACCAATCCTCCATTACTTTCTTAGAGCCGTTACCTTCCTCCGGGTGAGATGGAGGCAAGGGTTCCACAGACTGTATAGAGTTTTGGTTGATGGTATATAATTTGGCTAGCGTGGCATACCGGGGTAGGTATACTTCCCTCTTCCCGATATTTATTAGGCGAACGGGCACCCTCCCATGGCGTACATTAACCACCCCCCGTGCTGTCAAAATGGTGGGCCTGCTGTCTGAGTAAACTGGTTCTACCATTGCCTGGTAATCTCTACCTCTCGGACCAATAGCTGCCCGGCACCAAATCATCATTTCACTTTTTGGGGGCATGGCAATAGGGAAAGGGTCACACATTCTTACGCTACCAATCTCACCACCGGAGAGTTCTAGCTGTTGCCGTCGCATCAGTGCCCGGATCTCTTTCTGGAGCACTCGCTGCTGGCCGGAGCTGGCGTTCTTGGCAACCTGCTGTAAAAGGAAAATCACCTCTGCAAGACAATTTTCAATTACATTAGTTCCTAGAGTTATCTTTGGGTGACTCTCGTGTTTGTCAATGTCTACAATGATCAGTCCCTGTGCTGCCAGTTCGACTCTACCGATTTTGATGGTCATCTCTTTAAATCCGATCTGCGGCACGGGTTGACCATTGCTGGCGATAATACTCAAGTCGTCGTCAGGGTAGCGGGTTATATCCGAGTCATTCCAGTACTGCTTGAAGAGCACGTACGGGATGGTGGTGACCTGTGACCCGGTGTCCAGTAGGGCACTCATAGGGATGCCATCCAGTACCACAGGCAAGACTGGACGTCCTCCCACATATTTGTCGCGCCAGTTCGATGGGCCTGGTGATCTTTTTCCTGGGGGTTGGCCCTCTACCCCCAGGTTGTGCCAGTTTAAAGGACAGTACCTTGCCATATGTCCGGGTTAATTGCAGCGGCGGCAGATGGGTCGTCCGTCCTCGTCGTATCGGTCACTGGGTCTTCCTCTGGCCGGTGGGGTCCTCCTTGGTCGACGCCACGGGATGGCCTCCGGTCCGGATGCCAGCTGGATCTTCCCTGGAGTAGAAATCTGTAAAGACTGCACAGTTCGGGTTAGCGCAGCAACGCTTTTAGCTAGCTCTTGGACCTGATGGTGCAGGTCTAGGGCCGGGTCATTGTTCAAAGCCTGCGCATCAGCCCCCACAGGCCCTGCCGTCAAGGGCGCCGCCTCCTGGTGGTAAGTGATAGCTGGGCGCCGCCTCCTGGTGGTAAGTGATAGCTGGGCGCCTGTGGGTCACAACGCCACCCGGTGCCGGTTCTCGGAGCACCCGGATGGCTCTGTCCTTGAACTGTGCAAATCCCAGATGAGGGTCCTGTAAGGCCATTGCCCGCAACTGGGTTCGGTGGGCATTGCAATATAAACCCTCTATAAATTGTTCAGTCAACAGCCTGTCCTCGTCTCCCACGCCGTCAGGGTCGGTCTGCTTAACGGCTCTCAGGGCCTCTTGTAGGTTCAGGGCATAGTCCCTTATACTCTCATGTGCCCGCTGTTTGCACCCGTAGAATCTAAGCTTGATCTCGGCTGAGGTGCGGGTATCAAAAGGTGTCCTTCAGCCGGGTTAGTATCCCTGCGACAGTCCTCCCCCCAGGTGGCCAGGATTTTACCTCCCTTCGGGCTGCCCCGGTTAATTGGGCCACCAGGATGCTCACTTTTTGCTCTTCTGTGAGGGGGTACACCTGGAAGAGGCTATCCAGCTTTTCTCTAAAGTCCTGCAGGGTATGTGACTCCCCTGAGTACTGGGGTAGCCAGGCTGCCCCCGGGATATAGGGCATGGTGAAAGGCATGACCGCAACAGCGGTGGCGCTGGCGGGGGTTGGAGCGGTGAAGCTCTCCTCCGTATCCGACATCCTTCTCCCCCCTAGTGGACCGTGGCCTACCTTGCGATGATCCTCTTCCGTAGGCCGCGGCTCCGCAGTGGATCGTCAGGGTTGAGGACCTTCCGTCGCGCTCCTGTGACGTCGGCGTCTGCTGGGCTCCTTCCAGGACCTGACGCAACGTCCGGACGTGAGGCGGGGCTTCAGTTCTCGCGGGCTTTTCGGAGTCCACGCCCCTCTTTTTCCGCGCGGCGTCCTCAAGATGGCGTCCAACGGCGGAAAAACTCCACAGATGGCGGGAAGAAGGCTGAAAATGGCGCCGGATGGCGGGAATCTTCACGGATGGCGGGAAGAAGGCTGAAAATGGCGCCGGATGGCGGGAATCTTCACGGATGGCAGGAAGAAGGCTGAAAATGGCGCCGGATGGCGGGAATCTTCACCACAGGTGAGTTTGAAAGTCTCTTGTTCAGGCACGCAGTACCCGGTGGTTGCGGGCACGAAATCCTGCCGACTACGCCAAAAGTTGACGCGCCCCCTGGGCCATATTCAGGGGATACCCGGAGCCGGATCTGGATAGGGGTAGTAGTCCTTGTGGCGGTGACCCGGTCCGTGCCCAGGGTGTCAAACTAAGTGGCGCTGCAATAGCAGTGATGTTAGATGACTACGCCACCCGTTGAATGCAGCTTTAGGGCTGCTGCTGCAGGGCAGACCGCTGAGGCCGGTGGTAGGATTGTGCAGCGTGGTAGTATAACCCCCAACGGGAGGGGTATGGCCTCAGGGCAGCCGACGTGGATGATGGGGGTAGCAGAAACCACTCGGAGACGGTACGGTGTAGTTCAGGGTCTTTACTAGTCACAAAGATAGACCCTCCCGGAGTACTGGCTAGCGATTGGGGCCTGGTCAGTCCTTGAGCAGATGGGATCTCCCCTGGCCAGGCGGAGTTGTAGGCCTCCCAAACTAACTGTACTCTTCTGGCTACCTTGCTAGAGGCGGGTAAAAGTAGCCCACGTCCCTGAGTGTGCCGTGTGGTGCTCACCCGTATGGCCGGTGACTCGGGGCCTTCTAGTAGCTTCCGCTCCACGACGGCGGTGCTGGTCCCACGCGTGTGACCGTGCCTTCGGGTTTCTGGGCCAGGGGACCTGCAATCCCCTGCCGGTCGGTTTCTGCTGCTGGGTAGGAGTTAGTCCCCACAGCCTCGGACTCCGGGTCCGGTAAGAAATTTTCTCAGTCAGGGCGAGCTCTGCAGCTGCCAGCCCCTGACTCCTTGTAACACTGCTCCCACAGAGCTCCTGATGTTCTGTTCCTATATTTGCTTCTTTTCTCTGTCTCTACTTCTTCTCTACTCACTAACCCTGCCTCAGCCCCAGGTTTATATAGGGGAAGTCCTTCCCCTCCCAGGACTGGGCAGGAGGTGTGGCATGCATAGGATTCCTGACCAAGAGACCTCCCACCTGCTCTCAGACATAACATTGCTGTTACTGTGGAAACCAGACCCCTGGGGTGCCACAGATGCATTTCAGTGCTTCCCATTGAAAAGGTAAGGCAGTTTCATCTTGCTCATATATTTGAAGATGTGCCCGCGATGCAGAAATGCTCCGGATTTTTCCTGAGCGTTCCTGCATCTCCCTGGCAGAAAAAATGTATGTGGATTGTACATGCGGATTTTACATGTGGATTGTACATGCGGATTTTACATGCGTTTTTCCTGCCAGGGACAAGCGGAAGTGTAGGGTTTATCACATGCATATACTTACGCGGTCGAGTGACCCGTCACATGACTAAATGACGTCAACGCAGGTCCTTTTAGTCCACCGCGAGCTGCCGGCAAGCCAGGATGGATCGCTATGGAGACCATCAGAAGGTAAGTATAATGTATATTTTTTATTTTACTTTTTTTTACAGGTACTATGGTACCCGGGTCTGGAGGAGTGTCTCCTCTTCTCCAGACCTGGGTACCATCCACACATTGAATCCGCATGTGCAGATGCAGATGTCATGTGGTCCAATGCAAGTCAATGGCGGAAAAAACGCTGCGATTCCGCAAAATAATTGGTAGTGCTGCGGATTTTTCCGCAATGATAATTGGGGAACATGGCAGACCTTCTACCAAGCGTTTTTTAAGCGTTTCTGCAGCGGAATTGTCGCTGCGGAAATGCTTAAAAAATGCATAGTGGGAACAGGGCCTTTGAGCAGATTATCATTTAAGTTCCCATAGCTGAAGCCTTTGTGGAGTCAGGTATAGTCAGATTACAGGAGCAGGATCTGACCATATAGCAGTCACAATCAGAGCTGTAGGTTGCCACGTAAGCAAGTGATGGATAATTAAGGAAAAGTCTTTACGGCTATACGTATTGTGTAAAGGAGAATAATAGGTATAATCCTTTACGTCTGGATGTAGTATCCTCCAGACATCAACCAGTAGGAGAGACCGGAGCACAATTAGCAAAGCTTTTGGGTGATTTAGATTCGTGACTCCAGCCCAGGGACGCGTCTAAAGAAGGGTCCTAGACAAAATTAAAGTCACCTTCAATAATGAAAAGATCCTCCACAAAATGTTTTAGTTTGTTTAAGTAATGACGACATGTCTTAATTAGGGAGATATAAGTTTGGCAAAGTCAAAATTTTGGAGTAGATGGAGATCTTAAACACATACCCCCCCTCCGTGTCAGTGTTTCTACAATAGTATGCAGCAGTGATCTGTGGCGACCTATACTCAGCACTTTCGACTAAGAAACAGCATTTGTACTGTGATGCCAAGATGAATAATATCTATTAGTAAAGTGAGGTATATGATCGCCTCTAAAGTGTGACTACTGAAGAAAGAGAAAATGTACTTGCTGTTTATGCCTACAATAAAACACTTGAGCTACTTTCTCTGGAACATTAAGTTCTCTGACATTCAATGAACAAGTTTTGAGTTGTGCCATAATATTATGTGGAAAAAAGGGGGAATGGAAGAGAGAAAGATTAAAAGAAAAGAGGAAGTATAGACGGTAGATAGTAACGTCTACCTCTCAGTGTCTAAGAAGTATAGATAATGAATATATCAAAACAGTAGGAAATTGCGAAACAAGCAGATCCCAATGCAAGTCCCTAACTGGGGGTTGTCTCTACAGGCGTAAGTCAAACTTTCAGTTCTAGGATTCCTATTAGGTGGAACCATGGAATATAAAGCAAGTAATGTAATACAGCCTGATATTACAGTAGTATCATGTGAACTTAACTTATATGCCGGTCTAAGATCTTATATGAACTTAGACATTCTATATAGTGGAAGAGTGGCACCTAATGCTCTATTTAGATATATCTAATTATATGCTTAAAGAAATAAGTAAGCATCTGCAAACTGTCTCTCATCAGGGAAGACCAGATTCATTTCAGGAGCTCATATGATTGGCAGGTTCCTTTCCCATCTGGCTGCATCACCATCAAGTTCCTGATCCATTGAACACCTTCTGTGACGTGCTGGAACTCTCTGTGGCAATGGTGGAGCAGGTGGGCAGTCAGATATATGGATTCTGGGAACGTCCAGGACATCACAGAAAGGTCTCGTCACTTTGATCTTTCAAAGTATAGTGTTCCATTTTTTCGGACCTGCAGCTGGAAAGGGTACCACAGGAGTACATCAGGCCATTTTTCAATAGAGCATCAAGTAGTGGTTTCAATACCCTTCTTTTAGCAAGTGTCATTCAGGATAGATCTATGATCGATTGTATACGTTTTCCATTGAAAATCACCAGGACTCAACTCCCCGGCTTTCCTCACAACGGCCTCTTACATTGAAAAAAATGTATGTGACAGAGAATGTCCCTTGGATGCTCAGGATCTGGGCCATGATTGCCTAATGTAGGGTGCGCCCTGTCGATCTCCACCTCCTCGTCAATAGGATCACCAAGGATATTATTGATTAATGTCAATAGTGTTGGCATGATCGCTTGTGCATTGATGCTTTCATGTATACCCCTTATCCAGATATTATTGTGATTTTCATGGTCATCAACCAAACTAAATAGACTATTTGTTTATGAGCATTTGGATGGTCCACATCTTGTACGACATCAGCCTCTAATCTCTGTACCTTGTCAGTAAGCTGTGACAGGATAGAAGTGAGGGGACGTATTTCAGTATTGTATGTGGTCTCCAGCCTCTGAATATATTGCTCCATCTCTTGTTTAGTAGGGATAGACGCAATATGAAATACAAATCAATTATGGCGTTCCCCATATCAGAACCCCTGTGGCTGGGTGGGTAAATTTACCTGTGAAGCAAGCAAGTATGTGCTTTGGTGAGGGTACAGGGAGATTTATGGAGCGGTTTTCTTGTGAGGCCTACATTAAGAGAGAAGTTGGTGCAGGACTTACAGGCTGGAGCTGTCTGGCATCATGAGAGTTAAGACTGCTTCTTTTTCCACGCTGAGGTGAGGCAGTAATAGCTCCGGAGCAGGAAGATAAGACCTTCCATAAGAAACGCTGCATACCAGACATGCTGACGGAGGTGGAGGACCTCAGATTAACCTCTGATCTCTTCTTTCTTTCCTATATCGAAAGTCATGTTGGAGGCTGTAAATTGCTTATAATTCCCCCAGGAACACAGTCTGAAAAGAGTACTCTCAGTGTGTGCGCTCTCTCGATGCTTTGTCCAGGCCATGTCCTTCCTGTTGATGTTCAATAAGTCCAAAGGCAGCATTGATTGGGAGCAGGATTGTGTGATGTAACATCCTTGTGTGAGCCCCGGGAACGGGAGTTGTGACAGTAATGGAACGGCGCTAGAATGGGAGGTGCGTATGAGTGTTTTTATTTTAACAAGGCCAAACATGAGGAATGAGAAATGGTTGTCCTAGTAGTGGAAAACCCCTTTAAGAAGATACAATTTTCAGTTAAAAATGAAAAAGGCTTCTCCCCTTTGTGAGTTCTCTGAAGTTTATTAAGAGTTGATATCTGTGTAAAACATTTCCCACATTAAGAACATGAAAATGGCTTCTCGCCTGTGTGAGTACGTTGGTGACAAAGAAGTAAGAATTTCTTCACAAAACATTTTCCACATTCTGAACAGGAAAAAGGCTTCTCCCCTGTGTGGGTTCTCTGGTGGTTATCAAGAATCGCTTTACGGGAAAAACATTTCCCACATTCTGAACAGGAAAAAGGCTTCTCTCCTGTGTGGGTTCTCTGGTGATTGACCAAAACTGATGTCTGGTTAAAACATTTCCCACATTCAGAACAGGAAAAAGGCTTCTCTCCTGTGTGAGTTCTCTGATGTCTGATAAAACTTGATTTAAATGTAAAACATTTTCCACATTCTGAACAAGAAAATGGCTTCTCTCCTGTGTGAGTTTTCTGGTGGTTATCAAGATGCACTTTCTGTTTAAAACATTTCCCACATTCTGAACATGAAAAAGGCTTCTCCCCCGTGTGAGTTCTCTGGTGATTGACCAAAACTAATGTCTGGTTAAAACATTTCCCACATTCTGAACAGGAAAATGGCTTCACCCCTGTGTGAGTTCTCTGATGTGCGATAGAACCTGATTTCTCTGTAAAACATTTTCCACATTCTGAACAATAAAATGGCTTCTCCCCTGTGTGACTTCTCTGGTGATTAACAAGATTTGCTTTCTGGTTAAAACATTTCCCACACTTGAAACAAAAAAATCTATTCTCTGCTGTGTGAATGCTTTGATGTTTAAGAAAAGACTTTTCGAGGAGAAAACTATTTCCATATTCTGAATGTGAAAATGGCTTCTTTGAATTAGGAGTAATTTGTTTTTTTTAATAAAAAGAAGAGGGCCCAATACTGACCCCTGTGGTACCCCATTGTTAACTGTGACCCAGTCTGAGTTCGTTCCATTAATAACCACCCTTGGTTTCCGATCACTGAGCCAGTTCTTAACCCACACACATATATTTTCCCCTATCCCCATTGTTCTCATTTTATGTATCAACTTTTTGTGTGGAACCGTATCAAAAGCTTTTGAAAAGTCCATATACACAACATCCACTGCATTTCCTCGGTCCAGTCCGGAACTTGCCTCCTCATAAAAGCTGATCAGATTAGTCTGACAGGAACGGTCCCTCGTAAACCCATGTTGATATTGGGTCATGAGGTTATTCTTCTTCAGTTACTCTAGTATAGCATCTCTTAGGAAACCCTCCAGGATTTTACCCACAGTAGAGGTTAAGCTTACTGGCCTATAATTTCCAAGTTCGGTTTTTGTCCCCTTTTTGAATATTGGCACCACATTTGCTATACGCCAGTCCTGTGGTACAGACCCTGTTATTATGGAATCCTTAAAGATTAAAAATAATAGTCTATCTATGACGTTACTTAATTCCTGCATTACTCGCGGGTGTATCCCATCTGGGCCTGGGGATGTCAACTTTAGTGATTTTTAGACGCCGCCGTACTTCCTGCTGGGTTAAGCAAGTGACATTTAATGGAGAATTTTTGTCATCACTAATCATGTTTTCTGCCATGCGATTTTCTTGTGTAAATACAGATGAAAAAAAATCATTTAGCATATAGGCTTTTTCATCATACTCCATTTCACCCAGACTATTTTTAAGGGGACCAACACTATCATTTTTTAGTTCTTTAGTATTTATGTAGTTAAGAATATTTTGGGATTATTTTTACTTTCTCTGGTAATGAGTCTCTCTGTCTCAAAGAAATCTTTGCTGCCTTGATTTGGTTTTTACAGAATTTATTTAATTTTCTGCATTTATTTAATACCTCATCACTACCTACTTGCTTTAGTACTCTAAATGCTTCCTTTTTGTCACTTATTGCGCCCCTTACAGCTCTATTTAGCCATAGTGGTTTCCTCCTATTTCTAGCATGTTTATTCCCATAGGGTATATATTGTGCACAGGTCCTATTCAGGATGCTAATAAATGTCTCCCATTTGCTTTGTGTAGTTTTATGTCTCAGGATATCGTCCCAGTTTATTGCACTAAAATCATCTCTCAACCGTTGGAAATTTGCCTTCCTGAAGTTTAGTGTCCTTGTAACCCCTCTACTACACATCTTAGTAAAAGTTACATGAACACTTATTATTTTGTGATTACTATTAGCCAAGTGACCCCCAACTCGTATATTTGATATGTGGTCTGGCCTGTTGGTTAATATTAGGTCTAGCAGTGCCCCCCTTCTTGTTGGGTCCTGAACCAGTTGTGAAAGGTAATTGTCTCTCAAAGTTGTCAAAAACCTATTACCTTTGCTTGAACTACAGGTGTCTGTTCCCCAGTGTATTTCAGGGTAGTTGATGTCCCCCATAATAATGACTTCTCCTTGAGTCGCTGCTTCATCTATTTGCTTTATGAGGATATTCTAAGCTGCTTCCATTATTTTTGAAGACTTATAACTAACCCCTATCAGTAATTTATTATTTTTCCTCCACCCCTTATCTCCACCCACAGGGACTCTACATTTTCATTAGATTCACATATATCCTCCCGCAAGATGGGTTTTAAGGATGATTTTACATATAAACACACCCCCCCCCCCCCCTTCGCTTGTTTGTACGGTCATTTCTGAACAGACTATAGCCCTGTAAATTAACTGCCGAGTCATGGCTCTCGTCCAGCCATGTCTCAGATATCCCCACCATGTCATAATTATTTTCCAACAAAATGAATTCTAATTCCTCCATTTTGTTGGTGAGGCTTCTGGCATTAGTGTACATGCATTTTATGCATCTCTCTGTACCTCTATTCCTTCTTACTATATTGACTGTTCTAACCCCACCCCCAATTTCTTTATTAGTGCAGATAGTGACCTGGGCACAATCTTCTCCACCTATAAAATGAATACCACCCCCCCCAATCCCTAGTTTAAACACTCCTCCAACCTTCTAGCCATTTTCTCCCCCAGCACAGCTGCACCCTCCCCATTAAGGTGCAGCCGATCCCTAGCGTAGAGTCTGTAGCCAACTGAAGTCGGCCCAGTTCTCCAGGAACCCAAATCCCTCCTTCCTACACCAGTTCTTGAGCCACTTATTTATCTCCCTAATCTCCCGTTGCCTCTTTGGCGTGGCACGTGATACAGGTAGTATTTCAGAGAATACCACCTTGGAGGTCCTTGCTCTCCCGAGCGCCAGGTAGGCAGCACACTGTTCGACGATCCCTGTCTTTGTGACAGATTGCCCCACACTGACTGAAATGATCAAGCTGAACAGTCTTCATCAGTAAAAAAAAACAACTTCAGTCTGTAACTAACTAGTAGGTAGTTACAGACTCACATAAGTGAGGCCGATCCCGCCACAAATAAACTATCATACAGAATGAACATGTAAAAAAAATACAAGAATGAAAATATATGTAACATCCCCAAAAACAATGTATGTTTGAGAGAAGAACACCAACACTAAATAGGAGTTGTACTCATTTGTGGTGGACCAGAGGAGCTACGATAAGTGCTGACCAGAAAAGTAGAGAAAGTATTAGTGCCCCCATTTCAGGAGAGATTGTGCAGTAATCTGAATTCCTTAGGATTGAAAACATAATGGAATTTATGACGTGGAGTGAATCCATGAAACCAGGGCTTGCGCCATGCCAACACATCTCCTGCAGGCGTGAATAGATGTATATTATAGCCATCAGCCACGCGCAGCTTAGAGATATATCATGGCACAGGTGTAATGTTTTTAATTGTTTATCGCAATCCTGTTTGAAGTTAATTGGTTTTAAAAGATATTGAAAAGTCAGGATAAAGGGAAACTCTGTTGTTATTGTGCAGATATTCACACTTGGCCCTCACTGCACATTTAATGTTGTCGATCATAAAAGTGAAGTTTGGCCAGAAAGACTGGATCTGGTCTTGTAGGGACCATATGAGCACATTCAGCAGCACAGAAGGGAGAGAAGGGAGATTCATCCAATAAGATATCAGGGATCTAGGAAGCCAACACCATCATTACCCTCCGCTTTCTCTTACAGGCCCATCATAATATTTTTCTTCAAGTAATTTTCTAACTTGTCAGCACATTCTACGTACGCTGTCATTTGGCTTTCTAATTTACAGATCTGGGCAGGTAAGAGTCCACAGGTAGGAGTCTAATCAAAGGGGTAGGTGGATCCTCCAGGTCTTAAGGTCTCTAGAAAAGGATTTTCAATGCCCAAATTCATTTGAACAGTTTTGGAAAGAGGAGAATGTTGTGATCTAGAGGCAAAATGGTGATCACACGATTGTGATATGGCCGGACTACACCAACGATAAAGCAGCAACAGACAGGGACTGAGAAAAATCTGTGACTTCTCTGCATTTAATGGTTACTACTCACCTGGGTAGTCATATGTAGGAATCTCCTTCTTACACTGCTCATCACCCCTCACATATGTCTCTGTAGTATTAATATGGGTCAGATCTTTACTCTGAAACAAATATTGTAAAAGTCACAGACAGATGGAGAAGTCCCATCTATGATCAGCTCTAATCCAGCCATCTCCACCGTCCTCATTACACAAGTATAAAACATATAATACTGGTGGATAAAACAAGACTGAGCACAAGACCTTCACAGCCGTCTACACATCATAGGGGAGATCTCATGACACCTTCTCTCCATCTACCTGATGATCCTGAGGAACATTGGGATCTTCTTGTTTACAGCCCTGTAGAAGAAGAGGACGGGGACATCTCTCTGGAGTTGTCCTCTTACTGGATAGATCTGGAGGAAACACATACAGGGACTGAATTCATTCTTTACATACAGATAATTATAGGCCGTGTGTATTTAGTCCTGTCTATTACCTGGTGATGTGAGGGGCTGGGGAACCTCCATCGTGACGTCCTTGTACAGATCTTTGTGTCCTTCTAAATACTCCCACTCCTCCAAGGAGAAATAGACAGCGACATCCTGACACCTTATAGGAACCTGACATACAATAATACCGTCATCCCCCCGATCCCTTCATAGCGCTACTGTATAATGTCCCAGCATTCCCAGCAGTGTCACCTCTCCAGTCAGCAGCTCAATCATCTTGTAGGTGAGTTCTAGGATCTTCTGGTCACTGATGTCCTCATGTATGAAGGGGTGACATGGAGGTCCAGTGATTGGGTTCAGGGGTCTTCCCCACCCCTCAGACACAGGGTCCTGACAGCGCTCACTAGAGGTCTTCTTCACTACTGTGTAATCCTGGTTATGGAGAGACACATTAATAAATCTCACTCCAGACATTTCCAGAGTCCTCACCTCTCCAGTTCTGTCCATCTGTTATTCCCATAGATAAGAATGATGTAATGTGACGTCATCAGAATCTCTCACCTCTCCAGTAAGCCGGAAGAGGATCTCTAGTGTGAGGTGTAATATCCGCTCCGCCATCTTGTCTCTGTCCATATCCATCTTTAATGGGTAAATAAGGAAAATTCTCTTCTATAGAAGATCTTCACTGAGAGGATCCGATATTGTAGAGACCTGAATGAGAAGATGATGAGCCTATGTAACATCATAAAAATCCTGTGTAATAATACAATTACTGGAGACAATAAGGGAAATATATCAGGAGACAGAAAGTGTAGGTGTTGTGTTCTCTAGTCTTGTATGGACTGGAGCAGGGGTCCTCAAACTTTTTAAACAGGGGGCCAGTTAACGGTCCCTCAGACCATTGGAGGGCCGGAATATAGTTTTTAAAAAAAACTATGAACAAATTCCTATGCACACTGCACATATCTTATTTTGTAGTAAAAAAAAACAATACAGGAACAAATACAATATTTAAAATGAAGAACAAGTAAAGTTAAATCAACCGGTATTTCAATAGATAGATAACTGTACCCAATAGGCAGCATAGGTACTCAATAGGCAGGTAAATGTCCCCAATAGGCAGCATAGGTCCTCAATAGGCAGGTAAATGTCCCCAATAGGCAGCATCGGTCCTCAATAGGCAGGTAAATATCCCCAATAGGCAGCATAGGTCCCCAATAGGCAGGTAAATATCCCCAATAGGCAGCATAGGTCCCCAATAGGCAGGTAAATGTCCCCAATAGGCAGGTAAATATCCCCAATAGGCAGGCTGTTTCCCCCTTATAATGCCATATGAAGGCTGTTCCACCCCTTATAATGTCCTATGCAAGCTGTTCCCCCCTTATAATGCCCCATGCAGCATGTCACCCCCCCATATAATGCCCCATGCAGCATGTCACCCCCCCATATAATGCCCCATGCAGCATGTCACCCCCCCATATTATGCCCCATGCAGCATGTCACCCCCCCATATTATGCCCCATGCAGCATGTCACCCCCCACATTATGCCCCATGCAGCATGTCACCCCCCCATATTATGCCCCATGCAGCATGTCACCCCCCCATATTATGCCCCATGCAGCATGTCACCCCCACATATTATGCCCCATGCAGCATGTCACCCCCACATATTATGCCCCATGCAGCATGTCACCCCCCCATATTATGCCCCATGTAGCATGTCACCCCCCCATATTATGCCCCATGCAGCATGTCACCCCCCCCATATTATGCCCCATGCAGGATGTCCCTTTCCCCCTCCCCATATAATGCCCCATGCAGGATGTCACCCCCCCATATTATGCCCCATGCAGCATGTCACCCCCCCATATTATGCCCCATGCAGCATGTCACCCCCCCCCATATTATGCCCCATGCAGCATGTCACCCCCCCATATTATGCCCCATGCAGGATGTCCCTTTCCCCCTCCCCATATAATGCCCCATGCAGGATGTCACACCCCCCATATAATGCCCCATGCAGGATGTCACCCTCCCCATATTATGCCCCATGCAGCATGTCACCCCCCCATATTATGCCCCATGCAGCATGTCACCCCCCCCATATTATGCCCCATGCAGCATGTCACCCCCCCATATTATGCCCCATGCAGCATGTCACCCCCCATATTATGCCCCATGCAGCATGTCACCCCCCCCCATATTATGCCCCATGCAGCATGTCACCCCCCCATATTATGTCCCATGCAGCATGTCACCCCCCCATATTATGCCCCATGCAGCATGTCACCCCCCCATATTATGCCCCATGCAGCATGTCACCCCCCCCATATTATGCCCCATGCAGCATGTCACCCCCCCCATATTATGCCCCATGCAGCATGTCACCCCCCCATATTATGCCCCATGCAGGATGTCCCTTTCCCCCTCGCCATATAATGCCCCATGCAGGATGTCACCCCCCCATATAATGCCCCATGCAGGATGTCACTCCCCTGTCTTTATAATGCCCCATGCAGCATGTCACCCCCCCATATAATGCCCCATGCAGCATGTCACCCCCCCATATAATGCCCCATGCAGCATGTCACCCCCCCATATTATGCCCCATGCAGCATGTCACCCCCCCATATTATGCCCCATGCAGCATGTCACCCCCCCCATATTATGCCCCATGCAGTATGTCACCCCCCCCATATTATACCCCTTGCAGGATGTCACCCCCCCATATAATGACCTATGCCTCCATACATTAAAAAAAAAAAAAAAAATCCAATACTCACCTCACTTCTCACTTGCTGCCGCTGCTCTTCTCTGGTCTGGACTCCACCGTCGCGGCGGCGTCGTCCCGCTCTGCGCTGCCTGTGACGGCACTCGGGAGGGCGCGGTGTAAAGACGTCACCGCACCCTCTGACCTGAGACGTCACAGGAAGCGCAGAGCAGGAAGACAACGGATCTGCAGAGGCACGGGGAGAGGTAAGTATCTGCCTGCCGGGGCCATGAGCAAGCGGGAGGAAGGGCGGGCAATGGCACCGCTCTCCTCTCCTCCGCTCATAGCCCAGCGGGCCGGATAAAAGTCCTCCGCGGGCCGCATGTGGCCCGCGGGCCGTAGTTTGAGGACCCCTGGACTGGAGCATAAGTTGAATTGCTGACTAAGACATCTCCTCCATGCTCCCAATCACTGGCTGTGTTACTCACTGCGTCAGCAGCTGATTGGCTGCAATAATCACAAGATCATTGGGGCTGACCAGGAAATACAGAGATTGGCGGGGACCCTAACAGCAATGATATTTTTATTATTTTACAACATTCAGTTATTTTCATTGTCATCTATTAATAAAACCTATATATTTTAGGCCTCAGACAACAAGCAGTTTCTTCCTTTGAGTTTGCCACTGAATACATTTCTCATAGACGCATCATCCATAACGCTAATTCTCGTCTCATTTACAGACACTGGAATTATATTATACTGTGTGTGTGTGTGTGGGGGGGTGGTACTGTGGGAACATCATACATACTGTATAAGGGGCATCATGGGGGCATTACACTGTGGGGGGGCATCATATATCCTGCAAAAGGGGCATAATAGGGGCATTACACTGTGTGGGGGCATCATACATCCTGCATAAGGGGCATAATGGGGGCATTACACTGTGTGGGGGCATCATACTTCCTGCATAAGGGGCATAATGGGGGCATTACACTGTGTGTGGGGCATCATACATCCTGCATAAGGGGCATAATGGGGGCATTACACTGTGTGTGGGGCATCATACATCCTGCATAAGGGGCATAATGGGGGCATTACACTGTGTGTGGGGCATCATACATCCTGCATAAGGGGCATAACGGGGGCATTACACTGTGTGGGGCATCATACATACTGTCTAAGGGGCATAATGGGGGCATTACACTGTGTGGGGGCATCATACATACTGCATAAGGGGCATAATGGGGGGATTACACTGTGTAGGGACATCATACATACTGAATAAGGGGTATAATGGGGGCATTACACTGTGTGGGCATCATACATACTGCATAAGGGGCATAATGGGGGCATTACACTGTGTGGGCATCATACATACTGCATAAGGGGCATAATGGGGGCATTACACTGTGTGGGGGCATCATACATACTGCATAAGGGGCATAATGGGGGGATTACACTGTGTAGGGACATCATACATACTGCATAAGGGGTATAATGGGGGCATTACACTGTGTGGGCATCATACATACTGCATAAGGGGCATAATGGGGGCATTACACTGTGTGGGCATCATACATACTGCATAAGGGGCATAATGGGGGCATTACACTGTGTGGGGGGCATCATACATCCTGCATAAGGGGCATAATGGGGGCATTACACTGTGTGGGGGCATCATACATCCTGCATAAGGGGTATAATGGGGGCATTACACTGTGGGGGGCATCATACATCCTGCATAAGGGGTATAATGGGGGCATTACACTGTGGGGGGCATCATACATCCTGCATAAGGGGTATAATGGGGGCATTACACTGTGGGGGGCATCATACATCCTGCATAAGGGGTATAATGGGGGCATTACACTGTGGGGCCAGTAAAGGGGCCCTGTACTATGAGAACAATACGTTTCCCCCCTTCCTGTCTCCATAGTTGGGTCGTATGTATCTATTACAGGAAACAGAACAAAAACCTTATGATTCTTATAAAGGGGCAACACAAGACCCCAAAAGAGTCTCGGTGCTGAAGGGGTTAATGCCCCCTGCGCCCAGTAATGGGGTCTCCACATACCTCCACCTGCAGAGCAGCCACCACATATATGGCTGCTCTGTGCGCACAGGACCTGTTATGAGGTCACAGGAGGGGAGGAGTCAGGGGTCACATGATCAGGGGCCTCAGTGGATGCAGGACTCTGCTGTGCTGGTTGTCATGGTGCTGGATGAGCTGAAGTTTATGTGTGGGGTCAGGAGGGGTTTACAGTGTGGATGTAGCAGAGCCGCGCGTGTACGAGGTGTACGGAGCGGAGCCGCGTGTGTACGAGGTGTACGGAGCAGAGCCGCGTGTGTACGAGGTGTACGGAGCAGAGCCGCGTGTGTACGAGGTGTACGGAGCGGAGCCGCGTGTGTACGAGGCGTATGGAGCGGAGCCGAGCGTGTACGAGGCGGACGGAGCGGAGCCGCATGTGTACGAGGCGTACGGATTGGAGCCGCGTGTGTACGAGGCGTACGGATTGGAGCCGCGTGTGTACGAGGCGTACGGAGTGGAGCCGCGTGTGTACGAGGTGTACGGAGCGGAGCCGCGTGTGTACGAGGTGTACGGAGCGGAGCCGCGTGTGTACGAGGTGTACGGATTGGAGCCGCGTGTGTACGAGGTGTACGGAGTGGAGCCGTGTGTGTACGAGGTGTACGGAGCGGAGTCGCGTGTGTACAAGGTGTGCGGAGCGGAGCCGTGACTCTAATCAGTCTTTTAGGGCTAAATGGTTTTCACCTTGCCTTTAGCGGGGTTTGTTACAATTTGATTCCCATCATGACGGGTGATGAGTGGGAATCGGCGTCTTTAATGTCTGAGGGTTTATTCGATAATCTCGTCCTCCCATTCGGATTCTCCAATGCACCAACAGGATTTCACAACTTTGTGAATGATATTTTCTCTGATTACATTGATGAAATTGGGTCCAGCCTAGTGACCTGAACGCATTGTAAGGCTTTGTAGGATTCGCCAACTATTATAGGAAATTCATTAGGGTTTTTTCTCAGATTGCTGGACCTCTTACTGACCTCACATATAAGGGAGCGGATATCAAGGTTTGGCCACCGGATGCTATAAGGGATTTTGAAAACTTGAAAGAGTATTTTATATCTGCTCCTGTTCTAATCCAACCCGATCTCGATGAACCATTCATTGTGGAGGTGGATGTTTCGGAGGTTGGGGTAGGGGCCGTTTTATCTCAGGGTTCCAAAACTCTGACTAATTTGCGGTCTTGTGCTTTTTTTCTTGAGAAAATTTTTGACTGCTGAAATAAATTCTGCTGTTGGGAATTGTGAGTTACTCGCTGTTAAATTAGCCTTTAAGGAATGGAGACATTTTCTGGAGGGTTCATCACGTCACTGTGGTCACTGACCACAATAATTCAGCGTATATTGAATCAGCTAAACAGCTAACTCCTAGACAGATCAGAGGGTCCTTATTTTTCTCTAGATTCAATTTCTCTATCACGTTGAGGCTGGGGTCCAAGAATGTGAAGGCTGTCGCACTATCACACAGTTTTAGTTCAGCTTCTCCTCCAGATCCTCCATTCTACCTAAGGGCATTGTGGTTTCTGTGGTAATCCCTATCTGGGAGTACAGAACATCACGTGACAAAGCAGTAGATCGGAAAATATGCATTAATGCAATAAACCATGGTATATCATAGCTATCATCTCACCATGACCATGGTATACAATTAGGGTGTCACACATGTACGCAGGATTTTATCTTTGTTTATAAGAGGGATTCAAATTTGTTTGAGACAAAGCAAGGTGGGAAGAATCCCTGCCTTGTCTGTGCCCCCCTCCCCCCACGCTCATCGTCCTCTTTATCCTAAAACACCCTGTGTGACCCTAAGGGCTCGAACCCCCTCTCAGAGAGAAATACTCAAAGCAGCAGAAAACTGTAATCTCTATTTGGGAATATAGAAAGTCAGGTGACAATACAATAGATTAGCAAAAAATACACTGCTCAAAAAAATAAAGGGAACACTCAAATAACACATCCTAGATCTGAATGAATGAAATATTCTCATTGAATACTTTGTTCTGTACAAAGTTGAATGTGCTGAGAACTTTGCTAAACACCTGTTGTCCAAGTCTCAAGAATTCCACTACATTAATTACTTCAAGTCACAAGGATTAGACTAAATCTACAGAAGAGTGAGGACTAAGAGGTACCTGATTGTTTGGCAAGTAGCAGACGTACTATAAGTACCAGAGGTGCTGAAGATAGACGTGCTGATGACCAGAGCCCAACATAGTCTAACAAGCTGAGATATCTTAAGGTAAGAAAAATGGATATAATTACCATATTAATCAGGCTATAAGATGCAGTTTTTTTGCCACAAATTTCGGAGGAAAAAAGGGGTGCATCTTATTGTCCGAATGTTCACTGTGGTGCGGGGACGCAGTGGTCGATCGGGGTCACACAGCAGAGGTTGGTGGCAGCAGGTCTGTTGGTGCTGCCATGAATTCACTACGGCTGCGCTAGACATGATGATGTGGGTGGTCTCCCATCTAGATCACACTCTGCAGTGACATTACAAAGAGGCAGGGCTGGGGGACTCTGTGCATTGTGGAGTTCTGTGTTGTTCCGGCCCTGCCTCTTTGTAATGTCACTGCAGAGTGTGATCTGGACGGGAGACAACCCACTTCCTCCTGTCTAGTGCGGAAGTAGTGAATTCATGGCAATACCGACAGACCTGCTGCCATCGCTCCCTGCTGTGTGACCCCACTCCTTGCCGTGTCTAATGCGGCCGTAGTGAATTCATGGTGGCGCCACTCCCTGCTGTGTGACCCCACTCCCTGCCGTGTCTAGCGCAGCAGTAGTGAATTCATGGCGGCACTGACAGACCTGCTGCCCTCGATCCCTGCTGTGTCTAGCACAGCCGTAGTGAAGTCATGGCGGCGCTGACATCGCTCCCTGCTGTGTGACCCTGCTCCCTGCCGTGTCTAGCGCGACCATAGTGAATTCATGGCGGTGCCGCTCCCTGCTGTGTGGCCCCGCTCCTGTCTAGTGTCCAGAAAAGAGCAGGAGAGGCAAGTGAAGAGCACGTAGCACCCAGGGGATGGGGATGACTCGGCGCCCGGGCCTTGTTGCCTGGTCTTGCGGGTAGTTGGCTCCCGGGCCCGTTCCCTGGGGTCTCTTCTAAAAGGTGGATTATAGTTTGGGATGTAGAAAGTTCGTGACGCCACCTGTGGTGTCTGGTGCGGATCACCAGCGCTGCGGCAGTTCTCTGAGGCCGGTGTTTGGGGCAGCTCGGTTGGTATTGCTCCCCACAGGTGGAGTAGGCCTCAGGGCAGCATGGGTGTAAAGTATGCAGGACAGAGGGGGACCCAGCTGGGTCAGGGCAAGAACATCGACGCACACAACAGTTCACTTCAGTACCTTTACTGGTGGTATTTAAGGCACGATCCAGGGAGCTTTAGGGTGAAGGGTGCACTTCAGGACTCTCCCCAGTGAGTGGATGTAGGGCCTCCTGTTTCTTGCCTTTTCTTGGGAAGTTTCTGACCTGCTTGGAGCTAGGCCTAACTTAGTCTCTGTCTTGCTCCAGCTGATCTGGTGGTAGGGCCTTTGGTTGGAGATCACTCTCCCTGCTTGCGGGGGCTCCGTGACTCCTGGCTCTGGTACGTATCAGCTCTTGGGTGATCCTGTGACCTGAAGTCTTCCAGGGGTTCCGGTTGTCTCTACAGGGGAATATATGGCCCTGTAGATGCGGACCCGGTGTCTGGTATATGCTTTTGGGGTGAGCTGGTACAGCTCCTCTGCCCCCTATGTTGCTCACTCCACTAGCCTTCGGCCTACTCGGGGCCCTCACTAGGCTACACACAGCAGCAGGCACACTGCTTCTTCACCGCTCTTACGGCATCGGTACACCCTAGGCTCACTAACCTGAGCTCCTTGAGTCAGACTTGTCCTAAGCATTACTCTGGCTACAGCAGACTGCTCTGTGCAGGACCTGACTGGCTGCCTAACTCCACCCTCCGTATATATACGTCCCTATCCGGGCTCCCTCTGGTGGTCTGAGGTGGTAGGGTGGAGGTGTGTGTATGCTCTGAGGGCCTCTTGTGGAGAAGTCCATCCATGCACCCCTCTGGGATCTGTGGCACCAATGCGCAGCAGGGCACCACATTCCCCCCTAGCAAAGGTCAGCACTCCCGGGCTGAAGCACATTATACAAACATAACAATAACAATTCTTCCCTTTATGGGAGGCTCAGTTTCTTAAACGTTGCATATAAAATATAATAAATACATATGTACATAAAGCAGTAAGCAACCTCGAAAGTCCCAGTCTCTTCCTGAGAGGTTGCTTAAAGGGGCACTCCAGGGAGCGCAACTATTTACAAGCAAAGTCTTTGGGCTTCACATAGTCCTCAGCCACAGAGTTCTTATGTACCCTTACGGGTAATGGGAAGCAAATAAAAGGAAAGTGTCCATTTCACTTAAATTGTCCATAAATGAGGAAAGATATAAGTTAAAATGCATACATAGGAAAAGACAATATGACACACAATATAATACACAATACTATGCAATATTATACAATACCCCAGGGGCAACTATTTACACTATCAGAGTTTAACTATTTTACTCTCTGTACCTGACAGGGGGTTGACCTCTCGTGCCACGTGTTGATCTGCGTAGTGTGGGGGTCTGTGTGGTGTCAGTGTCTACATCTACCTCTACTCTGTCAGTTCTACGTGTGAGTAGATTGTAAAACCTCCTTAACCTCTCCCTGGGCCTGGCAAGTATACCATTAACTGGGCCTTCTTGCTCTGCTCCAACCTGGGATCCTTCTTCCGGGGATTCTTCTTGAGCAGGCTCTTCCGCTGCACTAGGCTCTTCTGCAACACTAGGCTCTTCTGCAACACTAGGCTCTTCTGCAACACTAGGCTCTTCTGCAACACTTTCAGGTTCTACTGGCTGTGGAGGGTCTTCTGGCTGTTGGAAGAAGTGAATCACTGGGATTATTACTGCTCCTCCTATTTGAGGCCAATCTGCCGGGAAGTCTCCTAACTCAGTGTGGATTACTGCTTCCATAGGCTCCTCCGGGATGATGAGAGGCACTTCTTCTTGGGGCTTTAACAGATCTGGACAAAACTTCAGGTGGTCTATAGATACCGTTGCAGTTGTTCTTCCTCCATCTTTACTAATCAGACAGGTCTTTCTGTTGTCAAATCTTGAATTCAACACAGTGTAGGGTTCTCTCTCCCACTGGTCATCAAGTTTGTGGTTTCTCCTTTTCCTCTTTAACACCACTTCTCCTGGTGTGAAGGGTTCTGCTGGTGCACCTCTGTTATATTGGGCTTCCTGCTTGTCCCTCACCCGAGTGAGACTGTCTTCGACACAGGCCTGTACTCTTCTGTACTGCTCCTGTCTGGTCGTGTCCCAGTCCTCAGTGGACATATCTGCTTCTGGCTCTACTACACCAAGCTCCAGGTCCATGGGCAACTTTCCTGGTCTTGCTCGCATGAGATATGTTGGAGTGCAATTGGTGGAACTCACAGGTATGTGGTTGTACAGATCTACCAGATCAGGTAGTAGGTCTGGCCACTGATTTCTCTCCTCCAGGGGTAAGGTCTTCAGCAGGTTGATGACAATGTTGTTCTTCTTTTCACAGAGACCATTGGTTTGTGGGTGGTACGGTGTAGTTCTTATCTTTTTACACCCGTACAGATGGCAGAACTCTTTGAACAACTCGGCCTCAAAGGCCGGGCCTTGATCCGTCAGCACATGCTCAGGGTATCCATGGGGTCTGCAGAAATACGCTTGGAACGTCTTTGCTGCTGTCTCCTTGACGGGGGCAACCACCAGGAACCAGGAGTAGTGATCCACCATGGTCAGGGCATAGGAGTACCCTGACCTGCTGGGTGACAGCTTGACATGGTCCAGGGACACGATTTCTAAGGGTCGAGTCGTCTTGATGGGTTGCAGGGGTGCCTTCTGGCTGCTGTAGTCTTTTCTTCTGAGGCTACAGGGTCCACAGTTTCTGCACCACCTCTCAATGGAGCTGCACATTCCCACCCAGTAACATCGACACTTCAGCAGGGTTTCTAGCTTTTTCCAGCCAAAGTGCCCCGCCTGATCGTGGTAGGCCTCCAACACCATCTGGATGTCTGTCTTGGGGACCACTATCTGCCATACCATCTCATGGGTCTTTGGGTTGACGTACCTCCTGCACAGCTTCTCTCTATAGATGAATAGCCGGCTTCTCTCATTCCACAGCTGCTTTGCTTGAGGAGACGCATCCTTCTCCAGGGAGGAACCTTCTTGGGTTATCAGTTCTTTGATACGGCTGACAACCAGGTCGCTGTCCTGGGTCTCCTTCCAGCTGTGGTGAGGCAAAGGGTTCAACGTCCTACCATGCTGCCTCCTGGAGGCTCGTTGCTCGTGGACCATTCCATTCCGGTGAAAGGCAGGTAGCTCAATCTCCTCCAGGTCATCCACTTCTTCTTCAGTGTCTGACTGGTGAGGCATCCTGGACAGGGCATCGGCGTTGGCGTTCTTGCGGCCCGCCCGGTACTGAACTGTGAATTGGTAGTTTGACAGCCGAGCCATCCATCGTTGTTCCATGGCTCCTAGCTTGGCTGTTTCAAGATGAGTCAAGGTGTTATTGTCAGTGTAGGCAGTGAACTTGCTGGAGGCTAAGTAGTGCTTGAACCTTTCAGTGATGGCCCAGACCAGGGCCAGGAACTCTAACTTGAAGCTGCTATAGTTCCCTGGGTTCCTCTCAGTCGGACGGAGCTTCCTGCTTACGTATGTGATCACTTTCTCTTGGCCATTCTGCTTCTGACTTAGGACAGCTCCTAATCCTTCATTGCTGGCATCAGTATACAGCAGGAACGGTTGGCTGTAGTCAGAGTAGGCTAGGATCTCTTCGCCAGTCAGGATCTCCTTCATCTCCTGAAATGATTCTGCTTGCTCTTTACCCCAGTGGAACGGGGGATTTCTGCCTTTGGGGGACTGTCCTACCAGGAGGTCTTGCAGAGGTGCTGCTTTCTTAGTGTAATCTTTCACAAACCTCCGGTAGTATCCTACTAGTCCCAGGAACTGACGTACCTCCTTGAGGCTCTTCGGCTCCGGCCACTTCTGGATGGCAGTGGCCTTCTCCGGATCTGGTGCTACTCCCTCTGGTCTGACAATGTGCCCCAGGTACTGTACCTTTCTCTTGAGCAGGTGGCACTTTGAGGACTTCAGCTTCATCCCATACCGGGACAGTGACTCAAATACCTCCGCCAGGTGCTTCAAGTGGTCCTCATACGTCTTGGAGTACACTATCATGTCATCCAGGTAGAGCAACACAGTCTCGAAATTGCGGTGTCCCAGGCAGCACTCCATCAATCTCTGGAACGTTCCGGGGGCGTTGCAGAATCCAAACGGCATATTGTTGAACTTGCAGAGTCCCATCGGGGTGGTGAAAGCCGTCTTCTCCAGATCCTCCTCAGCAACAGCTACTTGTCAGTACCCACTAATGAGGTCAAGGGTGGAGAAATAGTTTGCAGACTTTAAGGCAGCCAGGGATTCCTCTATACGGGGTAAAGGGTAGGCATCTTTATGTGTAATGCGATTTACTTGTTTGTAATCTACACACATTCTCATGCTTCCGTCCTTTTTCCTGACTAACACTAGGGGAGCTGCCCAGGGACTACAATTATCCCTTACTACCCCTGCCTTCTTCATGTCGTGCAACATCTCCTTGGCTTTCTGGTAGTGTGCTGGTGGTATAGGCCTGTAACGTTCTTTGATTGGTGGATGGTCACCTGTGGGGATATGGTGTTGTACCCCCTTAATCCTCCAAAAATCAAGTGGGTGCTTGCTGAATACCTGCGCGTATTCCTGTACCACCCGGTGTACCCCCTGTTTCTGATGGCCAGGAGTGGTGTCTGTCCCAACATGGATCTGTTGACACCAATCCTCCACCTCGGTTGCTGGGTCATTATCCTCCACTTGGTCTGGTGAGGTTAAGGACTCCGCCGTGTGAATGGAATTGTTATTTACAGTGAATAGTTTGGCAACAGTGGCATAGCGTGGTAATCTGACTTCGTCCTCCCCATAGTTGAGAAGGCGGACGGGCACCCTCCCATTGCGTACATCCACTGCCCCTCTGGCAGTTAAGAGTGTAGGTCTGTGCTCTGAGCTAAGGGGTTCTACTACCGCCTGGTAGCTCTGTCCTTTAAGACCTATTGCTGCTGTACACCAAATAAGCATTTCACTCATTGGGGGAATCACAATGGGTATCGGGTCTGTCACCCGTACATTACCAATCTCACCACCGGATAGCTTTACTTGCTGCTGGTACATCAGGGCTCGGATCTCTTTCTGGAGTGCTCTCCTCTGCCCCGGTCTGGCAACGTCAGCTAGCTGTTGGAGCAAAAACAACACTTCCTCCAAACAGTTACCAACAATGTTAGTGCCTAGTACCATATACAGTCCAGTTTCATCAGAGACAGTCTCTACTACAATGAGTCCCTGGTCCTTCAGCTCCACCCTCCCCACCTTTACCGCCACATCCTTAACCCCGACTAGGTTAAGGGGGAGGCCATTTGAGGCATATACGGAAAGATCTGGATTCGGGGGGAGGAGATTGTCCATGGACCAGAATCTTTTGTAGAGAACATCAGGCATAATTGTTACCTGAGATCCAGTGTCCAGCAGGGCAGGTATCACAATGCCATCCAGTATAATGGACAGGAAAGGTCTTCCTCCCACGAACCCGCGGTGCCAGTCTGATGGGCCTGCTGAGTCTACTCCGGGATGTTGGCCATCGGCCCCAGGGTCTTCTCGTTTAAAGGACAATTACGCACTGTGTGGCCTGCCTTCTGGCAGCGGTGGCAGGTGAACTCTCTTTGAGGGTGTCGCTGGTCGTTGGTCCTTCCACGGGGTGGTGTTGTCCTCCTCCGGGGTGGCGTCGTCCTCCTCCTCCGGCTCATCCAGGGGACATCCTCAGGGCTGTCGGCTAGCAGGATCCTTCCCTCCGTCTGCAGCTGCAGGGCACTCATCACAGTGGCCAGGTTTTTAGTCAGCTGGCGCACTTCTGAGCGCAGACTGTCCAGCTCAATAGGGGGCGCTGCTTGCACTTTAGCTTCAGCAGCCAACGGGAAAAAGGTGGGTACTGCGGGCGTTGGAGTGGCCTCACCCTGGTAACATTGAACATCAGTATCTGCTGTTTCCAGGGGTTGCAGTCCCTTTATAGCCATGTCCTTAAGGGTGTCAAAGGTGGCATCTGGATGATCCAAGGACCACCAACGCACAGTCCTGCTCTCCTCTTGGGACCTCAGCCCCCGGACAAACTGTTCTTTTAGCATTTTATTTTCATCAGTTATGCTGGTTGGACTAACCGGTTTCAGAGCTCGCAGGGCCCCTTGTAAACGCCAGGCATAGTCCCAAACACTGTCCTCCGGTTTCTGAGAGCAGTGGTAGAACCTCATCCGGAGGTCTGTCTCAGTGCGGTCCTCAAAGACAGTCTGTAACTTTTTATAAAGATTGCGGACACTGATTCCTGGTCTGCGGCCGACCAAGTTTCTACTTCTCTCTCCGCAGCACCAGTCAATTGTCCCAAAACAACAGCGGCTCTTTGTCTGCCCGTCATGGAGTACATGTCCAGTATACCGCATATTTTCCGCTTGAATCCAGACAGGGTGTCTGGTTTGCTGCAGTACTGGGGGAGCCACTTTGCTCCAAGGATATACGGTAGGGCCATGGGCGCGACAGGGGTTACAGGCCCAGCTGACGGAGCGGCTGCTTCGGCCTGCGCAGCGGCGGCCGCGGGTGGATTATCGAGGCTGTCAGCCTGGGCCCCGGTGTCGGGCTGCACTTCCGACATCCTGGTGCCCCCCTAGCGAACCGTGGCCTACCTCCTTTTCTTTTTCTCCGGTAGGCCGCAGCTCCGCAGGTGACGGTCTTTCGCTAGGACCTTGCGTCGCTTTGTGTCCTACGTCAGGGCGCTCGCTGGGGCTTCCTGCCAGGACCTGACGCTGCGGCAGGGCGTGGGACGTGTCCGAGACTTCGCGCGCTTGCTCCAGGTACGCCTCCGAGTTTTCCCGCGGTTACGCCCTTCTTCCCGCTTGACGGCACAGTAATGGTGGCTATCTTTGCCACAGTACAATACACAGTTCTTTAGTAAAGGCGCACAGTACCCGGTGGCAATGGGCACAACTTCTTCCGTTGCTGCGGGCACGCAATCCTGTTCGTGACGCCAGTTGAAGAGCACGTAGCACCCAGGGGATGGGGATGACTCGGCGCCCGGGCCTTGTTGCCTGGTCTTGGGGGATGTCGCGGTAGTTTTCTCCCGGGCCGGTACCCTGGGGTCTCTTCTAAAAGGTGGATTATAGTTTGGGATATAGAAAGTTTGTGACGCCACCTGTGGTGTCTGGTGAGGATCACCAGCGCTGCGGCAGTCCTCTGAGGCCGGTGTTTGGGGCAGCTCGGTTGGTATTACTCCCCACAGGTGCAGTAGGCCTCAGGGCAGCATGGGTGTAAAGTATGCAGGACAGAGGGGGACCCAGCCGGGTCAGGGCAAGAACAGGGACGCACACAACAGTTCGCTTCAGTACCTTTACTGGTGGTATTTAAGGCACGATCCAGGGAACTTTAGGGTGAAGGGTGCACTTCAGGACTCTCCCCAGTGAGTGGGTGTAGGGCCTCCTGTTTCTTGCCTTTTCTTGGGAAGTTTCTGACCTGCTTGGAGCTAGGCCTAACTTAGTCCCTGTCTTGCACCAGCTGATCTGGTGGTAGGGCCTTTGGTTGGAGATCACTCTCCCTGCTTGCAGGGCCTCCGTGACTCCTGGCTCTGGTACGTATCAGCTCTTGGGTGATCCTGGGACCTGAAGTCTTCCAGGGGTTCCGGTTGTCTCTACAGGGGAATATATGGCTCTGTACATGTGGACCCGGTGTCCAGTATATGCTTTTGGGGTGAGCTGGTACAGCTCCTCTGCCCCCTATGTTGCTCACTCCACTAGCCTTCGGCCTACTCGGGGCCCTCACTAGGCTACACACAGCAGCAGGCACACTGCTTCTTCACCGCTCTTATAGCGTCGGTACGCCCTAGGCTCACTAACCTAAGCTCCATGAGTCAGACTTGTCCTAAGCATTACTCTGGCTACAGCAGACTGCTCTGGACTCCCTGATGAAGCAAGGAGCGAAACGGCGTTGGAGTGATGTGAGGGGGCCGGGGTATGTCTCCAATCTCATTTTTTATAATCATGGTCTCCTTTACTTGATATACTATTTAGATAATTCCCTGATTAGAGGGTTTACATATAATAGGACTGGATTTTTTGCTACCAAAATCTTTCCTTAGCGCTTTATTCTCATAGCAGCAGTTAATCATTAGATTTTTCTTTCCCCTCTCATAATCCAGTATTTGGCAATTCATTACACATATATGTATATATATTTACTACACAAGCACTTTATATTTATTTATATACAGTACAGACCAAAAGTTTGGACACACCTCATTTAAAGATTTTTCTGTATTTTCATGACTTTGAAAATTGTACATTCACACTGAAGGCATCAAAACTATGAATTAACACATGTGGAATTATATACTTAACAAAAAAGTGTGAAACAACTGAAAATGTCTTATATTCTAGGTTCTTCAAAGTAGCCACCTTTTGCTTTGATGACTGCTTTGCACACTCTTGGCATTCTCTTGATGAGCTTCAAGAGGTAGTCACCGGAAATGATTTTCACTTCACAGGTGTGCCCTGTCATTTTTAATAAGTGGGATTTCTTGCCTTATAAATGGGGTTGGAACCATCAGTTGTGTTGTGCAGAAGTCTGGTGGATACACAGCTGATAGTCCTACTGAATAGACTGTTAGAACTTGTATTATCGCAAGAAAAAAACAGCTAAGTAAAGAAAAATGATTGGCGATCATTACTTTAAGAAATGAAGGTCAGTCAGTCCGAAAAATTGGGCAAACTTTGAAAGTGTCCCCAAGTGCAGTTGCAAAAACCATCAAGCGGTACAAAGAAACTGGCTCACATGAGGACCGCCCCAGGAAAGGAAGACCAAGAGTCACCTCTGCTTCTGAGGATAAGTTTATCTGAGTCACCAGCCTCAGAAATCGCATGTTAACAGCAGCTCAGATTAGAGACCAGGTCAATGTCACACAGAGTTCTAGCAGCAGACACATCTCTTCAACAACTGTTAAGAGGAGACTTTGTGCAGCAGGCCTTCATGGTAAAATAGCTGCTAGGAAACCACTGCTAAGGAGAGGCAACAAGCAGAAGAGACTTGTTTGGGCTAAAGAACACAAGGAATGGACATTAGACCAGTGGAAATCTGTGCTTTGGTCTGATGAGTCCAAATTTGAGATCTTTGGTTTCAACCACCATGTCTTTGTGCGACGCAGAAAAGGTGAACGGATGGACTCTACATGCTGGTTCCCACCGTGAAGCATGGAGGAGGAGGTGTGATGGTGTGGGGGTGCTTTTCTGGTGACACTGTTGGGGATTTATTCAAAATTGAAGGCATACTGAACCAGCATGGCTACAACAGCATCTTGCAGCGGCATGCTATTCCATCCTTTTTGCGCTTAGTTGGACCATCATTTATTTTTCAACAGGACAATGACCCCAAACACACCTCCAGGCTGTGTAAGGGCTGTTTGACCAAGAAGTAGAGTGATGGGGTGCTACGCCAGATGACCTGGCCTCCACAGTCACCAGACCTGAACCCAATCGAGATGGTTTGGGGTGAGCTAGACCGCAGAGTGAAGGCAAAAGGGCCAACAAGTGCTAAGCATCTCTGGGAACTCCTTCAAAATTGTTGGAAGATCATTTCCGGTGACTACCTCTTGATGCTCATCAAGAGAATGCCAAGAGTGTGCAAAGCAGTCATCAAATCAAAAGGTGGCTATTTTGAAGAACCTAGAATATAAGACATATTTTCAGTTGTTTCACACTTTTTTGTTAAGTATATAATTCCACATGTGATAATTCATAGTTTTGATGCCTTCAGTGTGAATGTACAATTTTCATAGTCAAGAAAATACAGAAAAATCTTAAATGAGGTGTGTCCAAACTTTTGGTCTGTACTGTATGTCTTGTGCATTAAAGACTAAGTACTGGTTATGGTGCTATATTAAGCAGGGAAGTGTAAAGTTAACCCCTGCTTTGCTGACCAAAGACGTGACATCTGTTCCAAAAGTGGCACGAGACCAGTGCGGATGACACGGAGGATTCCAGAATTATCCAAAGACAATCCAACTTAAGTCCAGGTGACACTGCACAGATATTAAAGCTACATTTCATCCATGGACTTTGTTTTGTTATCAACATTTAATTTATGGACTCTGATTGACACATGATCTTTCTAATAAAGAGTACAGTTTATGGACTGAACAATAATGAATACAATTATAGACTGTTACAATATCTACACACTATAATTTATTTCAAAGGAGTTTTCATCTAAAGACTTTGTTTTAAAAGAACCAAGAAAATGATGGGATGAAGCCCAGATGACAAAAATGATTGCGACTGGACTAGTGATTGCTTTAATTTAGATTTAGGGAAGTATAATTATACATTTTATATGAATATTAGTCACGGCTTACCATAACATGACTCAACATCATTATGCTATTGAATCATTATAACAATAATCCGATATTGATAATAATATTACTATTATTATTATGGACATTAAATTATATTGCCAAAGAAGAAGAAAAGAAAGAAGATCCTGTTATCCTAATGATGAACCTTTCTACTTTGAAGATTCCAAATGATGTCTGTCACCCTCAAAAGGCGGAATTGTAAAATAGTAATTATATACTTTATAATTAATTATACATACGTATTCATTTTATACTTTTATTTCTATAGATTGGGTCAGCCTCGTGGTATGGTTTAACTGACACGACGTGCTATTCTTATACTTAGCTGGTTAATGCTGTTATGATCTGCTACAAGCACTAAGGAAAGACAGGAGATCTGTCCCTACAATAGAACTAAACTAGATCCCTACGATGTAACGGGGAACCTGATCCTGCGATCAGACCCGCTAAAGTCCTCGGCTAGACTGTACGAAGACCTATAGATGCAAGGGAGGGATCCCTACAAGAACTAGGGACTGGGATAAAGTTGGACACCTCCTAGCAGAAATAGTAACAGTCAAAGACAAACACACAACAAAGAACATAGAGGTCCGAAGACCTAGCAAAACTAACAGAGAACGGAAACAGAGCACCAAGCTAGCTCAAGAGTAGTAAATACAATGAAGTCCAGCAAGGCCAGGAGGGCGGAGCTGGATTAAATAGGCAAAAATGGTCATGTGACCAGCAAACTAGAAAAAACCTAACAGGAGAGTTCTAACAGTACCCCCTCTTCTAAGAGGATCCCCCGGATCCCCTAGGACCGGGCTTATCAGGAAACCTCCTGTGAAACCCTCTGACAAGTCTGGAAGCAGAAACATCATCCGCCCTCACCCATGAGTTATCCTCGGGTCCGAAACCCTTCCAAGCAACTAGATACTGCAAACTCCCTCTATACCGTCTAGAATTTAGGATGCGGGAAATTTCATATTCCCCATCCTCCACCACCGGAGGAACAGTGGCAGAGGCGTCACCAACCGACACATCAGCTTTTTTCAACAGAGAAACATGAAACACCGGATTAATCTTCCAGGAGGTAGGAACCTCCAACCTAACAGCAGATTGGTTAACTATCTGAAGCACCTTAAAGGGCCCTACAAACTTGGGACCCAATTTTTTCGAAGGAATCCTCAAACGCAGATTCTTAGAGGACAACCAAACCATGTCACCAATAGCACCTCTTAGATTTTTTGTTAGACTCCTGAAGATTATCACGCACATCCATCCAAACTCTCTCCAAATCACCAGAAAAACTCTCCTCCTCCGGCACAGCCGATACCAATTTGGAGAATGACCCAAAAGACGGATGTCTCCCAGTACAACAAAAAAAAGGCGAATACCCAGCAGAAGAGGATGTATGGTTGTTAAGAGCAAATTCAGCAAGTGGCAGAAACTCAGACCACCCCTCTTGATTGTCTGCCACAAAGCAACGCAAGAACTGCTCAACATCCTGGTTCTTTCTTTCTGTCTGGCCATTAGACTCAGGATGATATCCGGATGAAAACGACAAATGAACTCCCAACCTATCACAAAAGGCACGCCAAAAACGAGCCACGAACTGAGGTCCCCTATCAGAAACAATGTCAGTAGGAACGCCATGTAGTCTGACAATTTCCTTGACAAAGGCCTTAGCGAGTGTCTTAGCGCAAGGCAGTTTGATGAAGGGAACCAAGTGACACATCTTGCTAAAACGGTCCACGACCACCCAGATGACCGTGAAACCTTCAGAGGGGGGAAGGTCAGTAATAAAGTCCATATCCAGATGTGTCCAAGGTGCACTAGGAACCTCCAGAGGGCAAAGCAACCCCGCAGCAATACGTCCGTTACAACACTTGTCATAACATTTAGGGCTCCAGGACTTAATTTCATTGGTAGACCAATCCAGTACAGGATTATGCAATTTTAACCAGGGCAACCCCAATATTACTGGAGAAGGCAAATTATTCAATACTACCAAATCCAAATTCTCTTGATGAACACCATTAATAGTGAGGGGAAATTCACAGACCTTGTGAGTAACACTCTTCAAGGGAGAGCCATCAACAGAAACCACAGCAATAGGGGATGACAAAGGTTTAGGTTTTAATGTAAGTTTTTCCAAGAATCCCCCATCAATCACATTCAGAGTAGAACCACAATCCACAAATACCCGAAATTCAATTAATTCTTCCGGAGCAGCGGTAGTAGCAGATAGGAATACTCCCTTTGTATTTAAACAGGCTATACGTGCATAACTGACCATTTTTTTTCTTTGTTCATACGAAGCACACAGTTCTTAATAAAATGACCAGAATTTCCGCAATAGAAGCACAAACCTTCAGAAAGCCTGCGGTCTTTTTCCTGAGAGCGGGGTGTCATCGCCCCAATCTCCATCGGCTCTCCTTTGTCAGCACAGACCCTCTCAGGACTCGGAGCTGACATAGCAGAGGATTTGCTCTCATTAACCCTTGCACGCAGTCTCCTGTCCACCCGTATAGCTAATTGCATTGCCTCCTGCAAGTTTCCAGGTGTGGGATAAGCAATCAGCAAATCCTTAACCCTTTCACCTAGCCCTGCAAGAAACAAGCTTTTCAAAGCTGAATCGTTCCACCCCACCTGGGCAGACCACCGACGGAAGTGAGAACAATACTTTTCCACATTACCTGATCCCTGCCTCAAACGTCTCAATTCAGACTCAGCAGATGAGACACGATCAGGATCATCGTACAACAAACCCAAAGCAGAAAAAAAAACTATCCGCTGATCTAAAGCACGGATCACTAGGTTGGAGAGAAAAAGCCCATCCCTGAGGATCCTTGCGCAAAAGTGACATTATGAACCCTATGCGCTGTGATTCATCACCAGAGGATCCGGGTCTTAAACGAAAATACAATAAACAAGCATTTTTAAAAGAAAAAAAATCTTGTTGTTCACCAAAAAATAGATCAGGCAGACGTACCTTTGGCTCTACCAAATGTGCTCCAGAACAGCTACTCACGTGTTGTTGGAGCTCGGCCACCTCCAGAGAGAGTCCCTGCAAGCGTTGAGCCAAATCTTGAACCGAGACCATGATGGAAACTGGAGGTCTTTCCTTAGAGAAATTTTTTGGGCTGGACTTACTGTTATGATCTGCTACAAGCACTAAGGAAAGACAGGAGATCTGTCCCTACAAGAGAACTAAACTAGATCCCTACGATGTAACGGGGAACCTGATCCTGCGATCAGACCCGCTAAAGTCCTCGGCTAGACTGTACGAAGACCTATAGATGCAAGGGAGGGATCCCTACAAGAACTAGGGACTGGGATAAAGTTGGACACCTCCTAGCAGAAATAGTAGCAGTCAAAGACAAACACACAACAAAGAACATAGAGGTCCGAAGACCTAGCAAAACTAACAAAGAACAGAAACAAAGCACCAAGCTAGCTCAAGAGTAGTAAATACAATGAAGTCCAGCAAGGCCAGGAGGGAGGAGCCGGATTAAATAGGCAAAAATGGTCATGTGACCAGCAAACTAGAAAAAACCTAACAGGAGAGTTCTAACAAATGCCATATATAGATAATAGATGCTATGAGGGGCCTATATAACCCATGTGAGACACAGGGAGGGGGCTCTCTCTTTTGTTACTTCACACTACATCAGACGGAGGATCTACGTGTTGAGGAAACCAGCTGACGATGTAGGACCAGACACATGGTCCATCGGGACATGTGCTTAACAAAGACACGAAATACCATTCAGGCTCCAGTGAAAGATGGACACTCATGAATCAATCACTTTGTAACTATTTCCCCTATTTTAAGTAACTGCTGCAATTATTCTTTTTAATGGACAATCCAAGAATAAACCGCTACTTTTTTTATTAGAATATCGTGATATATTCTTTGAACAGTCGCATCTGGTAAACAGTCCTATATATATATAAATAAATATACAAAATAAGTATATTTAACATCAGGTAACTGAGAAGAGAAGAACGGCGCTGGATACAGGAGAAGACGGCAGTAACGCAGTATATTAACACACTGACACTACAGCTTTATTCCCTGCACCCAGTTTGTTTACCTGCGCCTCTATCAAACTTGATAGCTCCCTGTGCTGTGTTATCTAACCTCACAGCCAGAGCTGGCCTCAGTGTCCAGCACCGCCCTCTGCACACTCATTGGCTGTCAGTATCGGCCCCAGCACCGCCCTCTGCAAACTCATTGGCTGTCAGTATCTGCCCCTGCACTGACCTCTGCCATTCATCCTAACATTGGGAATAACAGCTGTGTCTGGTCATCTGAGGAAAGCAGCACAATCACTGCACTCCACATCTACAGCGGTGACAGAGCCCCCCGTCTGCACATCACCCCCGACATAGGAATACTGGAAGTGAAAAGCCTATAGAGATGTGTAGCGCCTTAAAACATTCTCTCTCTCTCATTATTCTGGCATTTGGCAAATATTATAAATGATGGTAATCCTAACTGACCTAAAGAGGGAAAGGTTTATTCTGATTTCATGTCAGATACTGAGAAAAACATCATATGTGTCTTTTTATATAGTGTATGGAAACTTCTGGTTTCTACTGTAGGTGATATCCAGACGTCTATTGATCCTATCCTGAACATTATTGGAGAGTTTGGTGAATGGTCAGGACTGTCCATTAATTGGGATAAGTCGGTTATTCTACCATGTGATGATATCCCTAATTCGAGCATATTAGAACATACACGAATACAAACGGTTGAGAAATTCTAATACCTTGGTATAAGTATAACAAAAAGATCTCCGGATTACATTGTACTGAATCTATATCTTCTTCTGGAAAAGTATAAAAAGAAAATCGATGCGCGGTGGAGATTACCATTATCAGCTGTAGGAAGAGGGAACTTATTAAAAATGATATTGATGCCCCAACTCTTATACATTCTGCATAATGCCCCTATTTGGATCCATAATTCCCATTTTCAGAAAATTCATAGCAAGTTTCATTCTCTTATATGGAAAAAAAATCATCTAGGATAAAATGTGAATATCTACAAAGTGACGAGGAACCTGGTGGATGGGCGATTCCTAATGCACTAATATATTATATTGTAACATTAGGGAGGGTGGCATAGCGCTGCAAACCCAAATAGTATTAAGCGGTTAATTACCTCAGGACACCGTGGAATATTCCTATTCATATAGTGGAACTGAATGACCTCGCACACAAGAAATCAATATACCCTACACTTGCTCTACTCTACAAGGTCTGGGATAGGGGTAAAGATATAATGGAAATAGGAGACTGCAATGAATCTACACCTATATGGTTTAATAATAAATATGCTGAGTTCTGTAAATTAGAGGGATTTTGGAGTTGGGTCGATAAAGGAATATATACGATATAAAACATATAACATATATACGATATAAAACATATTGTGTGAAGGGATACTTAAGTCCTTTAATGAATTAAAGGGGGAATTTGGCTTGACAAACAATTCTATGAATATCTACAGTTTCGGCATTCATTTAATGCACAATCAAGATGGACTCCCTTTTGGGTAGAAAATAATACTTTTGTTAAGTTGGTATTAGAGAAGGGAAATACTAAGGGTTGTATTTCTGATATTTACTGGGTCCTTCTTGATAATTATTTAAAAATATTTCCTTCTCCAGCTAGACAAAAATGGATGGAGATATAGGTCCAATTTCTGAGGATCAATGGGGAGAGGTATTAGACCTGGTACCCCAATTATCTTTACATGAGGGTCAGAGATTTTCCCAGATCATATTAATACACAGGAAATATAAGACGCCTAGATTCCTATGTAACATAGGATACCGGACTGATGATGAATGTCCAAGATGTAAAATGGATGCTGCGGCCTATTACATACGCTATGGGAATGCTGTGAGATAGGTAAATACTGGAAAGGAGTTCTGTCTATTATAAAGAGGGTATATAAAATAGATATTCAACCAGACCCAAAAAATGTCTATTAGGTATATTAGAGGATGATATGGAATTTAACCCAATTTCAATAGGGATATCACATTTTATTTCAAGCTAGGAAACATATTGCATCCAAATGGATTAACCCCTTACCTCCAGAAATGAGTGAACTCAAAAATAGGATAAATAATATTATCAGATTAGAAAAAGGGTATATAAAAAACAAAACTCAATGAATACATATGAGAAAATATGGGGCTGGTGGTTGGATACACCTGGAATGCCATCAAGGGGGTTATTGTTGGAGAGACAATTTAACTGATGGGATGGGGGGGGGGGGACTGGCGAGGTCTAATGTTTCATTGAAATGTGTATTGGAATTCCTTAACATGTGGTATGGGTAATATAGCACACCTATATGTGTATAGGATTATAATGTTTATTACAATATTATGGTTATATAAGAGATTTCAAGAATGTGGAATGTTAATTGTAAGATATAGTAACTGCAAGTTATCAGGCGGTAATGGGCAAGCTGAAAGGATATATAGGAGAGATGCATGTATGTCATCCCTATGATATGTTATTTTATTTCATTATTGTATGTACTGATTTCTTGTTTTATCCAAAAAAAACTAGTGAAAAAAATCTCAAAAGTTCTCCACTGTGTGGGTTCTCTTGTGACTATCAAGAATCATTTTACGATTAAAACATTTCCCACATTCTGAACATGAAAAAGGCTTCTCCCCTGTGTGAGTTCTCTGGTGTTTAACCAAAGCTGATTTAAGGTTAAAACATTTCCCACATTCTGGACATGAAAAAGGCTTCTCCCCTGTGTGGGTTCTCTGGTGCCTAATCAAAACTGATTTTTGGTTAAAATATTTCCCACATTCTGAACAAGAAAAAGGCTTCTCCCCTGTGTGGGTTCTCTTGTGGCAATCAAGAACCATTTTACGATTAAAACATTTCCCACATTCTGAACATGAAAAAGGCTTCTCTCCTGTGTGAGTTCTTTGGTGAGTAACAAGATCTGATTTCTGGTTAAAACATTTCCCACATTCTGAACAGGAAAAGGGCTTCTCTCCTGTGTGAGTTATCTGGTGTCTATCAAGATGCACTTTCTGGTTAAAACATTTCCCACATTCTGAACATGAAAAAGGCTTCTCCCCTGTGTGAGTTCTCTGGTGACGAACAAGAGCTGATTTCTGGTTACAACATTTCCCACATTCTGAACATGAAAATGAATTCTCCACTGTGTGGATTCTCTGGTGATTAACAAAAACTGATTTCTGGTTAAAACATTTTCCACATTTGGAATAAAAAAATCTATTCTCCATTGTGTGTATTTTTTGATGTTTAAGAATATGCTTTTTGAGGGTAAAACTGTTTCCATTTTCTGAATGTGAAAATGATTTCTTTGCATTAGGAGCAGTTTGTATTGTAATGCTTATTTTATTTTGATTTTCCTTAGTAGTCGGTAATGAATCAGCAGACAGGATATGTTTCATAGAATTAGATGATAGATCTTTGCTGTGAAGGAATGATGGTATATCTGGAGTAATGGCATTCACTTCAATTGTATCCTGTGGGATCTCAAGATCATCCAATTTAAAAATCTTCTGTCCATCTGATCTTCTGGTACAGTCATCTGCCAAGAAAAAAAAAAAAATTATTAATTTTTAATAAAATATCCTTGAAATTTATATTTTTTAACATTTCTACTTAAAATGTCTAAACAAACAGATCCCTGGGCTACATGCTAGTCCAGGAAAATGAAAAAATATATGCTCAAGCTTAAAAATCAATTTTATTAGACACAAATCTAAAAAATAGAGGATTTTAAATATTCCTCTATTTTTTAGATTTGTGTCTAATAAAATTGATTTTTAAACTTGAGCATATATCTCTTCATTTCCCTGGATTAGCATGTAGCCCAGGGATGTGTTTGTTTAGATTGATTTAGAAGTGGTATGAAATCTTTATTTATTTTTCAGTGGGATTCTTGTGTTAATTGTACTTAAAATGTCTGTAGAAATGGCAAGTTATTGACCGAATGACATTTCACAGTCTAATAGAAAACCTCATAGGATGAACCAGTGGATCGTGGTGTCCAACTGTTTGTTCATTCTACCTTCTAAATATGGAATAAGAAGCCACCAAAAAATGTTATGTAGGCGAAAATGATACCAATAAAAACTTCTACTCATCTCACAAAAACCAAGTCCCCACTCAAGTCAAACAGAGGTTTCCACATTATTAGATTCTCAAAGGCTCTTTAGGATCAACATGGCTTCCATAAACCAATCCAGCAAAATCCGCTCTTTCGAAGTCCCCCCCTCGCTTCTGTGCCCAAACAACATTTGGCATCCATGTATTTGGCATTACTATAGTGAGAATAACTCACTTAATTTACGGTGTGTGTCTCCTGGAGCACAATCTGGGCACTATGTGTTTGGTAAAAAAAATGGCCAATGGCCAATGTGCAATTATTACTCTCCAACATCCACTGAGTGCTAATTTTCAGAAAGTGCCTATGTAGTCAAATTAATCAAAACTTTTATAGATTAATTCACTGAGGGTTATAATTTCCAAAATGAATTCACTTTATGGGGATTTTTACTTTCCGGGTTTTCTGACATTTTGTTATATTAGGGCTTCTGCAAATGGTGGGTCCCATCTCCTCTGGGATCTGCTCCTGTTACGTCTGCTTCTCTCACCAGTAGAGAAATTTTTACCGCACACTCATTCTGCAGGCGGCGCTGGTGATGGAGGAGACGTCAGAACCAGAAGCTCTGGGCGGCGCAGACTCTGTCCAGCCACTAAGATTAGGGTTGCTGGGACCTGTAGTACCATCCAGTCTGGCAGTATGGTGTGTGCTGTCCAGCTGGAGTAATCTGCTCCCTACTTCAGCCATTTGGAAAGCACCGCACCCTACTAAAGCTGGAAGCATATTGCCGGAAGCTGCCAGATACAGCCTTGTTCTCCTCTGGTTCAGTCCTCTGTGCTCAGCTCCCGGCTTGTGTATTTGTTTCCTGTTGTGATCCCGGCCCGTTTACTGACTACTCTTGTGTCTTCTGATTTTGTATTTTCTCTTCCCTCATGGTTCTGACCCAACTACCTGAATATTCTTCCTGCCATCTCACACCACAGAACAGCAGGTAACACCGTGGCCCAAGCCTAAGGATCTCTGTGTAAGAACAGATCCATGTAGTGGAGTTAAATAAGTGATGAGAAAGACGATCCCTGGGATCTAGAAAATGAAGTAGATAGCGCCAAGCCTGTTTGTGGTAGCCATCTTTTGAGCTGCCAGGTGACCATGAACAGTGCCCCCAATACATTGTGTCTGCAAACTATTCCAGCAAAATCTGCATTCAAATAGCTAAATGTCACTTCTTCTCTTCTTAACCTGCCATGAGCCCAGACAGTAGTGTACAACCGTATATAGGGTATTGTCAGATTCAAGAGAAGTTAGAAAATAATTTGTAAGGTCCATTTGTTTCCTATTATCCTTTGTGAAGAATCTCAAAGTTATCACCACATAAAGTGACACGTTAGATTAGAAAAATGGGACCTGATTAAAACGCAAAACTGGCTGCGGGAAGGGGTTAAATCAGAGTATTTTGGGCACCAACTACTATAGTCAAAAACTGTAAGTATAGACAACAACACATCTACTGAAATGATCAAACTCAACAGTCTCCATCAGTAAATAGTGAGTAACTAGTGGTGAAACCTCTCTGGGGTAATTAGAGTATGGGGCTCGGTGGCTCTTGGGAATCTAAACTATCGTAAGGGACAATATTTTCTATCAGATGAGTTTCAAGAAGAAATATTAGACGTTCAAAGAGAACTTTTTAAAATAGTGCAGAGATGAGGTGTCTTAAATTTAGATCTCGGACATTTGGAAAAAGCAATGGAGATCTTTTTTCAAAGACTAGCAGGGTGTAATGAGTCTCACATAAGTGAGGCCGGCCAATCCCACCACAACCTGTAAAAAAAAATAATTTTTTTTATTCTATGTTAGATCCCCAACAACAATGTATATTTGGGGAGAGACCTCCAACAATAAACTGGAGTTTAGAGAAAGTATTAGTGCCCCCATTTCAGGAGAGATTGTGCAGTAATCTGAATTCCTTAGGATCGAAAGCATAATGGAATTTATGACGTGGAGTGAATCCATGAAACCAGGGCTCGAGCCATGCCAACACATCTCCTGCAGGTGTGAATAAATGTATATTACAGCCATCAGCCACGCACAGCTTAGAGATATATCATGGCACAGGTGTAATGTTTTCTGTATAGTTTATCACAATCCTGTTTGAAGTTAGATTTAAAATAAATTTTAAAGTTTAGATAAAAGGAAACTCTGTTGTTATTGCATCATTACCCTCCGCTTTCTCTTACAGGCTCATCATAATATTTTTCTTTAAGTGATTTTCTCACTAGTCAGCACATTCTACATACGCTGCCATTTGGCTTTGTGGTTTACAGATCTGGGCAGGTAAAGGTCAGCGTCTTCTAATCCCAGGGCGGAGGTGGATCCTCCAGGTTGTAAGTTCTACAGAAAAGGGCTTTCCCAATTCACAAAGTCATTTGAACATTTTCAGATGGAGGAGAATGTTATGCTCTAGCAGCAAAATGCTGATCACACGATTGTGATACGGCCGGACTACACTACCAATAAAGCAGCCACAGCCGGTGTCTGAGAAGACTATATGACCTCTCTGCATTTAGTGGCTACTACTCACCTGGGTAGTCATATGTAGGAATCTCCTCTTTACACCGCTCATCACCCCTCACATATGTCTCTGTAGTATTAATATGGGTCAGATCTTCACCCTGAAACAAATATTGTAAAAGTCACAGACAGATGGAGAAGTCCCATCTATGATCAGCTCTAATCCTGCCATCTCCACCGTTCTCATTACACAAGTATAAAACAAATAATACTGGTGGATAAAACAAGACTGAGCATAAGACCCTCACAGCCGTCTACACATCATAGGGGAGATCTCATGACACCTTCTCTCCATCTACCTGATGATCCTGAGGAACATTGGGGTCTTCTTGTTTACAGTCCTGTGGAAGAAGAGGATGGGGACATCTCTCTGGTGTTGTCCTCTTACTGGATAGATCTGGAAGAAACACATACAGGGTCTGAATTCATTCTTTACATACAGATAATTATAGGCCGTGTGTATTTAGTCCTGTCTATTACCTGGTGATGTGAGGGGCTGGGGAACCTCTGTCATGACATCCTTGTACAGATCTTTGTGTCCTTTTAAATACTCCCACTCCTCCATGGAGAAATAGATGGCGACATCTTGACACCTTATAGGAACCTGACACATGCAATGATATCGTCATTCCCCAATCCCTTAATAGCGTACTGTATAATGTCCCAGCATTCCCAGCAGTGTCACCACTCCAGTCAGCAGCTCAATCATCTTGTAGGTGAGTTCTAGGATCTTCTGGTCATTGATGTCCTCATGTATGAAGGGATGAGGTGGAGGCCCCGTGATTGGGCTCAGGGGTCTTCTCCATTCCTCAGACATAGGGTCCTGACAGCGCTCACTAGAGGTCTTCTTCACTAGTGTGTAATCCTGATAATGGAGAAACACCTTAATAATGTAGCACCCTGAGGATTCGGCTGCTACAGGGGTATTACACCTCAAGCCAGAGGTGTGGTATTCCACTCCCGGGTAAGGATGGAGTGTGGAACTGAGCTTAGTAGGCTGCATGCACTACATACATCCCATTTCCGGGGGACAGAACTACGGTACTCCCACCAGTATATGTGCAGGTACGACAGCGTCTGTCCCTGGCTGGAGTGGGAGGGGGGTGGAACATCCCAGTAGTGTAGGGGCAGATAGGGGGAGCAGTCTGGGTAAAGCTAGGAGCCCATTGGGTGCTGGTCACCTGGGCTCACACATAGAGGGAGTATATAAGGTGGGCACCATCTTAGAATAGGGTCTTTGGTCGAGTTCAGAGGAGGAGCAGAGCAGAGGAGCTCAGCCAGGAGGGCTGACAGGGAGCTGTGGCTCCGGCTGGGCCCAGCTCCAGAGCCAAGCCTGCAGAGGAGAGAGGAGTCAGAAGGACCCAGAGAGAAAGACAGAAGGAACCCCAAGAACCCAGAATTAGACCAGAAAGGGTGGAGGGTTGGCGGACACGGGTACCGGAACCCGAACTGGTGGAGGCCACTAATCCTCAGCCAGAAACCGGAGGTCGTGGTCAAGATTTGCCACGACCCTCACCAAATCCACCAGAAAGGCACACCAAGCATAGGGTCAGGGAACCCAGAGGAGGTTTGACCACCAAGAGACCCGAGGGAGCCGGCCAAAGGTGGATCCCTGGTGGGAACGGCCAGGAGGAAGAGAGAGAGACAGGGAAGCTCAGGACCACGCTCCGGACTGCCTGGGAGTTGGCCGAGTCCAGGACCTGGTGGACGCAGCACGGCTCGGGTGGTCACTCAAGGCCAGAATGACCAAAAGAACACCAGTGAGTAAAAACCCTGAAACTGCACCTCAAGTCTCTGACTCTCCTTTCTACAACATAACTACACCCATCATCCACACCTGCTGCCCTGAGGCCATACCCCTCCCGTTGGGGGTTATACCACCACGCTGCACATCCTTATACACCTGGCCTCAGTGGACTGTTCTGCAGCGGCGGCTTCAAAGCCGCACTCAACGGGTGGCGTAGTCGATCAAATTAACATCTACTGCCATAGACTGCCACTTAGTTTGACACCCTGGGCACGGACCGGGTCACCGCCACAAGGACTGCTACCCCCATCGAGATCCGGCTCCGGGTATCCCCTGAACATGGCCCAGGGGGCGCGTCAACTTTTGGCGTAGTCGGCAGGATTTCGTGCCCGCAACCACCGGGTACTGCGTGCCTGAAAAAGACTGTTCAAACTTACCAGTGGTGAAAATTCCCGCCATCCGGCGCCATCTTCAGCCTTCTTCCCGCCATCGGTGAAGATTCCCGCCATCCGGCGCCATTTTCAGCTTTTTCCCGCCACTGGGAGACGATTCCCGCCATCTGAGAAGATTTCCCGCCCTGGCAGAGCGGACGCCATTATGGGCGTGCCAGAGGGTGGCAAGAGGCCACCTCCCATCGTGGGCCAGGACCAAGAATGGCGCCAAAAACGAAGACCGCCCCCACCAGCAGAGACTGCAATGATTGAGATGTCCATCAGCGTGGGGGGGTCTGCCCCTGGAACTGACAATCACCAAGTTGTCCCAGGACCGCCCTCAATGGGGGCGGATACAGAACAAAACAGAGAAGATGGGTGCAGCCTGGAGGAGTCTGGAGAGGAGTCTGGAGAGGAGTCTGGAGAGGAGTCTGGAGAGGAGTCTGGAGAGGAGTCTGGAGAGGAGTCTGGAGAAGCCGTACCCAGAGATGGAGGGAGAGTCAGGCAGCACCGACCCTGTGGTCAGGAGCCTGCTGCAAGCAACCACCTCACAAGACCTGGTGGAGATCCTAGCACAGCTCCCCCGAAACCGGGAGCGTGCACAGACAGCCTTGGAGGGCCTCGCACGGAGGATGGCCCAGGTGCAGCGAGAAACGCTGACGGAGTGGAGCAGAGAGATGGCCCAGCAGGCTGGAACCCGCCAGCGGAGCACGCCACCCGAGACGAGGAGTCAGACCGCCTCTGAGGATGGTGCAGGAGGAATCAAGGCCGGAGACGACGCCGAGGAAGGAGCTAAAGAAACGGAGGCAGGTAAAGGGGACGTCACTACCCCAAGCCGAGAAGCCGTGAGGCTGCCCAAGCTCCCCGTCGCAGAGCCCGAAATTTCCCCTGCCGTGCCCGTCGTTGCACCGTCACCGCTCCCGACTAGGCCTCAAACAGAAGCCGCGGCCACGCCCCCTGTGACGTCACGCGCCTCAACCCTGAGCGCGGCCAAGCAGGAGAAGCCACTGGCCTGGTCGCAAGGCCGAGTGCCCCCGGGCGCCGCAGTACCAACAGCGCCCTCTACCTCCACTGAGCCACCGGCCTGTACGCACGGTCAAGTACCCCCGGGTGCCGCCGTCTTCACGGTGCCCTTCACCTTCAGGGTGCCCCAAGCCTGGTCGCAAGGCCTAGTGATCCCGGGCGCCGCTACCACCACCGCGCCCTCAACTTCCACAGTGCCGCACCTGGGTGAGGACTTGTTTGCCCAGCACACTTGCCCGGATGGGCAGCCCTTTGTGTGGCCACCGGAGTACCACCATCCCCGACTCCGGAAAGAAAGACCCCTAGATGAGCCCCTAATCCCGGCTCCGGCGCCCGTCAAGATGACCCCGCTCTCGTTAGAGGAGGCGCAGTTTGAGTGGGACCCCGCAGGAGGAGATCTCATCGGGTTCACTCAGGAGACCCGGGCGGCCGCAGCTGAGCGTGCGGAGTGCTGCCGCCAGCAGTTGGAAGCCTTTGAGCGAGAACGGAGAGAGAGACGGGTCCGCGAGGAGCGGCTGCAAGTAAAAAGTGCAGAACAAAAGAGCCGGACCCGAAGGAACCCCCGTGCAGCACACGGTCCCCGTGCCACCGGGACTGTAATTAAATTCCAGCTGCAGCACGGTTGGGGCTTCATCAGAGATCATCACACCCCCGGCGACGTCTTCGTGACCAGAAGAGATGTCGAGTCCCACCTACCGGAGGGACACAGAGGTTGTGACTTATACCTGGGTGATGAGGTCACCTTTACCCGGCACCAATGTGCCAAAGGACCCTATGCCCTTCATGTACACCGACTGACAGAGGAAGAGCTGAGGTGTCAGGAGGAGCAAGAGGACCCGGACGGGTCTGAAGAATACAGGGAGGAAGCATCAGGAGGACGCCGCTACTAAAGTATGGTAAATAGAACTGTAAAATAGTTACCCGTCGGGGTACAGGAACTGTTACCATTATAGTCCCCGTTGGGACCAGCAAATTAAACTGTTACCCGTATGTCCCTTAATCCCACTGGCCGAGGACTGAGAGCGGTCATTCTTTCCTCATCCCACTGGCCGAGGACTGAGAGCGGCCACCTCCCCTTGTATATAGTTGCGCTTTCTAAGGCGCCGCCTACTGGTTTTATAAGGAACTGTGTTTTTCCAGAAGAGACTGTTGCACTTTACCCGGTCACAAGTTGCACCGTGGCCGGAGGAACAAGAACGTTTATATATGAAAAGTTTTATACTGCTGATAATATATATAGAGTGTTTTATATGTTTATGATGTTTTGAAAAAAAAAAATTGTATGTTTTTGGATATTTTATTCTTTTACAGCCCGAGGACGTGCTGTGATTTACCAGGGGGGAATGTAGCACCCTGAGGATTCGGCTGCTACAGGGGTATTACACCTCAAGCCAGAGGTGTGGTATTCCACTCCCGGGTAAGGATGGAGTGTGGAACTGAGCTTAGTAGGCTGCATGCACTACATACATCCCATTTCCGGGGGACAGAACTACGGTACTCCCACCAGTATATGTGCAGGTACGACAGCGTCTGTCCCTGGCTGGAGTGGGAGGGGGGTGGAACATCCCAGTAGTGTAGGGGCAGATAGGGGGAGCAGTCTGGGTAAAGCTAGGAGCCCATTGGGTGCTGGTCACCTGGGCTCACACATAGAGGGAGTATATAAGGTGGGCACCATCTTAGAATAGGGTCTTTGGTCTAGTTCAGAGGAGGAGCAGAGCAGAGGAGCTCAGCCAGGAGGGCTGACAGGGAGCTGTGGCTCCGGCTGGGCCCAGCTCCAGAGCCAAGCCTGCAGAGGAGAGAGGAGTCAGTAGGACCCAGAGAGAAAGACAGAAGGAACCCCAAGAACCCAGAATTAGACCAGAAAGGGTGGAGGGTTGGCGGACACGGGTACCGGAACCCGAACTGGTGGAGGCCACTAATCCTCAGCCAGAAACCGGAGGTCGTGGTCAAGATTTGCCACAACCCTCACCAAATCCACCAGAAAGGCACACCAAGCATAGGGTCAGGGAACCCAGAGGAGGTTTGACCACCAAGAGACCCGAGGGAGCCGGCCAAAGGTGGATCCCTGGTGGGAACGGCCAGGAGGAAGAGAGAGAGACAGGGAAGCTCAGGACCACGCTCCGGACTGCCTGGGAGTTGGCCGAGTCCAGGACCTGGTGGACGCAGCACGGCTCGGGTGGTCACTCAAGGCCAGAATGACCAAAAGAACACCAGTGAGTAAAAACCCTGAAACTGCACCTCAAGTCTCTGACTCTCCTTTCTACAACATAACTACACCCATCATCCACACCTGCTGCCCTGAGGCCATACCCCTCCCGTTGGGGGTTATACCACCACGCTGCACATCCTTATACACCTGGCCTCAGTGGACTGTTCTGCAGCGGCGGCTTCAAAGCCGCACTCAACGGGTGGCGTAGTCGATCAAATTAACATCTACTGCCATAGACTGCCACTTAGTTTGACACCCTGGGCACGGAACGGGTCACCGCCACAAGGACTGCTACCCCCATCGAGATCCGGCTCCGGGTATCCCCTGAACATGGCCCAGGGGGCGCGTCAATAAATCTCCCTCCAGACATTTCCAGAGTCCTCACCTCTCCAGTTCTGTCCATCTCTTATTCCCATAGATAAGAATGATGTAATGTGACGTCATCAGAATCTCTCACCTCTCCAGTAAGCCGGAAGAGGATCTCTAGGGTGAGGTGTAATATCCTCTCCGCCATCTTGTGTCTGTCCATATCCATCCTTGATGGGTAAAATCAGGAAAATTCTCTTCTATAAAAGAACTGAGAGGATCCAAAATTGTAGAGACCTGAATGAGAAGATGATGAGCCGATGTAACATCATAAATATTCTGTGTAATAATACAATTACTGGAGACAATAAGGGAAATATATGAGGATATTTTTTATTTTACAGTATCTAGTTTTCTTCTTTACATCTAGTAATAAAACCTATATATTTTAGGCCACAGACAAAAAGCAGTTTCTTCCTTGGTGTCTGTAGCTGAACACGTTTCTCATAGACTCATCTTTCATAAAGCTAATTCTCATCTCGGCATTAGTAATACTGCAGGAGATATTCATTACACGTGACATGAGAAATAACTACTTCATGATGAAGACGACATCTTCATCTTCTACTACGGCTCTAGAAACATATTTGGCCAGAGTCCATCACTGACTACATCACCACCGGTCGTCTATATGAATGTCTCCCGTCTTTCCTGGTCTGTAATCTTCTATCTCGTTAGATCTTATGTCTCATTCACACACAGAAGTTTGAGGCATTTAGAAAACCTTTTTGTTTTCACAAACACCTCGGACAGAAATTATTTGATACCAAAGTCTCCATGTACAGTGTTTTATGGGGTTTATTTCTGGCCTTAGGCTTTCCTATATTACAAGAAAAACACCAGAAAAAAAACAGATATTAAAATGTTTCAAAAGAAAATTGGTACCAACAATTCTTGTAAAAAGAAAAAAACATGCAAAAAGAAATTTTCTTATTTTTTAATACGTTAAACATTTAAGAAAAACAAAAAACCTCTTTTGGGCACCAGAACATAGATGTACACCGCAGGGATATCATAGGTGCGGCTGCAACAAAAACCCTGGCAGTTTACCCACTTGCTGCTGACAAAAACAAACATGGCATCTAAGAAGGTTTGGTAGAGTTTTGCTGAAAGCCCCTTCTCCCCCAAGGTCTTGATAATATGGGGCAGTCTAGTTACAACGATACCATGGTAGTTTAACCACTTTCTACTGTCAAAAGCAAACATGGCATCTAATAAGGTTTGACAGAGTTGGGCTGAATGCCCCTCCTTCCCCAAGTACTCGATTGTTTGGGGCTACTTAGTTACTATAATACTTAAATGCCTAATAATGGTGTCTGGGCCTGCAATGTACAAAAGTCTATTAGGTCGGGCCTTTTACAAGGTCAAACCTGGCCTAAACAAGTTAGATAACAGAGTGTCTGACAAAATGTTCTCTTGAGAAAAAGTTAGTGTGAGAGAAGTTCCATGGGAAGAGAAAGAAAGAATGTATGTTATGCAAGGAGTGATAATAACATGATTTTAAAGCAAGCCGACAAAATGGAGTTGCTCTAGCATGAGTATCAATATGTCCTTTACACTTTTAACGCCCCCATACACATTAGACTAAAGTTGCATGAAAGCACTGATTTCGGGGGTTTGGTCGACTATATAATGTATTTGGGGGCCTCCCGACAGATGATGTCAGGGCAGAGAAGGGTCTGGCATTCAGAATTTCAGAGGCTAATCCAATTGTTCTTCCTGTAGATAATCCTCCGCTAGAGGAGTCTGGAGGCGACTGTCTCATACAGACCACAGGAAAGCTGGAATATTTGTGTGTATGGGGGAGTCAGGAGAGATAGCTGTCTGCCAAATGACCGATCAGCCATCAGCCAACACTTATCTCATGTGTATGGGGCTGTTAGTAATACACTGACAGGCAGTGATAATACACGGCACTACAGTAGTACAGTGCATTATCTGAGCAATCAGAGGCTTGTATGTTGTATGATCGCACTAATGAGAGTGGTTTAAAAAAAGTTTTAAAAAAAAGTTTAACATGAAAAAAAATAGATCAGTTTTAGCAACAAGAAACATCCGTCACTGTAGGAACAACAGAGTCACTGCACAATATTGGTTGAGTCACGTCCATAACAACTTTACTATACTCTACTATCCTATAGACATCCTATACACAGTGGAGTAGACTGAAATCACAGATCCCAATATAAAACATAAATATAACCATATATACATAACTGAGACCAGATAGTATGGAGATGAATGAGGGAGACCAAAGTCCAAAAATAAACTTTACTTTACAAGAACTTGATATACATCAGATATCAGACACAGCACTTCATGGATGCTTCTTCTGTATTATGCAGAGTCAAGAACCGGTTACACGTGTCGGTACTTAACTTTTGTTACAAGCTACAACAGTCCAGCAAATCATTATAAGTAGGTCCATCATCCCCTGTGGTAACCTCAGCTCCCAGCTGATTTGTGAGTACCGTTCATAAGCGATAAATATAAATAAATATATATATATATATATATATATATATATATATATATATATATATATATATATACACACACAGTACAGACCAAAAGTTTGGACACACCTTCTCATTTAAATATTTTTCTGTATTTTCTTGACTATGAACATTGTACATTTACACTGAAGGCATCAAAACTATGAATTAACACATGTGGAATTATATACTTAACAAAAAAGTGTGAAAACAACTGAAAATATGTCTTATATTCTAGGTTCTTCAAAGTAGCCACCTTTTGCTTTGATGACTGCTTTGCACACTCTTGGCATTCTCTTGATGGTGTGTCCAAACTTTTCGTCTGTACTGCATATACAACACGGCTGCAAGGACAGTGCACGCACACTCAGCTCTGCTACATATGCACATTTATATGTTATATAATAATAATAATTTTTATTTATATAGCGCCAACATATTCCGCAGCAAACTTTTGGTCTGTACTGTATGTATGTGTGTATATATATATATATATATATATATATATATATATATATATATACACACACATACACTGTGGCTGGTGGGGGAGCGGCAGCGTAGCGGGGCACAGGAGGCAGGAGCCACCTACTGTAGACTACACTGTGCTCGCTGCTAAAGAAAATGAATATTCGCTGCTTCCCACGCCCATGGATGTGGGGAGCAGTGAATATTCATTCTCCTTAATAGCTCTCACAATGTTGCCGCAGCACGGCTACAGCTGCGGCTCGGCGGTCACGTGTGCTCACTATTAAAGAGAATGAATATTGCTGTGGCATTTCATCTTCAGTTCTTCGTAGGAGAACTCATGTCCCAGTTTGGCGACACTGTAGTTTCCTCTCCAGACAATTGTTTGCTTAAATTCTGTTAGTCTAAGATAAGGAATCGTCCATATCATTTCCCTTCCGCTGACATCCCCACTATCATCATGGGTCACTTCAACATCACCATTGACACTTCCCTCTCATCTGCCTCTAAGCTTCTATCTCTCACTTCCTCTTTCGGCCTCGCTCAATGGTCCTCCACAGACACACACAAAGATGTCCACACTCTGGACCTCATCTTCACCCGCCTCTGTTCCCTATCTAACCTCTCTAACTCACCTCTCCTTCTTTCTGACCACAACCTACTTACATTCTCTTCCCTCTCCTCTCGAGGTGCTCAATCCCCACTCCACAAACCTGCACACCCTCGCAGAAATCTTAAACACCTTGATCTACATTCACTTTCAGAGTCTCTTCTCCCTCTTGCAAACATAAGTTCCTTACACAATGCAGATGCTGCCGCTTTATATAACACCACTATATCTGCATCTCCCAAATCGGCTTCCCCTCTCAGACATACCAAAGCTCACAAAATTAACAGGCAACCCTGGCACAGCAGCCTGACTAAAGAACTGAGGCGGGCTTCCAGAGTTGCTGAGCAGAGATGGAAAAGATCCCACTCCAAAGAGCACTTCATTGCACTACTTTCAAGTCCACACTCACTGCAGCAAAGCAAACATACTGCTCAACTCTCATAGCTTCCCTGTCTCACAACCCTATTCAACACTTTCAATTCTCTCCTCCATCCCCCAGCACATCCTTCCTCTCCAATCATCTCAGCTGAAGACTTTGCCTCATTCTTCAAGCAGAAGATTGATAACATCAGAGAAAGCTTTGGCCGACAACCCCCACAGCCCCTGCTCATATCTACTCAGTCCTCCTCCTCCAAAACCAGCTTTTCCGCCATCACGGAAGATCAACTTTCCGCTCTACTCTCAAGATCACATCTCACCACAATGACTGCTCATTCTCCCTAGTCCCGCAAGCTTGCTGCCCCGGGGTAACCTTGGACTCTGATCTCTCCTTCAAACCACATATCCAAACCCTTTACACTTCCTGCCGACTCCAACTCAAAAATATTTTCCGGATCAGTACATTCCTTACTTAATAATCTGCAAAAACTATAGTCCATGCCCTCATCATCTCCCGCCTCGACTACTGCAACCTCCTGCTCTGTGTGGCCTCTGTTCTAACACTCTCGCACCTCTCCAATTTATACTAAACTCTGCTGCCTGACTAATCCACCTGTTACCTCGCTATTCGCTAGCCTCTCCCCTCTGTCAATCCCTTCACTGGTTCCCCATTACCCAGAGACTCCAGTACAAAGCCCTACCCATGACATACAAAGCCATCCACAACCTGTCTCCTCCATACATCTGTGACCTAGTCTCCCGGTACTTACCTACACACAACCTTCAATCCTCACAAGATCTCCTTCTCTACTCCACTCTATGCTCTTTGTCTCTGTTTTGCTCTCGCCTTGGAATCCAGATTCCCACTGCTATTATATCTTTGTTTTCCTTCAGAACGTACCATCTGATGTCTACCTTTGGGCACACAACACCATATCAATTCAAGTCACCAGGTAGACCAAAAATTGGTATTTCTCACTTAATTTTCCCTATCTGACTCATCACCAGGAAATTGTTCTCCTGTATGCCCATGTAGCTCAGAATGAGGCTCCTACAAAGTATAATGGCCCCCACACAGTATGATGGCCCCCACAGCCCCTCATAGAGTATTATGGCCACAATAGCCTGCTAAACAAAATGAGGACACGCACTCAATATGGAGGCCATTAAAGTCCATCAAAGCACCCAACACAGTTTAACGGCCCCCAGCAGCCGCCCACTCTCTATGAGAGCCCCAACAGCCCTTCACTTAATATGATGCCACCATAATTCCTTAAGAAAAAAAAACACACACACACTACTCAACCAACCCCATTCCTGGGTGCACTGCTCCGGTCTGTGCAGTGTGAGTACCGAGGCTCCATATTACAGGTGTAATGTAGTGACATCATTCTGCCTGCAATGCACAGAGACTCAGATTCACAGGCGAAGGCTGAATGATGGATAAGTGAGCTTTCGACTTCCTGATTCATTATCGTATTCAATAGTATTACCGTCACAGGAATGTGGATGTAGCTGAAATTTTGATGATTGGGAAGGAGAGGGTGCCCATTGCTGACCCGCACCGAGCCCTCTCAATTCACAGGCATTATAGTGGCCACATGGGCTGCCACTATGGATGATATGCCCCTGCCTATCCAACTATTGTGTGGTAAATATCTTATAGGTTCTGGGTTCATTAGTATCTGCACCAAGAATGGTGCTGAGTTTTTATTAATTGCCATGGGGTAGTCGGTGAGAAGGGTGGTACAAAATTGTGTGTCTAATGGGTAGTACTGTGGGAAACCCTCCGCCCCCCAAATTAAAATATATGCACTAAAAACTGGACTAACATATATATACTTAAAACTACAAGCTGAATGGCTTACCCTATCCTGTACCTAAACAAAGCTGTTACAGCCTAAGTGCGGAGTTTGGCACCCTAAGAGACGACAATGGCATCCCCACTCACCGGTGGCTGTCCCTCAGAAGCCCTAGATAACCCTGATACATAACCCCGATACATATATATATATCTCAAAAAATACACTGATACATTAAATAGGACCACGTATGTCTCAAGGTATATGTAAAGGAAAGGGTATGGTACTCATCAGAGAATGTTTCAATAATCCGCCTCAACTCGTTTCCCCAACAGGTTCATCAGGAAACTTGATTCAGGGATGTTAATTCATGATGTTCAGCATAGTGTGCCTAATAGCCAGGTGTCCATGTTTAAATATCCCAAAACCCCTCCCCAGACTAGGAGAACCATTCCCTTTCCTAGAAGTGAATTGTCATAGGATATACAGAATGGAGTCTGTCTACAATAATGTACTGCGCTTGAGCTTCTTCTCATGTGCGAGAGGTCCGATAATGTCCATCTCCTAGTGTGCATGTCCGGAAGTGACTAGCTATAAAGTTTAACGGCAGATAAACTGATTGCTGCCACGCTACTCGTATCCTTCACTGCGCATGACCGTAGTTATGCATTCCACGCCGGAGAGCATCTAGGGTAATTTTTGGCGATTGTGCATGTCCGGACTTGCCGGAGTGCATATTGAATCTGGATTGCATTCCTCCCATATAGAAAAGTCCTGTCTCTGAGATCAGCGTCATGGGAGACTAAAAACAAGTATTGCACACCCTCCCATCATGCAATAGGCATGTAGATCTACTTTATCACTACAAAAAATATGGGATGAGAGCCCACAGTATACTCCTAAATGGCCAAATTTGACCCCCATTACATAATTGGAGATATACAATGATCACCACACTTGTTAATTACTAAATAGTATATGTGTATGATATAACTGATAAGAAATAATTCTGATATAGAAGCTCAGATCTCTTGATGAAGTAAAACAATATGTGAACCTCATTCACTGGGAACTGAGTAGAAATGGGTAGAGTATAAAACCCAAAAATGTAATTCAGAATATGGATGTATTCACACAAACAGGCATAGGAAATTTGCTCATCGAGTCCCTTAGGGGCTCGTGAATCCAGTCTGGAAATCCACTCTCTTTCCTTTTTGATACATCTATTGTGATCACCTCCTCTGACACTGGGTTTAACCACCTCAATGATACAAAAGGAGATGTTTCCGGTTTCACCTCGATGTGCACTGTTCATGTGTCTCACTAATTGGGGTGTCCTGACCATGGCATAAATTACCCAAAAGCCCCTTCCCCCACCCTCCTCCTAGACTGCCTCTTGCTCGTTCATACATAATCTAGGGGACAGGTGCATGTAGCCATATATAAAAGTCCTGTGGTCTTACAGTTGGAATAATCCCTCTGAAAAAAAGATTTTAACTGTAGAGGAACTCGAGAAAGATTTACATGGTCTCATCCAATTACATGTACAACTTTATCCACATCTAAAGAAACCGCAGACTCTTCTATCCAGCCAAGTCCACTTGGGTGCAGGTTTTTATAGAAACTATGCACTAAACGGTCCCTAATTGACCAACCCTTTCTGAAAGTTATTGTGGGAGTAGATCACACAGCACCCTCAGGTCCAGGGTTTTCTCAGGATATTAAAGATATGGTCACTCTGATTCTCGTAAGTTCCTATTACTCGTGTTATCCCATCTTTTTCTTGCTCTCTTGGTTAGGTATGGAGGAGTGTCGGTCTCTCCCGATTTTCTGCAAATAATTGTGTGAAATCCAAAATGTACTGTAGGTACCCTTTTTCCATGAATCTAGTGTTCATGTCTATTGCCTGTATATTAAAATCTGTGACATTAGAGCAGTCTCATCTCAACCGTAAAAATTGGCCCTTGGATATTGCTTTTTTTAAGGAGGATGGGGTGGTGACTATCCCACTTCAATAGTTTATTAGTGCTTCTAGGTTTATGGTAGATGAGTGTCCCTAGGGTCCCATCCCCTTCATTCTTGATTAGTACATACAGGAAAGGCAACTGGTAATATTTAACCCCTTTCTGACGTATGACCTAATTGTACGTCTTGGTGACCTGGGCCTATTAGACCAATGACGTACTATTAGGTCATACGGCAATCGCGCCCGCACACAAGCGGTGCGGGGCAATCGTCGACGGGTGTCAGCTGATTGTCACAGCTGACACCCGGTACTATGTGCAGGGAGTGGTCCCGCACCGTTCCCGGCACATTAACCCCCTCAATGTTGCGATCGAAGTCGATCACAGCATTGCGGTGGCAAGGGGAGGTGATCAGGATACTCACCTCCTCTTCCGGCCTCAAGCGCTGTCTGCCGCGGCTTCCCGGATGTTGCCATGACGACCCGATCTCGTCATGACAACATCCGGGTCACCAGACAGCAGGAAGATTCTTTGGACATGCGCAGTGCATGACAAAAGAATCTTCTCCCTGTGCAGCACTGACAGCCTGTATAACACAGGAATGGTGCAGCATTCCTGTGCTATACAGGCAATCAGAATAAAAAAAAGTGAAAGTCCCAGAGTGGAACACAGAATAAAAGTCCACAAAGTGTTAAAAAATGAAAATAAAATAAAAAAAAAAAAAAATTGTAAAAATATTATAAAAAAAAATAAAAAAAAGAATCCACCAAAAATAAAAATATAATGTACCCATCAATAAATATTATGGAAAAAAGAAATCAAAAAACAAAAAAGTACACATATTTGGTATCGCCACGTCCGGAACGACCCGACGTATAAAACTGTCCCACTAGTTAACCCCTTCAGTGAGCACGGTAAAAAAATAAAATAAAAAAAGAAGCAAAAAACAATGCTTTATCATCATACCGCCAAACAAAAAATGAAATAACACGCAATCAAAAAGACGAATATAAATAAAAAGGTTACCGCTGAAAACGTAATCTTTTCCCGCAAAAAAACAAGCTGCCATACAGCTCCATCAGCCAAAAAATAAAAAAGTTATAGCTCTCAGAATAAAGCGATGCAAAAAAATATTTTTTCTATAAAATAGCTTTTATTGTGTAAAAGCGCCAAAACATAGAAAAACAATATAAATGTGGTACCGCTGTAAACGTACTGACCCGAAGAATAAAGCTGCCTTATCAATTTTACCACACGCGGAACAGCATAAAAAAAAAACCATGAAAAAAATTCTGGAATTGCTGTGTTTTGTTTATTCTGCCTCCCAAAAATCGGAATAGAAAGCGATCAAAAATTGTCAAGTGCCTGAAAATGGTACCAATAAAAACGTTAAGTCATCCCGCAAAAAACTAGCCATCATATGACTGTCGGCCAAAATATGGAAAAATTATAGCTCTCAAAATATGGCGATGCAAAAACTAGATTTTACAAATAAATGCGTCTTTTAGTGTGTGACAGCTGTCAATCATAAAAACCCGATATGATTCTGGCATCTCTGTAATCGCACCGACCCGAAGAATAAAGTCGTCTAATCACTTATACTGCACGAGGAACGGCGCAAAAAATAAACTCTAGGGTTAGGGTTGGGTAGGGATTTTTTTCAAAAGTTAAAAAAAAAAAAAGATGACGATATGGCGACTAGTGTTCAGCACAAGTGCTCGCTACTTGAGTTTGCATCGGGTGCTTGGGTATGCATTGAGTATCGCGAGTGCTCAAGTGACATGCTCGAGTCTCTGCCCCATATGCTTCATGGCCAAAAAACCTTGCGGGGATTGCCTGCTATGCACGAGCGATCCCCGCATGTTTTTTTTGGGGTGTCTAATAACCATGAAACATGCGAGCGGGGACTCGAGCATGTCACTCGAGCACGCACGATACATGGTGCATACCCGTGTACCTGATGTAGACTCAAGTAGAGAGCACTTGCGCTCAACACTAATGATAACATTAGGTCATCATATTGAATAAGTTATCAAATTCTGTGTCGTACCTCTGGGTTCAAAATGTTCACTATACCCCTTGATAAAATCCTTGAGGGGTGTAGTTTCCAAAATGGGGACACGTGTGGGGGGGTTTCCACTGTTTAGGCACATCAGGGGCTCTCCAAACGTGACATGGCGTCCGCTCTCAATTCCAGCCAATTTTGCGTTCAAAAAGTCACACAATGCTCCTTCCCTTCTGAACTCTGCCGTGCGCCCAAACACTGTATTTTCCCCACCTATGGGGTATTGGCGTACTCAGGAGAAATTGCACAACAGTTTTTGGGGTCAATTTTCTCCTCTTACCCTTGTGAAAATAAAAAAAATGGGGGCTAAAACATTTTTGTGGAAAAAGTTAGATTTTTTTTATTTTCACAGCTCCATGTTATAAACTTCTCCAAAGCACTTGGGGGTTCAGGGTGCTCACCACACATCTAGATAAGTTCCCTGAGGGGTCTAGTTTCCAAAATGGTGTCACTTGTGGGTTTTTTCCGCTGTTTTAGGCACACCAGGGGCACATCTGCTAAGTATTCAAGTAAATTTTACATTCAAAAAGTCAGATGGCGCTCCTTCCCTTCGGAACCCTGCCGTGCGCTCAAACAGTGGTTTTCCCCCACATATGGGGTATCTGCGTGCTCAGGAGGAATTGTACAACAAATTGCATGGTGCAATTTCTCCAGTTACCCACAAATGCAAAATTGGAGGCTGAAAAACATTTTTGTGGGAAAAATGTGAAAATGTTATTTTTACGGCTCAATGTTCTAAACTTCGGTGAAGCACCTGGGGGTTCAAGGTGCTCACCACAGATCTAGATAAGTTCGCTGAGGGGGTCTAGTTTCCAAAATGGTGTTACTTGTGGGGGTTTCCACTGTTTAGGCACATCAGGGGCTCTCCAAACGCAACATGGTGTCTGCTAATTATTCAAGCAAATTTTACAATCAAAAAGTCAAATGGCGCTCCTTCCCTTCCGAACCCTGACGAATGCCCAAGCAGTGGTTTTCCCCCACATATGGGGTATCGGCTTACTCAGGAGAAATGGCACAACAAACTATATGGTGCAATTTCTCCTGTTACCCTTCTGAAAATGCAAAATTGGGGGCTGAAAAACATTTTTGTGGGAAAAATGTGAAAATTTTATTTTTACGGCTCAATGTTCTAAACTTCGGTGAAGCACCTGGGGGTTCAAGGTGCTCACCACAGATCTAGATAAGTTCCCTGAGGGGTCTAGTTTCCAAAATGGTGTCACTTGTGGGGGGTTTCCACTGTTTAGGCACATCAGGGGCTCTCCAAACGCAACATGGCATCTGCTAATTATTCAAGCAAATTTTACATTCAAAAAGTCAAATGGCGCTCCTTCTCTTCCGAGCTCTGCTGTGCGCCCAAACAGTGTTTTTTCCCCATATATGGGGTATCTGCGTGCTCAGGGCAAATTGCACAACAAATTTTGGGGTCCATTTTTCCTATTACCTCTGCGAAAAAAAAAAAAAAATGGGTCTAAAGTAACATTTTTGTGAAAAAAGTTAAAAGTTCATTTTTTTCTTACACATTCCAAAAATTCCTGTGAAGCACCTGAAGGGTTAATAACGTTCTTGAATGTGGTTTTGAGCACCTTGAGGGGTGTAGTTTTTAGAATGGTGTCACTTTTGGGTATTTTCTGTCATAAAGACCCCTCAAAGTGACTTCAAATGTGATGTGGTCCCTAAAAAAATGATTTTGTAAATTTTGTTGGAAAAATGAGAAATCAATGGTCATCTTTTAACCCTTATAGCTCCCTAATAAAAAAAAAATTTTAGTTACAAAACTGTGCTGATGTAAAGTAGATATGTGGGAAATGATATTTATTAACTATTTTGTGTGACATATATCTCTGATTTAAGGGCATAAAAATTAAAATTTTGAAAATTGCAAAATTTTCGCCAAATTTCCGTTTTTTTTTTCACCAATAAACGCAAGTGTTATCGGAGAAATTTTACCACTATCATGAAGTACAATATGTCACAAAAAAACAATCTCAGAATCAGGGGGATCCGTTGAAGCATTCCAGAGTAATTACCTCATAAAGTGACAGTGGTCAGAATTGTAAAAATTGGCCCGGTCATTAACGTGCAAACCACCCTCGGGGGTAAAGAGGTTAAACTCTGATATAAATCTCAGGCCCACTCTATTGATGTTGAGTTACCTGACAAATTCAAGAAACTTTTCACTCGTTCCTGACCAGATGATAAAAATGTCGTCAATATATCTATACTAAGCCCCAAGATATGGTTGCCACCACTTATGATCATCTATGAATATTGTGTTTTCCTCCCAGAAATAGGTTAACATTCGAGGGGGCACAGCGGCTCCCCATCGCAGTACCCCTGAGCTGGTGGAAGTACTTCCTGTCAAAAAGAAAAGTTATTATTAGTAAGAGTGAATTTTAGAAGATCCTCCATGAAGTCATTATGTCTGCTACACTCTACTGATCTCGATTTCAAGAAACGTCTTACTCCTCTGATACCATCCTCATGCGGAATATTACTGTACAAAGACTAGACCTCTACACTGTGTTCCAAATTATTATGCAAATAATATTTTGTCAGATTTTCCCAAATTACCTATATGAATTGCAGTCATTGTAATTTTCCAGTCAAATAACTATGAGTACAATTGAAAGGTTTTTGTACAAACTGCCTATGATAACAGTATATTTTTTTAAAAATAAAACACTCAAACTGCACTCAAAATGCATGTTCCAAATTATTATGCACAGCAGAGTTTTCAACCTTTTCATTTTAATAAAGAATAAAAAAATGGTCATTTTTGAAATTATAAGCATTAGCAGGTTATTACAAACTGAAATCAAACAGTTATCAACTCAAAACTTTATTCTAGGTGATGTTACATTTGCACATAGGACCCCTTGTCCGAAAGGAGCTTCTGAACTCTCTCGTCCATTGAATTTGTCAGGTTTTGGTTGGTTTCTGCTTCAATTGTTTTGCATGAGGACAGAATACCCTCCCAGAGCTGTTGCTTAGATGTGAACTGCCTCCGGCCATCATAGACACTCCTTTTGATGATGCTCCAGAGGTTCTCAATGGGGTTGAGATCAGGGGAGCATGGGTGCCACACCATAAGTTTGTCCCCTTTTATGCCCATAGCAGCCAGAGATGCAGATGTGTTATGTGCAGCACGAGACGGTGCATTATCATGCATGAAAATGATCTTGCTGCGGAATGCACGGTTCTTCTTCTTGAACCATGGCAGGAAGTGCTGTTTGAGAAACTCCACATACATTATGGAGTTCATCTTTACCCCTTCAGGGATCCTAAAGGGGCCGACAATCTCTCTCCCCATGATTCCAGCCCAAAACATTACTCCACCTCCTCCTTGTTGGCGCCGTAGCCGTGTTTGCATGGGGTGTCCTTCAACCAGCCATCCTCCACTCCATCCATCTGGACCATCGAGCGTTGCACGGCACTCATCGGTGAACAAAACAGTTCGATGGTCCAGATGGATGGAGTGGGCATAAAAGGGTACAAACTTATGGTGTGGCCCCCATGCTCCCCTGATCTCAACCCCATTGAGAACCTCTGGAGCATCATCAAAAGGAGTGTCTATGATGGCGGGAGGCAGTTCACATCTAAGCAACAGCTCTGGGAGGGTATTCTGTCCTCATGCAAAACAATTGAAGCAGAAACCAACCAAAACCTGACAAATTCAATGGACGAGAGAGTTCAGAAGCTCCTTTCGAACAAGGGGTCCTATGTGCAAATGTAACATCACCTAGAATAAAGTTTTGAGTTGAAAACTGTTTGATTTCAGTTTGTAATAACCTGCTAATGCTTATAATTTCAAAAATGACCATTTTTTTGTTCTTTATTAAAATGAAAAGGTTGAAAACTCTGCTGTGCATAATAATTTGGAACATGCATTTTGAGTGCAGTTTGAGTTTTTTATTTTTTTAAAAATATACTGTTATCATAGGCAGTTTGTACAAGAACCTTTCAATTGTACTCTAATAGTTATTTGACTGGAAAATTACAATGACTGCAATTCATATAGGTAATTTGGGAAAATCTGAGAAAATATTATTTGCATAATAATTTGGAACACAGTGTAGTAAGGCCTGCTCCCCTACATGCATGTATACATTATTATTATTATTATAGCGCCATTTATTCCATGGCGCTTTACATGTGAAAAGGGGTATACATAGCAAAAACAAGTACAATAATCTTGAACACAATGTGACAGCGACTGGTACAGGAGGAGAGAGGACCCTGCCCGTGAGGACTCACAATCTACAAGGGATGGGTTAGGATACATTAGGTGAGGGTAGAGCTGGTCATAAAGCGGTGGTTACTGCAGGTTGTAGACTTGTCGGAAGAGGAGGGTCTTCAGGCTCCTTTTGAAGGCTTCCACGGTCGACGAGAATCTGATGTGTTGGGGTAGAGAGTTCCAGAGTAGGGGGGGAAGCACGGGAGAAATCTTGTATGCGATTGTGGGAAGAGGAGATAAGAGGGGAGTAGAGAAGGAGATCTTGTGAGGATCGGAGGTTGCGTGCAGGTATGTAACGGGAGACTAGGTCAGAGATATATGGAGGAGACAGGTTGTGGTTGGCTGTGTATGCCATGGTTAGGGTTTTGAACTGGATTCTCTGAGCAATGGGGAGCCAGTGAAGATTGACAGAGAGGAGAGGCCGGGGAATAGCGGGGGGACAGCTGGATTAGTCGTGCAGCAGAGTTTAGTATAGATTGGAGGGGTGCAAGAGTGGTAGAAGGGAGGCCATAGAGCAGGAGGTTGCAGCAGTCAAGGCAGGAGATGATGAGGGCGTGCACTAGTGTTTTTGCAGATTCATGGTTGAGGAATGTGCGGATCCGGGAGATATTTTTGAGTTGGAGTCAGCAGGAAGTGGAAAGGTCTTGGATATGTGGTTTGAAGGAGAGTTCAAAGTCCAGGGTTACTCCAAGGCAGCGAGCTTGAGGGACTGGGGAGAGTGGACAGCCATTGACATTGATAGGTCAGTTGGGATGGGGGAAAGATGATGAATTCTGTTTTGTCCATGTTAAGTTTTAGAAATCTAGCAGAGAAGAAGGATGAAATAGCGGAAAGACATTGTGGGATTTTGGTTAGTAGGGAGGAGATATCGGGTCCAGAGAGGTATATCTGTGTGTCATCAGAATAGAGGTGATAATGAAAGCCATGAGACTCTATGAGCTGTCCCAGGCCGAAGGTGCAGATGGGGAAGAGCAGGGGTCCTAGAACTGAACCTTGGGGGACACCGACAGATAGGGGGCGAGATGAGGAGGTGGTGTGTGAGTGGGAGACACTGAATGTCCGGTCTTTTAGGTATGAGGAGATCCAGGATAGGGCAAGTCTGTGATGCCGATAGATGAGAGAGTCTGTAGTAAGAGGGAATGGTCCATTGTGTCAAAGGCAGATGACAGATCTAGGAGGAGGAGGATACAGAGTAGTGTCGCTTAGATTTGGCGGTTAGTAGGTCGTTGGTGACTTTAGTCAGTGCAGTTTCAATAGAATGGTGCGGTCGGAAACCAGATTGTAGGCGGTCGAAGAGAGAGCAGGAGGAGAGGTGGGAGGACAGTTCAGAATGGATGTGTTGTTCCAGTAGTTTTGAGACATAGGGGAGAAGTGATATGGGGCGATAGCTAGTCAGAGAGGATGGGTCAAGGGAGGGCTTTTTGAGGATGGGTGTGATTGAGGCATGTTTGCAGCATGAGGGGAAGACACCAGTTGTTAGTGACAGGTTTAAGAGGTGGGCTAGGGTTGGGATGAAGATAGTGGTAAGGTTTGGGATGAGGTGGGACGGGATTGGGTCAAGTTCACAGGTGGTGAGGTGTGATTTGTCGAGTAAAGAGGATAGTTGATCTTCCGTAATGGCGGAGAAGGTGATTTTGGAGGAGGAGGGTTGAGTAGGTGTGGGGAGGGGCTGTGGGGGCTTTAGGCAAAAGCTTTGTCTGATGGTGTCAATTTTCTGCTTGAAGAATGAGGCAAAGTCTTCGACTGAAATAAGAGGAGAGGGAGGAGGCACTGGGGGACGGAGGAGAGAATTGAAGGTGTTGAATAGTTGTTTGGGGTTGTGAGACAGGGAGGATATGAGGGATGCGGAGTATGTTTGTTTTGCTGCAGTGAGTGTGGACTTGAAGGTAGTGGGGGATTGTTTGAATGCAATGAAGTGCTCATTGGAGTGGGACTTTTTCCATCTACGCTCGGCAACCCTGGAGGCCCGTCGCAGTTCTTTAGTTAGGCTGGTGTGCCAGGGTTGTCTATTGATTGTGCAAGCTTTGGTATGTGTGAGGGGGGCGACCGAATCGAGAGCTGCAGCTGTTGTGGTGTTGTATAAAGTGGCAGCAACATCGGCATCATGTAAGGAACTAATGTCTGTAAGAGGGACGAGGGATTCAGAGAGTGAGTGTAGGTCAAGGTGTCTGAGATTTCTGCGAGGGTGTGCAAGTTTGTGGAGTGGGGATTGTTGACCTGGAGAGGAGAGGGTAGAGAATGTAAGTAGGTTGTGGTCAGAGAGAGGGAGAGGCGAGTTAGAGAAGTTAGATAGGGAACAGAGGCGGGTGAAGATGAGGTCCAGCATGTGGCCGTCTTTGTGGGTGGGTGTGGAAGACCACTGAGTTAGACCGAAGGAGGAAGTGAGGGATAGAATCGTAGAGGCCGCTGAGAGGGAAGTGTCAATGGGGATGTTAAAGTCACCCATGAGGATAGTGGGGATGTCAACGGAGAGGAAATTAACTAGCCAAGTGGTGAAGTGGTCAAAGAAAGTGGTGGTTGATCCTGGGGGGCGGTAGATGACAGTCAGTTGGGGGTGGAAGGGGGAGTAGATGCGCACGCTGTGCACTTCAAAAGAGGGGAGAGTAATTGAGGGTGGCAGTGGGATATGGGTGAAGGAGCAGTTATCTGAGAGGAGGAAACCTATTCCTCCACCGTGCTTGCAGGTGCGGCGGGGGGTATGGGAGAGGTGGAATTCCGCCGTACGAAAGTGCAGCAGGAGAGGCCGTGTTCGAGGGGTTGAGCCAGGTTTCAGTGATGCCGAGGAAGGAAAGGTTGTTAGTGATGAAGATAGTGCTCCTGTTAGGGGGACTGGGGAAGCAGGGGCTGGGCGGATGGGTATAAGGTTAGAAGGGTTACGAGAGTTTGGGATAGATTGTGGGTAGGAGGTGGAAGTGATTGTAGGGATGTGGTGAGGAGGGCCGGGATGTGGAGAGATGTCGCAAGCAGTGAGGAGGAGCAGAGAAAGCATTAGTACGTGGGAGCAGGAGAGGGCATGAGGTGGCTGTCTGTGTTTGGAGACAAAGGATTGTACAGTACAAACCAAAAGTTTGGACAAACCTTATAATTTATTATTATTATTATTTATTGTTATAGCGCCATTAATTCCATGGCGCTTTACATGTGATAGGGATATACATAACAAAAGCATTTACATAATCTTAACAAAACGAGTCAGCGACTGGTACAGGAGGAGCTAGGACCCTGCCTGCGAGGGCTCACAGTCTACAAGGGATGGGTGAGGATACATTAGGTGAGGGTAGAGCTGGTCGTGCAGTGGTGTTTACTGCAGGTTGTAGGCTTGTCGGAAGAGGTGGGTCTTCAGGTTCCTTTTGAAGGTTTCCACGGTCGGCGAGAGTCTGATATGTTGGGGTAGAGAGTTCCAGAGTAGGGGGGAAGCACGGGAGAAATCTTGTATACGATTGTGGGAGGAGGAGATCTTGTGAGGATCGGAGGTTGCGTGCAGGTAAGTACCGGGAGACTAGGTCACAGATGTATGGGGGAGACAGGTTGTGGATGGCTTTGTATGCCATGGTTAGGGTTTTGAACTGAATTCTCTGGGCAATGGGGAGCCAGTGAAGGGATTGACAGAGAGGAGAGGCCGGGGAATAGCGGGGGGACAGGTGGATTAGTCGAGCAGCAGAGTTTAGGATAGATTGGAGAGGCGCAAGAGTGTTGGAAGGGAGGCCACGGAGCAGGAGGTTGCAGTAGTCGAGGCGGGATATGATGAGTGCATGCACTAGTGTTTTTGCAGAGTCTTTGCTGAGGAATGCACGGATCCAGGAGATGTTTTTGAGTTGGAGTCGGCAGGAGGTGGAAAGGGCTTGGATATGTGGCTTGAAGGAGAGATCAGAGTCCAGGGTTACCCCAAGGCAGCGAGCTTGTGGGACTGGGGAGAGTGAACAGCCATTGACGTTGATGGATAGGTCGGATGGGGGATGTGAATGAGAGGGTGGAAAGATGATGAACTCTGTTTTATCCATGTTGAGTTTTAGAAATCTGTCGGAGAAGAAGGATGAGATGGCGGACAGACATTGTGGGATTCTGGTTAGTAGGGAGGCGATATCGGGTCCAGAGAGGTAGATCTGTGTGTCATCAGCATAGAGGTGATACGGAAAACCGTGAGACTATGAGCTGTCCCAGGCCGAAGGTGTAGATGGAGAAGAGCAGAGGTCCTAGAACTGAACCTTGGGGGACACCGACAGATAGGGGGCGAGATGAGGAGGTGGTGCGTGAGTGGGAGACGCTGAATGTCCTGTCTGTTAAGTATGAGGAGATCCAAGATAGAGCCAAGTCTGTGATGCCAAGAGATGAGAGAATCTGGAGTAAGAGGGAATGGTCCACTGTGTCAAAGGCAGATGACAGGTCCAGAAGGAGGAGGATGGAGTAGTGTTGCTTGGATTTGGCATTTAGTAGGTCGTTGGTGACTTTGGTCAGGGCAGTTTCAGTCGAGTGATGTGGTCGGAAGCCAGATTGTAGACGGTCGAAGAGGGAGCAGGAGGAGAGGTGGGAGGACAGTTCGAGGTGGACATGTTGTTCTAGAAGTTTTGAGGCAAAGGGGAGGAGTGATATGGGGCGGTAGCTAGTCAGAGAGGAAGGGTCAAGGGAGGGCTTTTTGAGGATGGGTGTGATTGCGGCATGTTTGAAACATGAGGGGAAGACTCCGGTTGTTAGTGACAGATTGAAGAGGTGGGTTAGGGTTGGGATGAAGACTGTGGTGAGGTTAGTGATGTGGTGGGATGGGATTGGGTCAAGTTCGCAGGTGGTGAGGTGTGATTTGGAGAGTAAAGAGGAGACTTGACCTTCTGTAATGGTGGAGAAGTGGAGTTTGGAGGAGGAGGGTTGAGTAGATATGAGGAGGGGTTGTGTGGACTTTAGGCAAAAGTTTTGTCTGATGGTGTCAATCTTCTGTTTGAAGAATGAGGCAAAGTCGTCGGCTGAGATGAGAGAAGAGGGAGGAGGTGCTGGGGGACGAAGGAGAGAGTTGAAAGTGTTAAATAGCTGTTTAGGGTTGTGAGATAGGGAGGATATGAGAGATGAGAAGTAGGTTTGTTTTGCTGTAGTGAGTGCGGACTTGAAATTAGTGAGGGATTGCTTGAATGCGATGAAGTGCTCGATGGAGTGAGACCTTTTCCATCTCCGCTCCGCAACCCTGGAGGCCCGGCGCAGTTCTTTGGTAAGTTTAGTGTGCCAGGGCTGCCTGTTGAATGTGCGAGGTGTGGTGTGTGTGAGAGGGGCGATCGAGTCTAGAGCTGAAGCTATTGTGGTGTTATATGAAGCAGCAGCAACGTCTGCATCGTGTAAGGAATTTATGTCTGTGAGAGGAAGGAGGGATTCAGAGAGAGAGTGTAGGTCAAGGTGTTTGAGATTTCTGCGAGGGTGTGTGAGTTTGTGGAGTGGGGATTGTGCACCCGGAGAGGAGAGGGTAGAGAATGTGAGGAGGTTATGGTCAGAGAGAGGGAGTGGTGAGTTAGAGAGGTTAGATATGGAACAGAGGCGGGTGAAGATGAGGTCCAGTGTGTGGCCATCTTTGTGGGTGGGTGTGGAAGACCATTGAGTGAGTCCAAAGGAGGAAGTGAGGGATAGGAGCTTAGAGACAGACGAGTGGGGAGTGTCAATGGGGATGTTGAAGTCACCCATTATGATAGTGGGGATGTCAGTGGAAAGGAAGTGAAGCAGCCAGGTGGTGAAATGGTCTAAGAAGGTGGTGGCTTGCCCTGGGGGTCGGTAAACGACGGCCAGTTGGAGGTTGGAGGGGGAATAGATGCGCACACAGTGCACCTCAAAAGAGGGGAGTGTAACGGAGGGTGGCAGTGGGATTTTGGTGAAAGCGCAGAGTTCTGATAGGAGGAAACCTACGCCTCCACCATGTTTGCCATTGGGGCGGGGGGTGTGGGAAAGGTGGAATCCGCCATATGAAAGGGCAGCTGGGGAGGCTGTGTTAGAGGGGGTGAGCCATGTTTCGGTGATGGCGAGGAAGGAGAGTTTGTTTGTAATGAAAAGATCGTGGATGAAGGAAAGTTTGTTGCAGACAGAGCGAGCGTTCCATAGAGCTCCTGTTAGTATAACTGAGGAGGTGGGTATTAGTTGGATGGGTATGAGGTTAGAAGGGTTGCGACAGTTTGAGGAAGGTCGTGGATAGGAGGTAGAAGTGACTGTGGGGATATGGCGAGGAGGACCAGGATTTGGAGAGATATCTCCAGCAGTGAGGAGGAGCAGAGAAAGTGTTAGCAGGTGGGAACAGGAGAGAGCATGAGGTGGCTGTCTGTGTTTGGAGATCCAGGATTGAATGTTGAGGAATAATTTGGAGGAGGAGGTGAGGTGAATTGGGAGGATAGAGGGAGAGATGAAGAGTTTCTTACTAGGTGTAGGGATTTGAGGGGTTATTAGAAAGTGGAGGACTATAGAGGAAAAAGTGAGAGCTAACAGAAACATAGATAAAAGAGAGTAAGTGGTCAAAGTGTGGGTTACCTGACTCCTGCCCTGACTAACTGCCTCTGAAATAACGGCCACTTCTCTCCGAAGCCACTTTGCACAAGAAGACGCGTGCACCCCTTACAGAGAGTCTAAATATATAGGCCACATTAAACTATATCAGGTGAAGGGCATTGTGGGAACGGCTTGTGGATAAATTAACAGCTGGTCATTTCAACAGAAGATGGCTGGGTGATCAAAGACAGAGCCAGGACTCTAGTCTCTGCAGTTTAGCACCTCTAAAAATCAGATAAGGTATATAGTGGGGAAGGGACAAACATATGTGAATATTGATTGGAGTGGGACAGATGAAGCAGGGAAATTATGCAGAGCATGTACCAGAGAGATGGGTCAGCAGAGCATTAGATGACAGCATACATAGGAGCAGGGAAATTATGCAGAGCATGTACCAGAGAGATGGGTCAGCAGAGCATTAGATGACAGCATACATAGGAGCAGGGAAATTATGCAGAGCATGTACCAGAGAGATGGGTCAGCAGAGCATTAGATGACAGCATACATAGGAGCAGGGAAATTATGCAGAGCATGTACCAGAGAGATGGGTCAGCAGAGCATTAGATGACAGCATACATAGGAGCAGGGAAATTATGCAGAGCATGTACCAGAGAGATGGGTCAGCAGAGCATTAGATGACAGCATACATAGGAGCAGGGAAATTATGCAGAGCATGTACACATGAACGGTTCCATGTCGGCCAAGCTGCTAAAAGGCAAAAAAAAAAAAAAAGTGATTTAAAGATTTTTCTGTATTTTCATGACTATGAAAATTGTACATTCACACTGAAGGCATCAAAACTATGAATTAACACATGTGGAATTATATACTTAACAAAAAAGTGTGAAACAACTGAAAATATGTCTTATATTCTAGGTTCATCAAAGTAGCCACCTTTTGCTTTGATGACTGCTTTGCACACTCTTGGCATTCTCTTCATGAGCTTCAAGAGGTAGTCACCGGAAATGGTGTTCACTTCACAGGTGTGCCCTGTCAGGTTTAATAAGTGGGATTTCTTGCCTTATAAATGGGGTTGGGACCATCAGTTGTGTTGTGCAGAAGTCTGGTGGATACACAGCTGATAGTCCCACTGAATAGACTGTTAGAATTTGTATTATGGCAAGAAAAGCCTTAGTTACTTACCGGTAACGGGATTTTTCGGAGCCCATGACAGCACCACGTGAGAGAGAGAGGATCCGCCCATCAAGGACAGGAAACCTACAGGTTAAAAAGGGCGGCCCTCTCTTCCCGCCTCAGTTTAGTTAACAGAGCATGAGAGTACCGCCAAGGTTAGTTATAACAAAACATAATCACATTAAGTACACTACTTTTCATCAATTTCCCGCAAGGGAGCACAAAAAGAAATCAAATCTACAGGAGTGCACAACACCAGTGAAGGGAGGGAATATAAAGGTGCTGTCATGGGCTCCGAAAAATCCCGTTACCGGTAAGTAACTAAGGCTTTATTCGGTCGCCCATGACAGCACCACGTGAGAGAATTACAGAGACGAAGGAAATTAGGGAGGGACCACAGCTTGAAGCACCCTTCTCCCGAAAGTGAGATCTGCAGAGCCACCCAGATCCAATCTATAGTGCCTATAGAAAGTAGAGGGAGAAGACCAAGTGGCAGCCTTACAAATTTCCTCAATGGAAAGCCCTGTCTTCTCCGCCCAGGAGGTTGATACCGCTCTGGTAGAATGCGCCCTCAATCCTTCCGGTATCTCTTTATCCCCTGAGGAGTATGCGAGGGAAATGGCCTCCTTGATCCATCTAGCGATTGTAGCCTTTGAGGCCTTACAACCCTTCCTAGCCCCCTGATAGCAAATAAATAGGGACTTATCCTTTCTAAAGCCACGTGATACTTCTAAGTACCTTAGTACGCACCTCCTAACGTCTAAAGTGTGAAGTCTCTCCTCTTTTTGATTTTTGGGCGGAAAGCAAAAAGTTGGGAGAACTATTTCCTGGGTTCTATGGAATCGAGTAGCCACTTTAGGAAGAAAGGCTGGATCAGGTTTTAATATAATCCTATCGTCCAGAATTTGCGTAAATGGAGGGCATATTGAAAGGGCCTGTAGGTCACTGACTCTCCTGGCTGAAGTTAGGGCTACTAACAGGACCGTCTTTAGGAAAATAATTTTGGAGGAAACTAAATCTAGTGGCTCAAAAGGAGGACAGGTCAAGGCATCTAAGACAAAATTCAAATCCCAGGGAGACATCTTTACTTTGGTAATGGGTCTACACCTAAAGGAAGCTTTTAAAAAACTGGCTATCCAATAGTTATCTGCAATATTGGAAGAAAATAAAGCTCCCAACGCCGACACCTGTACTTTCAAGGTACTGGTAGTGAGACCTAATTCTAAGCCTCGCTGCAGAAATTCCAGAATTTTCCCAATAGGGGGCCCCTCCTCCACCTTAACTTCTGCAAAGGACAGAAACTTCCTCCAGGTCCTGGCATAAATACGGGTGGTAACAGGTTTTCTGCTAGCCAGGAGAGTATTCACTACATTTGCGGGGAATCCTTTGTTGGTCAATAACACCCTCTCTATTCCACGCCGTCAAATGTAGACTCGGGGTTGGAGGATGGGAAAGTGGCCCTTGAGTGAGGAGGTCCGGAATCTCCGGAAGAACCCAGGGATCTGATATGGACATCTTCCGGAGACAAGGGAACCACGGTCTTTTGGGCCAAAAGGGACATATGAGTATCACTCTGGCTCAGTCTGCCCTGATCTTTCTTATCACCGCTGGGAGCAGGATCATGGGAGGGAAGGCATATGCCAGAGGAAATCTCCAGGGAACCATGAAGGCGTCCACTGCCAGGGGTCCTTCTCTGGGGTCTAAGGAACAAAAATTTTCCACTTTCCGATTGGCTCTTGTTGCGAATAAGTCCACAGTCGGAAGGCCCCACATTTCTACGATTCTGGAGAATATTTGTGTATTTAGGGACCACTCTCCCTCTTTTACAGAAGTACGGCTGAGGAAATCCGCTGTGATGTTTTCCTTGCCTTTTAGATGAGTAGCCGAAAGAGAGAGACAGTGATCTTCGGCTTTCAGCAGAAGTGCGTTCGCTACCCTCATCAAGTTTCTTGAGCGGGTTCCCCCTTGGTGGTTTATGTAAGCTACCGTGACTTGATTGTCCGAGAGTACACGGACATGCTGGTCCTGAAAATATATAAGGAACTCGTTGAACGCATGCTGCACCGCCAGAAGCTCCTTAACATTTGATGACAACTGTTGCTCACTGCTTGACCAGGTTCCCTGCACTAGTTTCCCTTCAAAGTGAGCTCCCCAACCTGTAGCACTTGCATCAGTGGACAAGACTGCAGTTGGACTACATTCCCAGGGAACCCCTTTAGCAAGATTGTCTTGTCGTAACCACCAACGAAGGGACCATATGGCACGAGGACCTAGCGTAAACTTACGGTCTAGATGCCCCTCTAAAGCTGCGTTATTGTACAACACATCCCACTGAAAGGCTCTTGAATGCAATTGTGACCAACGAACCGCAGGAAAAGTGGAGGTGAAGGTTCCCAATAGTGACATGGCCTTACGGAGTGACATAGAAGGTTTACGTATACATTGTTCTACCAACTCCCGGATTCTATCAATTTTCTGCTCTGGAAGACAACATAGCTGTTTCCTGGAATCTAATATGACCCCCAGATATTGTTGTACCTTGAGTGGAGATAGTCTAGACTTTTCTAAATTTAGAAACCACCCCAAACTCTTTAAGACTGACATGGTCTCCTGCAGGTGGGTCTCGCACTGAACCAACGAATTCCCCACTATCAGGAGATCATCCAGGTAAGGGATAATTAGAATGTCCCTTTCTCTTATATGGGCCATAACTTCCGCCATTACTTTAGTAAAAACCCGTGGGGCTATAGCTAAACCGAAGTGGAGTTCAGTGTATTGGAAGTGTTTAACCACCCCGTCTATTTCAATGGCCAGCCTCAAGTATTTCTGGTAATTACTATGAATTGGGATATGGTAATACGCATCTTTGAGATCGAGCACTACCATATAGCAGTGGGGAAAAAGTAACTTTATTACGGATTTTAAAGACTCCATTTTAAAGGTGTGTATTTTAAGGAAATTATTCAGGGATTTCAGATTTATAATTGTCCTGAAACTTCCATCCGGTTTCGGAATCAAGAAGAGCGGGGAGTAGAAACCAAGACCCTTTTCAGCTTCCGGAACCTCAATCAGGACGTGCTTTCTTATTAGGGTTTGTACTTCCGAAACGAGGGCAGCCTGGCGTTCTGGGGAAGAACTGGAGGGAACAACCATGAACCTTTTGTGAGGCAATGCTTTAAATTGAAATTTAAGACCATACTTAATCAGGCTCAAAATCCAATTACTATGAGAAATCTGTTCCCAAGCTGGGACAAAAAATGACAATCTCCCTCCCACCTGGGCTGATTGTGTATCCCCTGGCTTCTGCTCAATTTTTGGAGATGGACCAAAGAGTAGACCTCTACCTTTTCGACCTCTTTCATCAGACTTGTCTTGCTCCCTGAAATATCTCTTCCGGAAAAATTTCCTCTTCCGGAACGATCTCTTAAAGGAGGGTAGAGGTACTGATGGAAACCCCTTCTTAGGGTCCCCCGGTTTCTCCAATAAGCCGTCCATGGTCTGACCAAAGAGGTATTCCCCTTCACACGGGATTGTACACAGTCTGGACTTAGTCTGTAAATCCCCTGGCCAGCTTTTAATCCACAAGGCTCGCCGAGCCGCATTTGACAGTGCTGCTGACTTTGCTGCCAACCTCATCGAGTCCACAGATGCATCAGCAAGAAAAGCTGCCGCCCCCTGAACCAGTGGAAGGGAAGAATTAATGTCTTTCCTAGAAGTCCCATCCTTCAACTGACTGTCTAGCTGTTCAAGCCACACCATCAGGGCTCTGGACGTACAGGTAGCTGCTACTGTTGGTCTCAGTGCTCCCGCAGCTGTCTCCCATGCCCCTTTCAGGAAAGTATCAGCCCGTCTGTCTAGGGGATCTCTCAATGCACCCATATCATCGAACGGGAGGGAAGTTCTTTTCGCTGCTTTGGTAACAGAAACATCCAGCTTGGGTGCTTTTAACCAGGAGGAACACATAGCATCCTCAAACGGATATTTCCTTTTAAAGGATGGAGGAACACTACCCTTCTTGTCAGGCTTTCTCCACTCCTTATCAATGAGGTCTTTCACCTTTGAATTTACTGGAAAGACCCTTCTCTTCTTTAGCCCCAGACCACCAAACATAACATCCTCAGCTGACTTCTCTACCCTCGAGTCCACTATCCCCATTGTAGATCGGACAGCTTTTACTAGGGCATCGACCTCCTTCAGGGGGAAGCACTGTCTATCTGGCTCACTATCAGAGGAAGAGAAGGCGGAGGAGGAAGCGACCGATAGCTCAGAGTCTGAACCCAGCTGGGTTTCTTGAGGAATATGCCCAGACTCTGAACCTTGCAATGCTTTGCCTATTTCTTCCCTTATTAAAGTTCTTAGGCCTAGGGAAAAATCTGGGGTCTCCTCCGATATCATTTTGCTGATACAAAGCTGACATAACCTTTTGCTATATGAATCAGGGAGCGGACAGCTGCATAAGGCACACTCTCTGTGCTTGGACTTCGAGGAACATTTCTTGCTCTTAAAGAAAGTCATAGATAGAAAGAAGGAGGAAACATTAGTAGAACTTTCACGAAGATTCCACTCACCCCACAGAACCTTCGGTACCGTAGAAGCAGAAGAATCCAGCATGCATGGCGAGGAATCACGCCGCACCGGACCGTCCTTCCTGCTCTTAGTGGTAGCTCTTCTAGCTGTACGACCAGACCCTAGCCGGGAATGACGCTGCGCCACTAGTTGTGAGGGCTCCCCAGAGGGCTGCTCCTGCAGCAGATGTTGTTGCCTAGGTGACAGCTCCTGTGAATCTTCCATAGCTTACAATGTAAGAATGGGCTGGGACGCACCTCTGTATGTTACCAGACCCTTTATATACTGGCCATACCGGTACCATGTGTGGGTGTGTGTTTCCTTTTTTTTTTTCTCTTTTTTTTTTTTTTTTTTACCCACGAGGGCGTTACCTGCTCCTTGGTGTTCCTCCCCAGGTCCAGGTGGGATCCAGATGGGCTCCTCGCCGCCAGGTCCTCAATCCCCCGGCGTTCAGCTGCTCGCGCAAAGAATTCAAACGAGCCCCGCCCCTTGACCCCAAACACACCTTCAGGCTGTGTAAGGGCTATTTGACCAAGAAGGAGAGTGATGGGGTGCTACGCCAGATGACCTGGCCTCCACAGTCACCAGACCTGAACCCAATCGAGATAGTTTGGGGTGAGCTGGACCGCAGAGTGAAGGCAAAAGGGCCAACAAGTGCCAAGCATCTCTGGGAACTCCTTCAAGATTGTTGGAAGACCATTTCCGGTGACTACCTCTTGAAGCTCATCAAGAGAATGCAAAGAGTGTGCAAAGCAGTCATCAAAGCAAAAGGTGGCTACTTTGAAGAACCTAGAATATAAGACATATTTTCAGTTGTTTCACACTTTTTTGTTAAGTATATAATTCCACGTGTTAATTCATAGTTTTGATGCCTTCAGTGTGAATGTACAATTTTCATAGTCAAGAAAATACAGAAAAATCTTTAAATGATAAGGTGTGTCCAAACTTTTGGTCTGTACTGTATGTTGAGGAATAGCTCTGAGGAGGAGGTGAGATGGATGGGGAGAATGGAGGGAGAGATGAAGAGTTCCTTACTAGGTGTAGGGATTAGGGGTGGTTGTAAGAAGTGAAGGATTAAGGGGGTGAGAGTGAAAACAAAGACAAACTTTGTTTACTGGGACTTAGCATCCAGTTACCTTCAGTTGCTTTCAGGATTAATTCTTATTTCTCATACTTCAGCTAATGGCCATACTTAATTTAATGGCCACAGACTAAAGTCTGACACAGACTCCTGGCCCACAATATATTTGTAAAAGAATGCATTCAGCTGTGAACCAGAGGGGAGTGGTCTGTGCTCATCTTGATCAGCTGATTAGGGCTCAAACAGATCCTGGATAGTCACAGACTAAGTAAACAAGGTCATAAATGAAAGTAGGGGGTAGCAGGTGTAACTTGGAGGACATACCATTAGTAAATAGTAGTAGAGAAGTATAGAGAAATCGGCATGGGAGTCAAGACGGAAAAGCTGGGTCACATACCATTAGTAAATAGGAGTATACATGGAGGGGAGCAGGCAAAGGCAAAAGCATTTTCCAGAGGGATTATTACAACTATAAAACCTCAGGACTTATTCTAACTGCAGAACATCAGGCGGTACTATGACAACATTATACTGTGTGTGGGGGCAGCATACATACTGCATAAGGGGGATTACGCTGTGTGGGGACATTCATACTGCATAAGGGGCATAATGGAGGCATCATACATCCTCCATACTTTGGTATGGCGGATTCCACCTTTCCCACACTCCCCGCCCCAATGGCAAACATGGTGGAGGCGTAGGTTTCCTCCTATCAGAACTCTGCGCTTTCACCAAAATCCCACTGCCACCCTCCGTTACACTCCCCTCTTTTGAGGTGCACTGTGTGCGCATCTATTCCCTCTCTGACCTCCAACTGGCCGTCATTTACCAACCTCCAGGGCTAGCCACCACTTTCTTAGACCACTTCACCACCTGGCTGCTTCACTTCCTTTCCGCTGACATCCCCACTATCATAATGGGCGACTTCAACATCCCCATTGACACTTCCCACTTGTCTGTCTCTAAGTTCCTATCCCTCACTTCCTCCTTCGGCCTTGCTCAATGGTCTTCTCTACCCTCTCCTCTCCAGGTGCACAATCCCCACTCCACGAACTTACACACCCTCGCAGAAACCTCAAACACCTTGACCTACACTCACTCTCTGAATCCCTCCTCCCTCTTACAGACATAAATTCCTTACACAATGCAGATGTTGCTGCCGCTTTATATAACACCACAATAGCTGCAGCTCTCGACTCGATCGCCCCTCTCACACATACCAAAGCTCGCAGAATCAACAGGCAAGCCTGGCACACCAAACTTACTAAAGAACTGCGATGGGCCTCCAGGGTTGCGGAGCGGAGATGGAAAAGATCTCACTCCATCGAGCACTTCATCTCATTCAAACAATCTCTCACCATTTTCAAGTCCACACTCACTGCAGCAAAACAAACATACTTCTCATCTCTCATATCTTCCCCGTTCCACAACCCTAAACAGCTATTTAACAAATTCAATTCTCTCCTTCGTCCACAAGCGCCTCCTCCCTCTTCTCTCATCTCAGCCGAAGACTTTGCCTCATTCTTCAAGCAGAAGATTGACACCGTCAGACAAAGCTTTTGCCTAAGTCCGCACAACCCCTCCTCATATCTACTCAACCTTCCTCCTCCAAACCCCACTTCTCCACCATTACAGAAGGTCAAGTCTCCTCTTTACTCTCCAAATCACACCTCACCACCTGCGAACTTGACCCAATCCCATCCCACCTCATCTCTAACCTTACCACAGTCTTCATCCCAACCCTAACCCACCTCTTCAATCTGTCACTAACAACCGGTGTCTCCCACTCATGTCTCAAACACGCCTTAATCACACCCATCCTCAAAAAGCCCTCCCTTGACCCATCCTCTCTGACTAGCTTCAGCCCCATATCACTTCTCCCCTATGCCTCAAAACTACTAGAACAACATGTCCACCTTGAAATGTCCTCCCACCTCTCCTCCTGCTCCCTCTTTGACCGCCTACAATCTGGCTTCCGACCGCATCACTCGACTGAAACTGCCCTGACCAAAGTCACCAAAGACCTACTAACCGCCAAATCCAAGCGACACTACTCCATCCTCCTCCTTCTGGACCTGTCATCCGCCTTCAACACAGTCGACCATTCGCTCATCTCTTGGCATCACGGACTTGGCCCTATCTTGGATCTCCTCATACCTAACAGACAGGACATTCAGCGTCTCCCACTCACGCACCACCTCCTCATCTCGCCCCCTATCTGTCGGTGTCCCCCAAGGTTCAGTTCTAGGACCTCTGCTCTTCTCCATCTACACCCTCGGCCTGGGACAGCTCATAGAGTCTCACGGCTTTCAGTATCACCTCTATGATAATGACACACAGATATACCTCTCTGGACCCGATATCTCCTCTCTACTAACCAAAATCCCACAATGTCTGTCCGCCATCTCATCCTTCTTCTCTGCCAGATTTCTAAAACTCAACATGGATAAAACAGAGTTCATCATCTTTCCACCCTCTCATTCATATCCCCCGTCTGACCTATCCATTAACGTCAATGGCTGTTCACTCTCCCCAGTCCCACAAGCTCGCTGCCTTAAGGTAGCCCTGGACCCTGATCTCCTTCAAACCACATATCCAAACCCTTTCCACTTCCTGCCGACTCCAACTCAAAAATATCTCCCGGATCCGTGCATTCCTCAGCAAAGACTCTGCAAAAACACTAGTGCATGCCCTCATCATCTCCCGCCTTGACTACTGCAACCTCCTGCTCTGTGGCCTCCCATCCAACACTCTTGCACCCCTCCAATCTATCCTAAAATCTACTGCTCGACTAATCCACCTGTCCCCCCGCTATTCCTCGGCCTCTCCCCTCTGTCAATCCCTTCACTGGCTCCCCATTGCCCAGAGGCTCAAGTTCAAAACCCTAACTATGGCATACAAAGCCATCCACAACCTGTCTCCTCCATACATCTGTGATTTAGTTTCCCGGTACTTACCTGCACGCAACCTCCAATCCTCACAAGATGTCCTTCTCTACTCCCCTCTTATCTCCTCTTCCCACAATCGCATACAAGATTTCTCCCGGGCATTCCCCCTACTCTGGAACTCTCTACCCCAACATATCAGACTCTCGCCTACCATGGAAGCCTTCAAAAGAAACCTGAAGACCTACCTCTTCCGACAAGCCTAAAACCTGCAGTAACCACCACCCACCACATTACTGCATGACCTCCTCTACTCCCACCCATCCCTTGTAGACTGTTAGCCCTCGCGGGCAGGGTCCTTTCTCCTCCTGTACCAGTCGCTGACTCGTTTTGTTAAGATTATGTAAATGTTTTTGCTATGTATATCCCTATCACATGTAAAAGCGCCATGGAATAAATGGTGCTATAATAATAAATAATAATAAGGGGCACAATGGGGGCATTACACTGTGTGGGGGCATCATTCATACTGCATAAGGGGCATAATGGGGGCATTACACTGTGTGGGGGCATCATACATCCTGCATAAAGGGCATAATGGGGGCTTTACACTGTGTGGGGGGCATCATACATCCTGCATAAGGGGCATAATGGGGGCATTACATTGTGTGGGGGGTATCATACATCCTGCATAAGGGGCATAATGGGGGCATCATACATCCTGCATAAGGGACATTACAGTGTGTGGGGGCATCATACATACTGCATAAGGGACATAATGGGGGCATTACACTGTTTGGGGTCATCATACATCCTGCATAAGGGGCTGTGTGGGGGCATTACACTGTGTGGGGGCATCATACATCCTGCATAAGGGGCATTACACTGTGTGGGGGCATCATACATCCTGCATTAGGGGCATAATGGGGGCATTACACTGTGTGGGGGGCATCATACATACTGCATAAGGGGCATAATGGGGGCATTACACTGTGTGGGGGCAACATACATCCTGCATAAGGGGCATAATGGGGGCATTACACTGTGGGGGGCATCATACATACTGCATAAGGGGCATAATGGGGGCATTACACTGTGGGGGCATCATACATCCTGCATAAGGGGTATAATGGGGGCATTACACTGTGGGGGGCATCATACATACTGCATAAGGGGCATAATGGGGGCATTACACTGTGTGGGTGCATCATACATCCTGCATAAGGGGCATAATGGGGGCATTACACTGTGTGGGGGGGCATCATACATCCTGCATAAGGGGCTGTGTGGGGGCATTACACTGTGTGGGGGCATCATACATCCTGCATAAGGGGCATTACACTGTGTGGGGGCATCATACATCCTGCATTAGGGGCATAATGGGGGCATTACACTGTGTGGGTGCATCATACATCCTGTATAAGGGGCATAATGGGGGCATTACACTGTGGGGCCAGTAAAGGGTCCTGTACTATGAGAACAATACGTTTCCTCCCTTCCTGTCTCCATAGTTGGGTCGTATGTATCTATTACAGGAAACAGAACAAAAACCTTATGATTGTTATAAAGGGGCAACACAAGACCCCAAAGGAGTCTCCGTGCTGAGGGGGTTAATGCCCCCTGCGCCCAGTAATGGGGTCTCCACATACCTCCACCTGCAGAGCCGCCACCACATATATGGCTGCTCTGTGCCTACAGGAGCTGTGATGAGGTCACAGGAGGGGAGGAGTCAGGGGTCACATGATCAGGGGCCTCAGTGGATGCAGGACTCTGCTGTGCTGGTTGTCATGGTGCTGGATGAGCTGAAGTTTATGTGTGGGGTCAGGAGGGGTTTACAGTGTGGATGTAGTAGAGCCGCGTGTGTACGAGGTGTACGGAGCTGAGCCGCGTGTGTACGAGGTGTACGGAGCTGAGCCGCGTGTGTACGAGGTGTACGGAGCGGAGCCGCGTGTGTACGAGGTGTACGGAGCGGAGCCGCGTGTGTACGAGGTGTACGGAGCAGAGCCGCGTGTGTACGAGGTGTACGGAGCTGAGCCGCGTGTGTACGAGGTGTACGGAGCGGAGCCGCGTGTGTACGAGGTGTACGGAGCGGAGCCGCGTGTGTACGAGGTGTACGGAGCGGAGCCGCGCCTGTACGAGGTGTACGGAGCAGAGCCGTGTGTGTACGAGGTGTACGGAGCGGAGCCGCGCGTGTACGAGGTGTACGGAGCAGAGCCGCGTGTGTACGAGGTGTACGGAGCGGAGCCGCGTGTGTACGAGGTGTACGGAGCAGAGCCGCGTGTGTACGAGGTGTACAGAGCGGAGCCGCGTGTGTACGAGGTGTACGGAGCGGAGCCGCGTGTGTACGATGTGTACCGAGCGGAGCCGTGTGTGTACGAGGTGTACGGAGCGGAGCCGCGTGTGTACGAGGTGTACGGAGCAGAGGCGCGTGTACGAGGTGTACGGAGCAGAGCCGTGTGTGTACGAGATGTACAGAGCGGAGCCGCGTGTGTACGAGGTGTACGAAGCGGAGCCGCGTGTGTACGAGGTGTACGAAGCGGAGCCGCGTGTGTACGAGGTGTACGGAGCGGAGCCGCGTGTGTACGAGGTGTACGGAGCGGAGCCGCGTGTGTACGAGGTGTACGGAGCGGAGCCGCGTGTGTACGAGGTGTACGGAGCGGAGCCGCGTGTGTACGAGGTGTACGGAGCGGAGCCGCGTGTGTACGAGGTGTACGGAGCGGAGCCGCGTGTGTACGAGGTGTACGGAGCGGAGCCGTGCGTGTGTACGAGGTGTACGGAGCGGAGCCGCGTGTGTACGAGGTGTACGGAGCGGAGCCGTGTGTACGAGGCGTACGGAGCAGAGCCGTGCGTGTGTACGAGGCGTACGGAGCAGAGCCGTGCGTGTGTACGAGGCGTACGGAGCGGAGCCGTGTGTACGAGGCGTACGGAGCAGAGCCGTGCGTGTGTACGAGGCGTACGGAGCAGAGCCGTGCGTGTGTACGAGGCGTACGGAGCGGAGCCGTGCGTGTGTACGAGGCGTACGGAGCGGAGCCGTGCGTGTGTACGAGGCGTACGGAGCGGAGCCGTGCGTGTGTACGAGGTGTACGGAGCAGAGCCGCGTGTGTACGAGGTGTACGGAGCAGAGCCGCGTGTGTACGAGGTGTACGGAGCAGAGCCGCGTGTGTACGATGTGTACGAAGCGGAGCCGCGTGTGTACGAAGCGGAGCCGCGTGTGTACGAGGCGTACGGAGCGGAGCCGCGTGTCTACGAGGCGTACGGAGCGGAGCCGCGTGTATACGAGGAGTACGGAGCGGAGCCGCGTGTGTACGAGGTGTACGGAGCGGAGCCGCGTGTGTACGAGACGTACGGAGCAGAGCCGCGTGTGTACAAGGCGTACGGAGCGAAGCCGCGTGTGTACGAGGCGTACGGAGCGAAGCCGCGTGTGTACGAGGCGTACGGAGCGGAGCCGCGTGTGTACGAGGCATACGGAGCGGAGCCGCGTGTGTACGAGGCGTATGGAGCGGAGTCGCGTGTGTACGAGGTGTTCGGAGCGGAGAAATCCTATCCACTATGCTGTAACACCTTGCCAAACCTGCAGCTGCTCTGACCATGAGCACATACCCTAACAGTTCCCATACCATACATAGCAGCAGCTTTTGTTTTGGCCAAAAGATTTTGTAAGCCGCCGCCACGACAAGGAGACTCTTCTGGCAGGGCCCTACTCTACTCTAACCTATTAAACATTTCTTAAAATATCCAGTACTCTATCTAGGTATATTTTTATTTATTTTTCTTTAAGGGAATGTGTCGCATACATTTTTTCATATAATATCACATACAAAGGGACAAAAACCGTCACACCATGGCCGGACTACATATTACCACCACATAGTGACCAAATAATACCACATACAAAGAATACCGACACACCATGAGTAGACCATATATTGACCGAATAATACTACATACAAGGAACAAATACCACCACACCATGACCAGACCACATATTACCACCACATAGTGACCAAATAATACTACATACAAGGAACATAGAATTAAACCTCATATTCTTGTTTATGCGTATTTGTATCCCACCCTGTATATAAACTGTTTATTGCAGGAAATTTGTGTGAAAACCACCGATGTTAGGAAATACACCCACATCTGATCTGGTGCAAAGCATAATATCTTGGCAAAGGATCATAGAGCCGCAGATATACCGAGCATTATCAATCATATCAACGGGAGGCAAATAGATGCATCATTGTAAAACAGACGAAAACAAGTATGTACAAAACACTGGTGAGATTACTGTGGAACATTGCAATGGTGAATCAGATTAGATGGAATTTACAAATCCTGCTATCCAGGAGTTGGATGTATAACAGATCAATTGCAATGGGATACGTCTGCATAGAGTCTGATGCAAAACTTGATCGTGAGGCTATAGGTATAGCATTTCTTTCTGTATCAATGAAAAACAGATTGTCATAGAAATATTGAAAATCTTTTCTTCTCCCCTGTCATAGATATTAAGAAGTCTCTCTCTCAGACTCCTCTTCCCTCCTTCCCTATAGTAATTGTCCACGGGAGAAGAGCTGACACTTTGGCCAGTGGCCTCTATGCAAGTTAACACACACATGAGAAGGGCCTTGTAAGCTAATGCTGACCCAAAAGGTGCTACCAAACCCAATTAACACAGGCTTGTGATAGATATACCGCTAACTGAGAAGGTTGTATTTCCAGTGCTTCGAAGGGAATGTAGCAAAGGCCTGCAGACAGCCCAAAGCCGATACAGAATAGGGAATAACTAAAGTTCCATATGTCCGATAATAGTGGAGCCTATATTTTGGGTGGCAGGGTCAGCTAAGGAACAATATGGATATTTTCCCGTCGCTGTAAGCCCCTCTGGGGAGCTGTGGCACAAAAGTAGCAAAATAGCAGATGGCAGCTATATCGTGTGTGGTCTCTGGAGAAAGGTAAAATCATAACGGAAAATATGGTATCACTTTCGGGCCTCTAAGATCAACCCACGATAAGTTATTGCAAAAACCAGATATCTAATAAAAATATGAAGGCTGGAGACCAGCCCCCATGATGTCATCACAGGGGGTGTGTGGGCAGGTCTCCCCGTAGGCATAAAAGAATCCATGGAGGATGGATCAGCACTTATGTTGGAAGTTACATATTTTGTGTAGTATGGGTCACTTTGACTGAACAGGCATTGGAGTGCTTCCCTCCAACTATACTGAGTCGCCCCTGCGAACTGTATAGAGTAAGTTGAGAATTGAAAGACACATTACTGTAATGTGTTGCCTGACAAAGGTTTTCTATAGAGTGTGATGTCCATTTTATGAGATGTTACTATCCCTGTCAGGAAAATATCCAGAAATGGAGTGGAAATCAAAGGTCCGCTGACAGTGAATTTTAAATTTAAGGAATAGGAATTCAAATACAAAACAAATTGTGACACTAACTGGGGGTCACCTCTCCATACTAAAAGTATATCATCAACATATCTACCAAACAAACAAATGGATTATCATCAGAAAAAATGTAGATTTCTTCCCACCACGACATGTACAGAATAGCCAAAGATGGTGAGAATTTGTAGCCCATGGGGGCTCCAAGTACTTGTAAATAATATTTAGAATCAAACATAAAATTGTTGTGGGACAACAAGTATTTTATGTTATAATGAACCTTTGTAAATTCACAGAATATCCACTATATTTATTTAAATGGTGTTGAACGGCAATGACGGCCAATGCGTGAGGGATGGAGGAATACAGGTTGACAACATTGCTGGTGACAAACCTATATTCTTCCTGCCACACAAACCTGTCAAAAACCCTCAGGACAGACGTAGTATCTTTCACATAGCCTGGTGTTTGAATAACCAGAGGATACAAATGTTCACCAGCCATTGGCTTAAATTCTCATTCAATGAACCCATACCCGAGATAATAGGGCGAAGGGGTGGGGGGAGAGATACCCTTGTGTGTTTTGGGGAGCCCAAGAAAAATGGGATAATCAGGTAACAGCCAGCGCTGAATTTTGTTATTAAACACCGACAAATAAATGCCTTCCTCCAGAATAGTGGACAACATTGTTTTATACAAATTGGTAGGATTCATAGAGAGCACCGGAGCAGATTTCATATATCAATAGTTCTAATAGCACATACTCCGGGGCATCAAAACATTGTGTCCATACAGAATAATGATCTCACACAGTTTCCTTTCTTTGGTCTTGAAAAAGTTAATTATCCGGTAAGGGGTGGAAACAGACAGAAACACCTTAATATGTGTGAAGCCTTCTGGATCTGACGTGTAAATACTAAATACCCTTCGGGTAATGAATTTCCGCAATGACCTGTTTTACATCTATTGATGAAATTCATACCGGTTTATTCCCAGCAGACATCTATATGGTGACATTCCAGGTTTTCTGAATTTATTTTGTGTTTTTCCGGTTATTATTTGCCGGTGTACTTATTTGCCTTTCTGTATATTGCGCTATCATTGCTGATTCATCTTCGCAGAACGCACATAAATGATGCAAATATCTTAAAGATTTTCAGCAATGACTGAGTATTTCCATTGCAATGTTCTGCAGCTTATTTATCTTCCATTTCTCATATATTTATTTTTGTCAGTTTTTTCGCAATATAATTCAATGATTTGTTTTTCGTTGATACAGATAGAAATTCCCGCTACATCCACAGCTTCACGATTCAGTTCTGCATCAGATATTTGTTTTTGTCAGTTTTATTATAATGTAATTACCTGTTTTTCATTGATACAGATAGAAATGCTTGCTCCATCTATAGCCTCACGATCAGGTTTTCCATCAGACTCTATGCAGACGTCTCCCATTGCCATTGATCTGTTATACATCCAGCTCTTGGATATCATGGATTTGTACGCTCCATCTAATCTGATTCGCCATTACAATGCTCCACAGTAATCTGATTCGCCTTTACAATGCTCCACAGTAATCTGATTCGCCATTACAATGCTCCACAGTAATCTGATTCGCCATTACAATGCTCCACAGTAATCTGATTCGCCATTACAATGCTCCACAGTAATCTGAATCGCCATTACAATGCTCCACAGTAATCTGATTCGCCATTACAATGCTCCACAGTAATCTCACCAGTGTTCTGTACTTGTTCTCGTCTGTTTTACAATGATGCATCTATTTGCCTCCCGGTGATATGACAGATAATGCTCGGTATATCTGCGGCTCTATGATTCTTTGTCAGGATTAGAGATGAGCGTTGTTCTACTCGAACTGTTCGCCAATCTCAAATTCGAGCTGTTTTGGGCGGTGTTCGAGCCGTTCGGCGAACACGAACAATTTGAGAAAAATTCGGCTGTTCGAGGTTATGTTCGATAACTGTTTGTGCACCAAAATCATAACTGGATTTTTTCTCAGTAATGATGAAAATTAATGTTAATACGCAGTTTGAGTGTACAGCGGGGTGGGGGGAGGGGCAGGGGATGGATCTCTGCAGGAACAATGAAGATCTCCATTTTTTTTTTCTCTTTCCCGCATTTACAGTGGGGAGGTGCAATCTGTCAGCCTATCAGCAGCGCACACACGGAGCGAAGTGCTTTTTTTCACACAAGCAAGGGCATGTGTCATTGGCAGTGTATGTCACATGTCCTTGCCCTATAAGACCAAGCCATTTTCCCCGTCGCCACCATTTTCTCACTGCTGCAGCTGCGTGTTAGACGGCACCGCTGTTGTTGTGTGCGCTATACCTTGTTAATTTCAAGCCAATTTTCGCACAAATCTACAGATAGCTTGGGAGTAGGGAATAGTTGTGATTGCAGTCCTTTTAAGGCCTAGGTTACAGCATTTCCTACGACTTTTATCAGGCAGGTCTGTGCTCTTAAATAGATTGTGGGAGTAAAGACTAATTGTAATTGGAGTCCTTTTCAGGACTAGGTTACATCAGTTCCTATCAGTTTTTGCCAGGCAGGTCTGTGCCAGTGCTGTGCAAGTTTTTTTCACAGCATTTGGCTGAATCTAGCAAAGCTAATCCTTTTTGGCCTATTGCAGAGTGTGTTAGTCAGTGGAGTAGCCTATCTGTGTTGCAAGATATACCACCTGTGTATAGAATACCAATTTTTTTACTGCACCTAGTGAAGTAAAATCTTTTGGGCATAGCATCATTCTATTAGTCCATCTATACTGACCTCCATCAGGTTGCAAATTGAATATAATTTTTTTCTGCATCTAGCTCTGAAAAAATATTGGGCTTCTAGCTGTGTGTGGGACTTGTTGTAATAGTCCATCTATACTGACCTCCATCAGGTTGCAAACTGAATATATTTTTTTCTGCATCTACCTCTGAAAAAATATTGGGCTTCTAGCTGTGTGTGGGACTTGTTCTATTAATCCATCTATACAGACCTCCATCAGGTTGCAAACTGAATATATTTTTTTCTGCATCTACCTCTGAAAAAATATTGGGCTTCTAGCTGTGTGTGGGACTTGTTGTATTAGTCCATCTATACTGACCTCCATCAGGTTGCAAACTGAATATATTTTTTTCTGCATCTACCTCTGAAAAAATATTGGGCTTCTAGCTGTGTGTGGGACTTGTTCTATTAATCCATCTATACAGACCTCCATCAGGTTGCAAACTGAATATATTTTTTTCTGCATCTACCTCTGAAAAAATATTGGGCTTCTAGCTGTGTGTGGGACTTGTTGTATTAGTCCATCTATACTGACCTCCATCAGGTTGCAAACTGACTATATTTTTTTCTGCATCTACCTCTGAAAAAATATTGGGCTTCTAGCTGTGTGTGGGACTTGTTCTATTAATCCATCTATACAGACCTCCATCAGGTTGCAAACTAAATATATTTTTTCTGCATCTACCTCTGAAAAAATATGTGGCCTTCTAGCAGTGTGTGGGACTTTCTCTATTAGTCCATCTATACTGACTTCCATCAGGTTGCAAACTGAATATAATTTTTTTCTGCATCTAGCTCTGAAAAAATATTTGGCCTTCTAGCAGTGTGTGGGACTTTCTCTATTAGTCCATCTATACTGACCTCCATCAGGTTGCAAATTAAAAATAATTTTTATCTGCATCTACAGTACCTCTGAAAAAATATTTGGGCTTCTAGCTGTGTGTGGGACTTGTTCTATTAGTCCATCTATACTGACCTCCATCAGGTTGCAAATTGAATATAATTTTTATCTGCATCTAGCTCTGAAAAAATATTTGGCCTTCTAGCAGTGTGTGGGACTTTCTCTATTAGTCCATCTATACTGACCTCCATCAGGTTGCAAATTGAATATAATTTTTATCTGCATCTAGCTCTGAAAAAATATTTGGCCTTCTAGCAGTGTGTGGGACTTTCTCTATTAGTCCATCTATACTGACCTCCATCAGGTTGCAAATTAAAAATAATTTTTATCTGCATCTACCTCTGAAAAAATATTTGGGCTTCTAGCTGTGTGTGGGACTTGTTCTATTAGTCCATCTATACTGACCTCCATCAGGTTGCAAATTGAATATAATTTTTTTCTGCATCTAACCCAGCCAATAGTTTTGGCCTAATACCACAGTTTGGCCACTCAGCTCTGCTCGGTTCCCATCCATTGTTTTTTTGTGCAAACAACTCCAGAGTTGTGAATTAGTTAACCACCAAAATGAGTGGAAAAAGTCCTGCTGCTGGTGGAAAGGGGAATAGGCGTGTTGGGAAGGGGAAAAAAGGTTGTGTCCGTGGGGTAGGTGTTAAAGCAACAGTAAAATCTGCAGAAGAAAGACCATCTTCCAGCCAAACTAAAATGTCTACTTCTTTTAGCGGACAATGTGATAAGATCCCTTTCTTACGGCCACGCCAATCGCTACAAATTCCAGATGAGGCACAAAAACAGCAGGTGCTTCAACGGATATCAAGTGCTCCTTTAAGTGGGCTCTCCTCCACATCAACTTCAACATCACAAATACTCCAGTCCTCAAAGGTGTCACACCAATCGCACTTGCTTCCTCACAGCTCCCAAATCTCCAGCTGCCCGTCTGAGTATGAGGTAGAACAGATGGTTGAGTCTGCAGAGCTGTTTAGTCATACTATAGCCTGGGAATCAGAGGTCGACTCCAGCGCTTCTGTGAATCCAGACGAGGAAATGATCTGCACTGATGCCCAGAATCTTTATGAGTCGGATCCAGGACCAGACGCAGAAGGTTCTGACCATAATGTAGACCCTCATTCCCAAACTGTAACTCCTGTTGGTGGAGACAATGAGGAAGACGATGATGAGACTCAAATACCTGATTGGAGCGACAACTTTAGTTTTTTGTCAGGGCAGGAACAGGTTGGCTCTGAGGACGACGGGTGTGATAACGCACAGGGTGATGATGATGAGGTTGGAGATCCCACTTACTGTCAACCCACAGTCAGCCAAGAGATGAGGTCAGCAGAGGAGGTGGAGGAAGATGCTAGTGACGACGAGGTCAGGTTGCGCCTTCCTGGACCTCAGTTCACATTGTCTGGTTTTTTGACTTGTTTGCATTCTGTGCAATTTAAGGGTGTGGCATGCCCTTTGTTGAGCTGATTGGTATATATGTAGCTTACCACGGGCCTAGGTGGTCTGGAGTTGGGACCCGGTCCTATTTGTCTACCCTTTTATATGCATTACTTCAACTTTGATATACAGTAAGGTTTTTAATATAGGCAGTATAGGTACCGTCCCAATTTAGGGTCACCTTGCCGCTGGTGGGACGGCTTGTATACTTTTTTTGATCAAAAATAGTTCACTAAGTACCCTATATTTATTATGCAATTTTGCTTTACATTTATATATAATTATGGTAGGGTATGAGATATATTTTTGTCTTGCTTCTTTTTTGCTAGTGTGAACATGCCTCTGTTTCTTGTATGTCTGCCATCTTAGACCTCAGTTCACATTGTCTGGTTTTTTGACTTGTTTGCATTCTGTGCAATTTAAGGGTGTGGCATGCCCTTTGTTGAGCTGATTGGTATATATGTAGCTTACCACGGGCCTAGGTGGTCTGGAGTTGGGACCCGGTCCTATTTGTCTACCCTTTTATATGCATTACTTCAACTTTGATATACAGTAAGGTTTTTAATATAGGCAGTATAGGTACCGTCCCAATTTAGGGTCACCTTGCCGCTGGTGGGACGGCTTGTATACTTTTTTTGATCAAAAATAGTTCACTAAGTACCCTATATTTATTATGCAATTTTGCTTTACATTTATATATAATTATGGTAGGGTATGAGATATATTTTTGTCTTGCTTCTTTTTTGCTAGTGTGAACATGCCTCTGTTTCTTGTATGTCTGCCATCTTAGACCTCAGTTCACATTGTCTGGTTTTTTGACTTGTTTGCATTCTGTGCAATTTAAGGGTGTGGCATGCCCTTTGTTGAGCTGATTGGTATATATGTAGCTTACCACGGGCCTAGGTGGTCTGGAGTTGGGACCCGGTCCTATTTGTCTACCCTTTTATATGCATTACTTCAACTTTGATATACAGTAAGGTTTTTAATATAGGCAGTATAGGTACCGTCCCAATTTAGGGTCACCTTGCCGCTGGTGGGACGGCTTGTATACTTTTTTTGATCAAAAATAGTTCACTAAGTACCCTATATTTATTATGCAATTTTGCTTTACATTTATATATAATTATGGTAGGGTATGAGATATATTTTTGTCTTGCTTCTTTTTTGCTAGTGTGAACATGCCTCTGTTTCTTGTATGTCTGCCATCTTAGACCTCAGTTCACATTGTCTGGTTTTTTGACTTGTTTGCATTCTGTGCAATTTAAGGGTGTGGCATGCCCTTTGTTGAGCTGATTGGTATATATGTAGCTTACCACGGGCCTAGGTGGTCTGGAGTTGGGACCCGGTCCTATTTGTCTACCCTTTTATATGCATTACTTCAACTTTGATATACAGTAAGGTTTTTAATATAGGCAGTATAGGTACCGTCCCAATTTAGGGTCACCTTGCCGCTGGTGGGACGGCTTGTATACTTTTTTTGATCAAAAATAGTTCACTAAGTACCCTATATTTATTATGCAATTTTGCTTTACATTTATATATAATTATGGTAGGGTATGAGATATATTTTTGTCTTGCTTCTTTTTTGCTAGTGTGAACATGCCTCTGTTTCTTGTATGTCTGCCATCTTAGACCTCAGTTCACATTGTCTGGTTTTTTGACTTGTTTGCATTCTGTGCAATTTAAGGGTGTGGCATGCCCTTTGTTGAGCTGATTGGTATATATGTAGCTTACCACGGGCCTAGGTGGTCTGGAGTTGGGACCCGGTCCTATTTGTCTACCCTTTTATATGCATTACTTCAACTTTGATATACAGTAAGGTTTTTAATATAGGCAGTATAGGTACCGTCCCAATTTAGGGTCACCTTGCCGCTGGTGGGACGGCTTGTATACTTTTTTTGATCAAAAATAGTTCACTAAGTACCCTATATTTATTATGCAATTTTGCTTTACATTTATATATAATTATGGTAGGGTATGAGATATATTTTTGTCTTGCTTCTTTTTTACTCATACTATAGCCTGGGAATCAGAGGTCGACTCCAGCGCTTCTGTGAATCCAGACGAGGAAATGATCTGCACTGATGCCCAGAATCTTTATGAGTCGGATCCAGGACCAGACGCAGAAGGTTCTGACCATAATATAGACCCTCATTCCCAAACTGTAACTCCTGTTGGTGGAGACAATGAGGAAGACGATGATAAGACTCAAATACCTGATTGGAGCGACAACTTTAGTTTTTTGTCAGGGCAGGAACAGGTTGGCTCTGAGGACGACGGGTGTGATAACGCACAGGGTGATGATGATGAGGTTGGAGATCCCACTTACTGTCAACCCACAGTCAGCCAAGAGATGAGGTCAGCAGAGGAGGTGGAGGAAGATGCTAGTGATGACGAGGTCAGGTTGCGCCTTCCTGGACAGAGACGTAGTACTGGAAGCACGTCAACAACTGCATCCTCAAACACAACTCTGCCTCTCACCACAAGTCGTGGTGGCTCTTCAGGTCGCATGGGTGCTAAGCCTTGCATAGCCTGGGCATTTTTTCAGATCGATAAAGATGACCCAACTCGTGTTATCTGTAACATTTGTCAGCAAAAGCTAAGTAGAGGCCAAAAAATACATAGTTTGAGTACTTCATGCATGAACCGGCACATGGACATGAAGCATAAGTTGCAGTGGGAAGCTCAGTGTGCTACAATGCGGCCTAGCCGGCTGGGCCAACCACCGTCTGCCATATCTTGTGCATCCGCGGCCTCTTCATCCTCTGTGACTGGGGGGACAGCAGTCACACCTGTTTTGGGGCGCAGACCTGCCACCTCTTTACCCGCAACAGCCAGCGTGATTGGCAGGTCATCATTTTCTTTGGAGGTGGTAACACCGGCTGGTGTTGAGCGCTGTCCGACATCGATAGCACCACCTTTGGATCAAGGCAACCTAACATGTCCGCCTGCATCTTCCTCACAGACCGGCAGTTTGCCGGGGACACCCTTATCAACCCCGTCTAAGCACAATAACCAGCCCTCGGTCCCTCAGATGTGGACAAGTAAAAGACCATTTCCTCCTAGCCATGAGAAAGCGAAGAGGTTGAATTTCACCATCTGCAAGCTCTTGGCTACAGAAATGCTGCCTTTCCGCCTGGTGGACACAGAGGATTTTCGAGACCTTATGTCCGTCGCAGTGCCCCAGTACCAGATGCCCAGTCGGCACTACTTCTCAAAGAAAGGTGTGCCTGCGCTCCACCAGCATGTCGCACACAACATCACCGCTTCTTTGAGAAACTCTGTGTGTGACAGGGTGCATTTCACCACAGACACTTGGACGAGTAGGCATGGACAGGGGCGTTACATGTCGCTGACTGGGCACTGGATAACTATGGTGACAGCAGGACAAGGGGCTGCTGTCCAAGTCTTGCCGTCCCCACGAGTTGTGCGTCAATCCTCTTTATGTCAAAGTTCCTCCACTGCTTCTGCCTCCTCAACCTCCTCTCGGTCTTCCACCTGCACCCAAAGCCTGTCTGGTCATGCCACAAGCTTTCTAACTGCGCAGAAGGGATCCTGCACACCTCCTTACTATGCTGGCAGTAGGGCTCAACGTCATCAGGCGGTTTTTACATTGAAATGTCTGGGAAATGTGAGTCACACAGCTGAGGAGTTGTGGTCAGCTCTGGAGAACCAATTTCATGAATGGTTGTCTCCACTGGACCTGAAACCAGGGAAGGCCGTGTGCGACAATGCTGCAAACCTGGGTGCGGCCCTTCACCGGGGCAATGTCACACACGTGCCTTGTATGGCTCACGTGTTGAACCTGGTTGTCCAGCAATTTTTAGCCCACTATCCCAGACTAGATGGCCTTCTGCAGAGGGCACGGTCGCTGTGTGCTCACTTCCGCCGTTCGCATCCCGCAGCTCAGCGACTTACATCTCTACAGAAGTCGTTGGGCCTGCCACTTCACCGGCTAAAATGCGATGTGCCTACCCGGTGGAATTCAACTCTGCACATGTTGCAGCGACTTTGGCAGCACCGACAAGCCCTGGTGCAATACGTTCTGACGTATAGCCTGGGCCAACGAGATCCAGAGGTGGGGCAAATCACGCTGGAGGAGTGGTCTCAGATCAGGGACCTATGCACCCTTCTGCACAGTTTTGAAATGGCGACGAAGATGTTTAGTGCTGACGATGCCATTATCAGCATGACTATTCCGGTGATTTACATGCTGGAGCACATGTTAAACAGAATTCGGAGTCAGGTGGTGGCACAAGAGGAGGTGGAGGAAGTAGAGGAGGAGGAGTTGTATGCGGAAGGGCTAACATCTGCAAGGTCCAGATGGTCGGCAGCACCAAGGCGGCAGGCATGTGAGGGTGGGGGAGATGGTTTTACGAGGGCGCATGGGAGCAGCCAAACTAGTGAGGAAGGTGCAGGAGCCCAGGAAGAAGTGGAGGACGAACTGATGGAAGACTCATCAGATGACGGAGACCTTGATCACATTTCTGTTGTGCGAGGTTGGGGGGAGAGGACAGAGGAAGGAAGCATGATTGTTACCTCGCCACCAACACAACAGGGACTTGGTGCTCCTGGATGCGCAACACACATGAGTGCCTTCTTGCTGCACTACCTGCAACATGACCCTCGAATTGTGAGAATTAGAAATAATCCTGACTACTGGGTTGCCACACTGTTAGATCCCCGGTACAAAAGTAAATTTGCAGAAATTATTCCTGCCATAGAAAGGGATGCACGCATGCATTAGTATCAGCAGAGACTGTTGCAGAATCTTACATGTGCTTTTCCACAAAATACCAGTGGTGCACGTAGTGAATCTCACAGTTCCAACTTGCCAACCGTGGGACCGTCAAGTGTTCAGCACTCAAACCGTAACAGAACCACAGTATCTGCTGGTAACATCAATTTTGCGGAATCATTTCACCACTTTTTTAGCCCATCCTTTGCAAGGCCACAGGAGACAAGAAGTCTGACACATAGTCAACGCCTAGAGACGATGGTACAGGAGTATCTCCAAGTAAACATTGAAGCCATGACTGTGTCACTGGACCCTTGCTCTTTTTGGGCTTCCAATCTGGATAAATGGCCGGAGCTAGCCACTTACGCCTTGGAGATCTTGTCATGCCCCGCAGCCAGCGTTCTGTCTGAACGTGTGTTCAGCGCTGCTGGTGGTGTGCTGATAGATAAGCGCACGCGGCTCTCCACTGAAAATGTAGACAGACTCACGTTCATAAAGATGAACAAATCATGGATCCGAAACGACTTTTCTACCCCTGTGTCATCCTGGGGAGAGTAAAAGCTTGATGATTGGATAAAATCACCCTACCAACCGTTTTAAGCTTTCAAATTACTAATCATGTTTATCTGTATCTTGGCTGGAAAATAATTTGGGCTTTGTAGCAGTGTGCAGCACTGATTCTATTAGGCCATCTATAATAAGCTCCACCAGATTTAAAATTACTAATCATGTTTATCTGTATCTTGACTGGAAAATAATTTGGGCTTTGTAGCAGTGTGCAGCACTGATCCTATTAGGCCATCTATACTAAAGCTTCACCAGATTTAAAATTAATAATAATTTTTAGCTGCATCTAGCCCGGAAAATAATTTTGGGGCTCCGAGATGCGCAAGACACATAAGTGCCTTCTTGCTGCACTACCTGCAGCATGACCCTCATATTGTCAGAATTCGAAGTAATCATGACTACTGGGTTGCCACACTCTTAGATCCCCCAAACTTTTCGATCAACCTTTTCATTTTAATAAAGACCAAAAAAATGGTCATTTTTGAAATTATAAGCATTAGCAGGTTGTTAGAAACTGAAATCAAACAGTTTTCAACTCAAAACTTTATTCTAGGTGATGTTACATTTTCACATAGGACCCCTTGTTCGAAAGGAGCTTCTGAACTCTCTCGTCCATTGAATTTGTCAGGTTTTGGATGGTTTCTGCTTCAATTGTTTTGCATGAGGACAGAATACCCTCCCAGAGCTGTTGCTTAGATGTGAACTGCCTCCCGCCATCATAGACACTCCTTTTAATGATGCTCCAAAGGTTCTGAATGGGGTAGAGGTCAGGGGAGCATGGGGGTCACACCATAAGTTTGTCCCCTTTTATGCCCATATCAGCCAGAGATGCAGATGTTTTATGTGCAGCATGAGATGGTGCATTATCATGCAAAAAAATGATCTTGCTGTGAAATACACGGTTCTTCTTCTTGAACCATGGCAGGAAGTGCTGTTTGAGAAAATCCACATACATTATGGAGTTCATCTTTAGCGCCTTCAGGGATCCTAAAGGGGCCGACAATCTCTCTCCCCATGATTCCAGCCCAAAACATTACTCCACCTCCTCCTTGTTGGCGCTGTAGCCGTGTTTGCGTGGGGTGTCCATCAACCAGCCATCCTCCACTCCATCCATCTGGACCATCGAGCGCTGCATGGCACTCATCCGTGAACAAAACAGTTTTGAAATCAGTCTTCATGTAATGTTTGGCCCACTGGAGCTGTTTCTGTTTGTGTGAAGTGGATAGAGGAGGTCGACAGGATGGCGTATGCACAGCTGCAAACCTCTGAAGGACCCTGCATCTTGTTGTTCGGGGGACGTTGGAGGCACCAGCAGCTTCAAAAACTTGTCTGCTGCTATGACAAGGCTTTTTTGCCGCTGCTCTTTCAACCTGACGTAATTGCCTGTAGGAAAGAGTCCTCAATTTGCCCTTATCAGCACGCACACGTGTGTACTGTGAATCAGCTACATACTTCTTGATTGCCAAGACACTTCATCCTGATCATCGCACAATGTTGATTGTAGTCATGCCTTGACCTAAACACTCCACAATTTGTTGCTTCTCAGCAGCCGACACATCCTTTTTCTTTCCCATTTTGGCAGAAAATGTAGGCTGCTTAATAATGTGAGACAGCCTTCTTAAGTAGTCTTGCCTTTCATTGGACACACCTGCCAAACTAATTAGCACAGGTGTCTGCAATTGCTTACAGTGATATAAAGAGCCCTGACACACATCACCATCAATGAGTTTAACTGACAAACAAACAAATTCTTCCCTTATCACTCCTAAACACTTTTTGCATAATAATTTGGAACACAGTGTACATGTGCTTTTCCACAAAACACCAGTGGTTCACGTAGTGAATCTTACAGTTCTAACTTGCCAACCGTGGTCTGTATGGAATTGTTCAATAAAGGGCCCAAAATTAAGATAACATAGATGGGAGAGGTCTCTATGAATAGGAATTCCTAAGTATTTGATACCCTGTGAGGGCCAGGCAAAGGGAAAGTTGGACTGGATGGAATCCTATATGGATTTGGGGAGGGAGACATCGAGGGCCTCAGACTTCGCTGCATTGATTTTAAAATTTGACCATGTAACAAAGTGATCTATTTCAGCCATAACAGCATGGATGGATATATGTGATTGAGTGATATATACTAGGACATCATCAGCAAATAGAGAGCACTTGTACTCGGTGCCTCCCACCTCAATCCACCTAATATTGGGGTTATGGCGAATTGATGAGAGCAGGTGCTCCGTCACTAGGATGTATAAGAGAAGGGACAGAGAACATCCCTGCCTTGTTCCATTGGTGATTGTGAAAGGTGATGAAAATGTTCTGACGCGCCCCCTGGGCCTTGGGACACCCGGAGCCGGACCCTTTTTGGTGGATGCTGGTGGTTGTAGTCTCCGTGGCGGCGACCCGGTTCCGTGGCTCAGGGCGGTCAAACCAGTGGCGGAACTATTTATGTGGTTTTGATGTTTAAATGTCCGACTACGCCACCCGTGGATTGCGGTCAGAGTGAACCGCCGCTCCAGGGCAGACTGCTGAGGCTGGTGTTGTGGGTGCAGCAGAGCGTAGCATAACTCCCCACGGGAGGAGTATAGCCTCAGGGCAGTGTATGCGGAGGATGGGGGTGATGGTGCAGGGCAGCAGCAGTAGCGACACGGAGTCAGTGATGCAGTCCAGGGCCTTTACTTACAGTTCTTATTATCCAGACCACGTCTGCAGGTAACGGCTGCCCACGTCGTACTGTGCTCACCAGGTGAGGGGCTCAGACAACTCCCAGATAACTTTGGAGCGCTTCACAGGACCCCCTTTGTGTGTCCTTTGTCTACAGATTTCCCCTTCCTCAGTGTTCCCTCCCCCCACTCCAGCCAGGGACAGGGACTGTCGTGCCCATCTCAGGGGCATATTGGTCGCCCTGCACCACGGCAATGTGGTGTAATGCATGCAGGTGTCGGGTCCTGATCCACACTACATCCTTACCTGAGAGTGAGATATCACACCTCTGGGTGAGGTGCAATACCTCTGTAGCAACCGAGCCCTCAGGGTGCTACAGTTCCATTAATCTTCAGCCTAGGTGACGTATTGCGATACAGGGTCATGATTTTGGCTATAAAAGGGTCCCCTAGACCCCTACCCCAAGCTTTTTAAGAGAATCATATATGGCGTGCCAGGAGACTCTATGGAATGCTTTCTCAGCATCCAACGAGAGTATCTAATTACAAATTTTTAACTGCATCTAGCCCAGGAAATACTTTGTGCCTAGTAGCAGTGTCTGCTAGTCAGCGGATTATCCCGGCTGTTAAGCAAGCTACACCACCTGTAGTTTGGACACTTAATTTTTTCAAAGGAAATGCTTCGGGACCACGGGATACTCAGTGAAGAGCATCAGGAGGCACCCCAAGGCATAGGGGCTGGGACTGGCAGTAGGATGCCTTGCGGTGGACAGCCGAGCTCGATCCTTATAAAAGCTTTTTAACTGCAGCTGCTTTAGTGGACGCTACTGGAGCTGGAATTACGCGGCTGCTGGCATGAGACTTGCCCTCCAATAGATCCTTGTAAATGGATTTAAAGTGTATTCATTCAAATTAGAGAGACAATTTAAATTAAAAAGCTTAGAGCTGCCTCCACCACAGGGGGGTTCGCTCGACCCACCAGCGGACAGGCACCAGTATTGGGAGAGGGGGGCTGGCCGTCAGGGTTCACCGCGGCTCTGGCACAAACCCGGCGACGCGGAGGTGGCACGGGCAGGAGCGGACTGAACGTGTCGGCTTCTCACTTTTTGGATTTTAGAAGGGCATGACATGCCTATATCTGTGTCTCCCCCTCCTTTTACTCCTCCACCTCTTTTCTTTTCGCATGACTATATGTACTTGTCACTTTTCCATGTGTTAGTTGTGTCTTCTGAGCAGTTTGTCAGCTTTTGGACACCTTTGAAGGTGTTTTCTATGTGTTTCTATGTGTTTTTGTTTGCCTGCCATTGGTTTTAACGGTGTTCGAAGGTGTTCGACGAACAGTTCGGCGAACACACGGGTGTTCGACGAACCGAACTCGAACACTACGGGGGTGGCTCAACACTAGTCAGGATATTATACTTTGCACCAGATCAGATGCGGGTGGATTTCCTTGTAAATCTTCTACTATGTAATCAAATTGCATATTTTTTTTCCCCTTTATATGTTCATTGTTATAGGTTTATAGTTTCTCCATATTGGTTATTGTGCATATTATTTTATATGACATTTTTACGTGTGTCAGATCGATAAGAACACTATTTCTATTAACAATTTAGACATTGATGCGTTTTCTCTGTTTATTGGACATTGTTATTGCGATGCTCTATACTGAATCTATCATCCATCTCATGTATACATGTTCCTGTCCCTCTATAATCAGTATATCCTCCCACCTTCCGTTGCTATAGTTGATGGCATTTGTGATGTTCTGACCCTGTGATCTCACACCTGTACACTTAATCCCGGTGTTGTGTTCCTATATGGGATAACCCCTGGCAGCTAACACCGGTGGTCTTCACACAAATGTCCTGCAATAAACAGTTTATATACAGAGGGGGATACGGATATGCATGAACAAGAGTATGAGGTGTAATTCTATCTTATTTTTCACCATCATGGTGTTTTGCATTTCTGTATTTGATCTCGTTGCCTTCAGTGTGAACTGTGACTTGGATTTTCTTCACATCTTTTGCATGTCTAATTGATTTCTCATTTCGTGTCATGTGACTCCATTGTGCTTGTATATATATATGACTTCATTGTCCTTTTCTCATATGCTATAACTATGGGCACAACCCTAGCGCCAGAAAACACATAAGAATTTAAAAAGTTTTTTTTTTTTTTTAATGATCCAATCATTTTTTTTCATATTTTTCCTGTTGGAGTGCTGATTTTCTCCTTTTCGTTTCCTTCATATGTCTGTGCTCACCAGCCAGACCGGCACCCTTCAGTGGACTATCTTCACCCTATTTGGATTCAGCGTTGCAGCTCCCTAACCCTCCCTCCTGTTTCTTCACAATATTGTAACACGTATCCTAGGCCTCGATCTTTCCCATACAAACTTGCTGTTAGAATGGTTGAGACTGGAGAAAAAGGTCTGAGGAACGCAGACCGGAACGGTCTGAAATATATAAAGAAGATCTGGTAAAATGTCCATTTTGATCACACTAATACAACCAAACCAGAACAAGGGTTTCAAGTTATAATTCATTCGATATTTTACCATTTGTTCAAGGATGGGGGATATAATTTAAACGATACAGATCATCCAAGTTCCCCAGAATTTGTATACCCAGGTACTTAATTGTGTCTTTCTGCCACTTAAAGGGGAAGTTAGAAATTAGTTATTGTGTCAGTTCAGGGTTGAAAGTTATGTTCATGGCTTCTGTTTTAGAATAGTTGACTTTAAAATTGCTTTCATGGCCGAGTTATTCGAATTCCTTTATTATAGAAGGAAATGAGATCATTGGGTTTGAAACAGAGCAACAGGTCGTCTGCATGTAGAGCTAGTTTATAGTGATGTGAGTCTATAGTAACTCCACTAATATCTGGATTTGTATGTAATGCTACCGCTAAATGTTCCATCACCAATGTGTATGGCAGAGGTGATAAGGGACACTCTTGTCTCGTCCCCTTTTTAATAGAAAATGTGTCATATAGAAGGCCGTTTACCCTATCGCTTTAGGATCAGTGTAGAAGGAGAGAATTTTAGATAACAAGAAAGAGTCCAACCTAATTTGTGGTAGGGTGCTCTTCAAGAAAGTCCAATGCACTGTGTCGAACGCTTTTTTAGCGTAGGCGGAAACAAGACACATTGGGAGCCCCTGTTTTTTGCATGTGAAATTAACAACGTTTTATTTTTATTATCACGAGCTTCTCTGTCCTTAATGAAGCCAACCTGATCATTGCTAACAATTGAGGGTAGATAGTGGGAGAGCCGTGTTGTAATTACTTTAGAGAATATTTTGATGTCTACATTATTTAATGATATTGGATGAATATTAGGGCAGGTATTTGGTTCTTTTCCAGGCTTTGATAAAACCGTTATATGAGCCTTAAGTGATTGGGGGTCAAAAGGGGGAGTCTTCTGAGATATTATCAAACACTTTGGCTAAAAATGGTAATAACTGGGGGGAAAACATCTTATAAAATCTATTATTGAATCCATCTGGCCCAGGGATCTTCCCGATAGGGAATGATTTATTGGCCTCTCCTGTCTCTTGTTCAGTGAAAGCTTTGTCTAGTATCTCCTGCTCAGGGGTCTGTAAGGAAGGAACGGCAGTGTCCATAATATATTTGTCATTTTTAGTTTCAAGAATATTAGGCGGCATGTCGTGGTGTTGTCCATGAATATTATATAGCGAGCTACAATGGCAACAAAATGCTTCAGCTATGTCAGTGGGGCTATGAATTTATAGTCTTGGTGATCCTTTTATTTTGGATACATATGTCCTTTGCATCTGAGGATGTAACCTTCTTGCCAATGAGAGACCACATTTATCTGTGAATTCATACGAGTACCTTCACATGTGATCTTGCCATTTTGTATACGTTTGATCTAGTAAAGACCTTCGCTCCTTTCTTTTTTTCAATCAGATCATTTTTATTTAACAAAACAAAGAAAAACCAACATTTTGTTTTTTTTTAAAATAAACTTTGTGACAAAAAAATAAAAAGAAAGAAAAACCAGTAAGCAATACAAGAACCGGTTTACAATGATATAAATCCCAATATCGCTTTATAGTACAATGTTTTGGAATAGTAATTTTACATTTGTACATAAATATCTGAATACTTCCTGACGGCTTATTTTTTTCCCCTATTGGGACATCAAAAGAAAAAGAATATCTCTAAGAAGGGGCAATTGTGTGGACTGAGACAATTATTATTTGCAGACACCTTGGATATAAGGATATAAATTCCTGGTTTACTATAAGGAAATGGACAAATGGTCCAGTATAGTATTTCTGAGAAGGTTTTCTGAAGCAATACCTGGGGTAATTAACCATTGCTCCCATATGTGTATAGATTTCTTGAGAGCGTTCCTTTAATATAGATCCCATTTCCAAGCATAGAGTGTTATTTATCCTGGATTTTAGTTCTGTTATCGTTGGGGGAGAATTGTCTATCCAATGTGGTGCCAACAACTTTCTGGCTTGGAATAATATTCTTGAGGTAGCTATTGCTATATGGGAGTCTGGGTCTACGTCTTCTCCCAGGAGTCCTAGGATACAGATTTTAGGTTCCAACTGAAGTTGTATCCCAAATACAGATAGTACAAGAGCGATCACCCCCTTCCAGTAGTCGCCAATATTTACACATTCCCACGTCATATGCATCAGGTGGGCGTCATTTTGATCACATCTAAGACATGTGTCATCCGTTTGTATTTCAATTTTAAATAAAATACTTGGGGATCTATATACCCTATGAATCAGAAGAATTCGGGACAATCTTTGTGACTCAGACAATGAAAGTTTCGGTGTCATTTCAGTATTTTCCCCCATTGCTCCTCAGATAAGGGACCCACATCCTCCTCCCATTTTGTCTTAACTATGAAAGGATATTTATCCAACTATAGGGCCAGTAACTGCCTATAAATAAGGGATATTAGACCTTTTGTATCCACTGCTGTAGCAATGGTACAGTTCGGCTCAAAAGTTTACATACCCCAGCAGAATTAACATCCTCACCTGTGACCTGTTTGCTTGTAATCAGTGTGTGTGCACTGACATTTCTGGATTGTGAGTCATGGGGAAAGCAAAAGAATTTTCAACGGATCTATGGAAAAAGGTAGTTGAACTGTATAACACAGCAAAGGTAGACGAACAAAGATTTCAGCCACAACGGCAAGGAAAATTGTTCGGGATGCAAAGAAAAACCTACAAATAACATCATCTGAAATTCAGGACTCTCTGAAAACTAGCGGTGTGGCTGTTTCAAGATGCACAATAAGGAGGCACGTGAAGAAAAATGGGCTGCATGGATGAGTCGTCAGAAGAAAGCCATTACTGTGCAAATGCCACAAAGTATCTCACCTACAATACGCCAAACAGCACAGAGACAAGCCTCAAAACTTCTGGAACAAGGCAATTTGGAGTTATGAGACCAAAATTTTACTTTTTGGCCACAACCATAAACGTTACATTTGGAGAGAGGTCAACAAGGCCTATGATGAAAGGAACACCTTTCCTACTGTAAAGCACAGAGCTGGATCGCTGATGTTTTGGGGATGTGTGAACTACAAAGGCACAGGAAACTTGGTAAAAGTTGAAGGAAAGATGAATGCAGCACGTTATCAGCAAATACTGAAGATAAATTTTCACTCATCAGGGATGTACTTGGACGTTTCAACATGACAACCATCCAAAACACAAGGCCAAGTCGACCTGTCATTGGCTACAGCAGAACAAAGTGAAGGTTCTGGAGTGGCCATATCAGTCTACTGACCTCAATATCATTGAGTCACTCTGGGGAGATCTCAAGCGCTCAATTCATGCTAGACAGCCAAAGAATTTACAGGAACTGCAGGCTTTTTGCCAAGAAGAATGGTTAGCTTTACCATCTGAGGAAATAAAAAAACCTCATCCACAACTACCACAAAAGACTTCAAGCTGTCATTGATGTTAAAGGGGGCAATACACGGTATTAAGAACTGGGGTATGTGAACTTTTGATCAGGGTCATTTGGATGTTTTTGGTTGTCATTAAGATGTAAAAAGAGAAAACAGTAGTTTGACAATAAATGGCTTCACCCAACCAATAACCATGAGTGGAGAAAAAGTTTTTTTGTTATCATTCATATTCTCTGAAACAAGGCCAAGAAAGCAAAAATTCTGCCGGGGTATGTAAACTTTTGTGCACAACTGTATCTAATTATATGCTTAAAGAAATAAGTAATCATCTGAAAACTGTCTCTCTCATCAAGGAAGACAAGATTCATTTCAGGAGCTCATATGATTGGCAGGTTCCTTTACCATCTGGCTGCATCACCATCAAGTTCCTGATCCGTTGAACACCTTCTGTGACGTGCTGGAACTCTCTGTGGCAATGGTGGAGCAGGTGGCCAGTCAGATATATGGAATGTCCAGGGCATCACAAATAGGTCTCATGTTGCTTGGATCTTTGAAAATTTACAGCTAGAATCGGTAGCCCCAGGAGTACATCAGGCCATTTTCCCAGAGGGCATCAAGTAGTGGTTTCAATACCCTTCTTTTAGCAAGTGTCATTCAGAATAGATATGTGAGCAATTATATGCGTTTTCCATTGAAATCACCAGGACTCAACTCCTCTGCTTTCCTCACAATGGCCTTTTTTACATTGAAAAAATGTATGCGACAGATAATGTCCCTAGGACGCTCAGGATCTGGGCCATGATTGCCTATTGTAGGGTGCGCCTTATAAATCTCCACCTCCTTATCAATAGGATCACCAAGGATATTATTGAATAATGATCGCAGTGGTGGCATAATCACTTGTGCATTGATGCTTTCAGGTATACCCCTTATCCAGATATTATTGTGATTTTCTTGATAATCAACCATATTAAACAGATGGTTTATTTACTGGCTGTGAAGATCCAGTGTTAGTTTCTGAGCATTATGATGGCCTCTAATTTGGACGACATTATCCTCTAATCTCTGTACCTTGTCAGTAAGCTGTGACAGGATAGAAGTGAGGGGACGTATTTCAGTTTTGTATGTGGTCTCCAGCCTCTGAATATATTGCTCCATATCTTCTTTAGTAGGGATAGATACAATCTGATATACAAATAAGTTATGTTGTTCCCCACATCAGAATAACCTGTGGCTGGGAGGTAAATGTCCCTGTGAAGCAAGCACTGCACAGTATGGGGGCTTTGGTGAGCGTACAGGGAGATTTGTGGAGCTGTTTTCTTGTGACGCCGACATTAAGAGAGAAATTGCTGCAGGACTTACAGGCTGGAGCTGTCTGGCATCATGAGGGTTTAGACTGCTTTTTTTCCACGCTGAGGTGAGGCAGTAATGGCTCCAGAGTAGGAAGATAAGACCTTCCATAAGAAACGCTGAATACCAGACATGCTGACAGAGGAGGAGGACCTCAGATTAACCTCTGATCTCTTCTTTCTTTCCCATATCGAAAGTCATGTTGGAGGCTGTAAATTGCTTATAATTCCCCCAGGAACACGGTCTGACGAGAGTGCTTTCAGTGTGTGCGTTCTCTTGGTGCTATGTCCAGGCTATGTCCCTCCTGTTGATGTTCAATACATCCAAAGGCGAGGACAGTGAAGGCGGCGTTGATTGGGCACAGAGCATGTGTGATGTAACAACTTTATGTGAGCCCCGGGAATGCAAGTTGTGACACCAATGGAACAGTGCCAGAACGGGAGGTGCGTATGAGTGTTTTTATTTTAACAAGGCCAAACATGAGGAATGAGAAGGAGTTGTCCTAGTAGTGAACAACCCCTTTATGAAGATACAATTTTCGGTTAAAACATTTCCAACATTCTGAACATGAAAAAGATTTCTCCCCTGTATGAGTTCTCTGGTGACCAAGAAGAGATTATTTATTCACAAAACATTTCCCACATTTTGAACATGGAAAAGGCTTCTCAGCTATGTGGGTTCTCTGGTGTTTAACCAAATCGGATTTCTGGTCAAACATTTTCCACATTCTAAGCTGGAAAAAGGGGCTTCTTCTCTGTGTGAGTTCCCTGATGTTTGATAAGACTTGATTTCTCTGTAAAACATTTCCCACATTCTGAACAGGAAAAGGGCTTCTTCCCTGTGTGGGTTCTTAGGTGTATAACAACATTTGATTTCTGGTTAAAACATTTCCCACATTCTGAGCAGGAAAAAGGCTTCTTCCCTGTGTGAGTTCTCTGGTGGATAACAAGATGAGCTTTCTGTTTAAAATATTTCCCACATTCTGAACATGAAAAAGGCTTCTCCCCTGTGTGTATTCTCTGGTGCTTAACAAAATCTGATTTCTGATTAAAACATTTCCCACATTCTGAACAGGAAAAAGGCTTCTCCCCTGTGTGAATTCTCTGGTGGTTATTAAGATGCGCTTTCCGGTTAAAACATTTCCCACATTCTAAACATGAAAAAGGCTTCTCCCCTGTGTGAGTTCTCTGGTGAGTAACAAAATCCAATTTCTGATTAAAACATTTCCCACAATCTGAACAGGAAAATGGCTTCTCCCCTGTGTGAGTATTCTGATGTTTCATAAAATTTGATTTCTGGTTAAAACATTTCCCACATTCTGAACAGGAAAAAGGCTTCTCCCCTGTGTGAGTTCTCTGGTGGCAATCAAGATGCGCTTTCCGGTTAAAACATTTCCCACATTCTAAACATGAAAAAGGCTTCTCCCCTGTGTGAATTCTCTGGTGAGAAACAAGATCTGATTTCTGGTTAAAACATTTCCCACACTTGGAACAAGAAAATCTATTCTCCGCTGTGTGAATTTTTTGATGTTTAAGGAAAGATTTTTCGAGGGGAAAACTTTTTCTAGGTTCTGAAAGTGAAAATGGCGTCTTTGCTTTAGGAGCAATTTGTTTTTTAATGCTTATTTTGTGACTTTGATTTTTCTTAGTAGTCGGTAATGAATCAGAAGACAGGACCTGTTTCAAAGGATCAGATGATAGATCTTTGTTGTGAATGGATGATGTTATATCTGTAGTAATGGCATTCACTTCAGTTGTATCCTGTGGGATCTCGAGATCATCTGATTTAAAAATTGAAGTTGTCAGCTGTCCTTCTGATCTCCTGGTACAGTCATCTGCTAAGAAAAAAAAACAATTATTAATTTTAAATAAAATATCTTTAAAATGTATATTTTTGAACATTTCTACAAACACTCCTTAAAATGCATGTTCTTTAAAAAATTACATTATTCACCAAGACAATGACAGTTCATAGTCTAATAAAGGCTCTTGAAAAGCAACATGGCTTCCATAAACCCATCCAGCAATATCCACTCTCCCAAAGTCAAATCTCCCCCTCGCTTCTGAGCCTTGCAGTGTGACCAAACCATACTTAGCATCCATGTATTTGGAATTACTATTATGAGAAGAACCCACTTAATTTACGGTGTGTGTCTCCTGGAGCACAATCTGGGCACTATGTGTTGGGTAATAAAATGACACATTTGCAATTTTCACTCTCCAACATGCACTTCTTGATAATTTCCAGAAAGTGGCTGTGGAATCAAAATAGTCACTTTTGCTATAGACTGAAAAGCTCTGGAGAGGGACAGAAGCGCATACAAAATAGGGCAATTCCGCCTGGTTAGGGATAGGTTATAATCGATGATAGCACTAACCTAAGGCTGTTGTGTGTAGGCACAACACCTATAAGAACATAAAAAGCCGCTGCAGCTGCCCCGTGGCTGGAGGAAAGGTTCTTCCAGAGGTATAATGGTAAAAATGGAAGCTGACACGTTTAGGCGGGCTGGGCTCCAGAAATGAAAAGCCTTGGGATTCCAATACGGTTTGTATTAATACCAACACATTTTCTGTCATAAAAACCAAGCCTCTTGGTTTTATACAGGTGCATCTCACTAAATTAGAATATCATCAAAAAGTTAATTTATTTAAGTTCTTCAATACAAAAAGTGAAACTCATATTATATAGAGTCATTACAGAGAGAGAGATCTATTTCAAGTGTTTATTTCTGTCAATGTTGATGACTATGGCTTACAGCCAATGAAAACACAAAAGTCATTATCTCAGTAAATTAGAATACTTTATAACAACAGCTTGAAAAATGATTTTAAAATCCGAAATGTTGACCTAATGAAATGTATGTTCAGTAAATGCACTCAATACTTTGTTGGGGCTCCTTTTGCATCAATTACTGTATCAATGTGGCGTGGCATGGCGGCAATCAGCCTGTGGCACTGCTGAGGTGTTATGGAAGGCCAGGTGGCTTTGATAACAGCCTTCAGCTCGTCTGCATTGTTGGGTCTGGTGTCTCTCGTCTTCCTCTTGACAATACCCCATTGATTCTTTATGGGGTTAAGGTCAGGCGAGTTTGCTGGCCAATCAAGCACCGTTCTACTGTTGTTTTTAAACCAGGTATTGGTACTTTTGGCAGTGTGGACAGGTGCCAAGTCCTGCTGGAGAATGAAATTTCCATCTCCAAAAAGCTTGTCGGCAGAGGGAAGCATGAAGTGCTCTGAAATTTCCTGGTAGACGGCTGCGCTGACTTTGGTCTTGATAAAACACATTGGACCTACACCAGCAGAAGAGATGGCTCCCCAACCATCACTGACTTCACACTAGACCTCAAGCAGCTTGGATAGTGGCCTGTCCACTCTTCCTCCAGACTCTAGGATCTTGATTTCCAATAGAAATGCAAAATTGAGGACTTCTGGTTCCAGCGCCGGTCATGTAGGGAGGATGACTCCTGAGCTCCCGTCACCTCCACAGACCTTACTAAAATACCGGCTACAAATAGCGGCGATAGGCTCCGTAACCAGGCAAGTCAGGAAGACTGAACGGTGGGGCACGCGTCCCACCTACATGGAAAAATATCTACTGCGCAGCAATGCCAAAAACAAGACAGCCCGCGCTTTCAGGGAGGTGTCATGGTGCTGGTACATGCAGACGCTCGCGCCACTGCAGAGGAAAGCAGGCTGGAGACGCACATGAACACTGGCACTGATGGTAACAGAGACACCCAGGTACTGGGATTGGACTATAAGAGACTGGCCTCGGAGGTGGCCGATAAACTATTACCTGAGATATTACATACCTTGAAAGAATCAGTGACACAGGCACTGCAGGCAATGCAGGAACAGCTACATGAGGCCACTGAGTAAATAAACAGAATAGAAACAAGGATATCTGCAATAGAGGACGATGCGCACACTGATCAAGAGAGTCTGGCTAGACTTACAAGAGAAAATGTTGTATTGAGAGACTGAATAGACAACCTGAAGAACAGATCCAGAAGGAGTAATCTCGGAATAGTGGGACTGCCAGAGACATTCCCCTATGAAGAGCTGAAAAAACTCTGTGAAATAGACATACCCAAAGCACCGGACATCATAACAGGACGCAAATCTGAAAGGGTGCACCGCATTGGTCCACCAGGAAATATGGAGAAAGGGGACAATAAAAGACCAAGACAAGTAATAGTAAAGTATCTTGATTTTTCTGATAAAAATGACATTATACAGAAATATCGCTGCCTCAGACAGCCCCTGTTGGTCCGAGGGGTAAAACTTCCACTATTTGAAGACTTTTCAGCTGAAGTAACCAGACAACGCAGATCCTTTGCTTTAATCTTCTCAGTCTTATTTAGCAAAAATATACGTTTTCAATTAAGATATCCAGCAATTCTTCATATAAGACTGTGGGATGGATACTCCAGACCCTTCACAGATCCGAAAGCAGCGGAAGCGTTCATGGATAACATCTTGAATCTACAACAACAGTACAGCCCCTATGCACGAAGAACAGATCCTAGAGAGTCTCAAGGAACACCTGAAGAAGACATCGGGTGATCACCCCCCTCCTCATCAAATTCACCGAGAAAGCAAAGGCAAGACAGGAGATCAAAAACCCCATGAAAAGAAAGAACTGTTGGGACAGTGAGTAAAAGCACTCTTGGGGAAAGATATGGGAGTCTACTCAGGACGTTGATTATATAAGACTCTGTGATATTCCTCACATATACCCTCCAAGTGTCTCACCACCTTGCCTCATCCAGATCTTGGTCACTCCCCAGTAATATCCGTTAAGGGCTAACTGGTAGGAGGGTACTGAATGTTTTGTATTTTCATGTAATATGTTGGACGAGTCTGGGGGAGGGGGGGGGGGGGACAATAATAAGGGTATAATTTGAAAAGAGGGGCTATAGGAACAATTGGAAAGGAAAATGTGGCAAAAAAAAGGGGGTGATAGATAAATAAATAAAATGATACAGGAGGTGCCGTGGTGAGGGAGATTTGACCAGGAAGAAGTGAAGTCAAAGAAGCTTAAAATACTGTATATAAGCTTAGGGTCATTTATTAACATGGTCATCAAGTTTGGTTCATGTTTACAGTTTAAAAAAGCCAAGTTTTGTTTGTAGGGATCTATAATAAAATACAATCCTGGAGCGGTTCATCTACACACGTTATCTCACTTGAACAGTTGCAGCTGAAAGCAGGGAAAGGGGGAGAAAAGGGAAAAAATGGGGGAGAAAAAACAGACAGTTGGGGGAAAAGGTAACCCAAAAAAATGTTGGAAAAAATTATGAGAATAATTTCATGGAATGTTAAAAGGATACGCTCTCCGCAAGAGCATATGATGATTCTTTGTCACCTGAAACGCCTGAAGCCAGATGTAGCTCTACTCCAAGAAACCCATTTTGAAAAAAAAGATTTCCGGAGAATGAAAAAAATGTGGGTGGGTAAAGTTTTCGGGGCATCATCAGTTGATAAGAAAGCAGGGGTGCTCACATTAATGAATAAAAATATAAATGGGCAGATGAGTGAAACTTATGTGGGAGAAGACGGTAGACTTCATATTCTGTCATTACCTGTAGGGGAGAAACGTATAGCTTATACAATGTCTATGCACCAAATACAAATAATAAAATCTTCTTTCATCAACTGGAGAAAAAGGTAATAGCAGACCTGGGCACAAATAGAATAGTGGGAGGTGCTCTAAGTTAGGTGGTCAATGTTGAGGAGGACAGGAAGAACTATCAAAAGGCGACCAAAACCGCCAAAAGACAGGATAGAGTTTTACCCATTTTGTTTGTCTACGGGGTTAGGTGATGCATGGAGACTACTACACCCTCAGAATAGGGAGTCCACTCTCTATTCGCATGCGTGTGGCTCGCTATCCAGAACAGATTATTTTCTCATATCGGCAAACATACTAAGAAGGGTAGAGGATACCCAGATGCAAAACATAGTAATATCTGATCATGCATTGATACTGTTAGATATAGCTGATACACGCCAAAAGGTTCAGATTTGTTATGGAGATACTCCTCCTTATTGAAAGATGATGAAGGCTTCACCCTAAGAGTAAAGGATTAGTGGTCAGATTTTCTAATAGATAACGAAGAGAATAGGGAAAATAATAAATGACTATGGGAAATGGTAAAAGCGGTAACAAGAGGCAGAATAATGTCATATGTCTGTGGCAAAAAAAGAAACACTCAAAAAAAATTCGAGGAGGCCTCTGAGAAACTTAGAGATGCCTACACCAAATTTCAAACCAGTATGAATAAACATAACAGGGAAAAGTGGTTGAAGGAACAAAGATCGTGTGGGTGGAAAAAAGGGAACAATTATACCAGCGGGATCTCGAAATTAACTTATCCAAATATGGAAATAAATCAGAGAAAATGATGGCGAATCTGGTGAGAAATAAGTTAACAGTACAAGGCCCCCAATGTTTGAAGGACTCGAAGGGTAACATCCCAGGGAAATAACAGAAAGACTAGGATCCTTTTACAGAGATCTGTATAGCAACACCTCTACTGAAAAGTTTGGAAATAGCACTTTACTAGAAAGGGTTAAACTACCAAAACTGACAGATGAGTTTAAACAACACCTAAACGCCAAAATCACACTAGAAGAGAAAATAACCACCATCAAAAAACTCCACAACCACAAAGCACCAGGCTCAGATGAATACACAAGTGAATTCTACAAAACGATAATAGAAGACATAGCCCCTCTTTTAACAGATCTATTTAATGACATACTGGAGGGAAAAGGAATGATTAATTCAAGCGTCATGGCCTATATCAAATTATTACATAAACCAGGAAAAGACCCAATGGCCCTGGGCTTATACAGACCGATTTCTCTCAGAAATGTTGACAAAATACTCTCCAAGATAATGGCAGATAGATTGGCCACCATCATGCCAAAGCTAATATCACGCGCACAGTCAGGTTTCATCAAGGGTAGACCGGCCACGAGAAACATTAGAAAAGTACTATTGACACTTAAGATAAATCTTAACCCAAGGACAAGAGAAACACCAGCTTTACCTGCAATAGATGCTGAAAAAGCTTTTGACAATGTAAGATGGGATTGGATGTATATAGTGTTGAGAGGAATGTCTTTTGTAGGCCCCTTCTATGAATATATACGCACCATATACTCATCTCCGAAGGCACGGGTATACAGTACAGACCAAAAGTTTGGACACACCTTCTCTAAATTTAAACATTTTTCTGACTATGAAAATTGCACATTCACACTGAAGGCATCAAAACTATGAATTAACACATGTGGAATTATATACTTAACAAAAAAGTGTGAAACAACTGAAAATATGTCTTATATTCTAGGTTCTTAAAAGTAGCCACCTTTTGCTTTGATGACTGCTTTGCACACTCTTGGCATTCTCTTGATGAGCTTCAAGAGGTAGTCACCGGAAATGGTTTTCACTTCACAGGTGTGCTCTGTCAGGTTTAATAAGTGAAATTTCTTGCCTTATAAATGTGCTTGGGACCATCAGATGTGTTGTGCAGAAGTCTGGTAGATACACAGCTGATAGTCCTACTGAATTGACTGTTAGAATTTGTATTATGGCAAGAAAAAAGCAGCTAAGTAAAGAAAAATGAGTGGCCATCATTACTTTAAAAAACAAAGGTCAGTCAGTCTGAAAAATTTGGAAAACTTTGAAAGTGTCCCCAAGTGCAGTTGCAAAAACCATCAAGCGCTACAAAGAGACTGGCTCACATGAGGACCGCCCCAGGAAAGGACGACCAAGAGTCACCTCTGCTTCTGAGGATAAGTTTATCCAAGTCACCAGCCTTGGAAATCGCAGGTTAACAGCAGCTCAGATTAGAGACCAGGTCAATGCCACACAGAGTTCTAGCAGCCGACACATCTCTTCAACAACTGTTAAGAGGAGACTTTGTGCAGCAGGCCTTCATGGTAAAATAGCTGCTAGGAAACCACTGCTAAGGACAGGCAACAAGCAGAAGAGACTTGTTTGGGCTAAAGAACACAAGGAATGGACATTAGACCAGTGGAAATCTGTGCTTTGGTCTAATGAGTCCAAATTTGAGATCCCAGGGGGAGGTGGATCTTCCTGGTTGCAAGTTCTATAGAAAAGGGTTTTCAATACCCAAAGTCATTTCAACAGTTTTGGGTGGAGGAGAATGTTGTGATCTAGAGGCAAAATGGAGATCACACGATTGTGATAAGGTCGGACTACACTACTGATAAAGCAACCACAGCCGGTGACTGAGAAGAATCAATGACTTCTCTGTATTTAGTGGTCACTACTCACCTGGCCAGCCATATGTAGGAATCTCCTCTTTACACCACTCAACACCCCTCACATATGTCTCTGTAGTATTAATATGGGTCAGATCTTCACCCTGAAACAAATATCGTAAAAGTCACAGACAGATGGAGAAGTCCCATCTATGATCAGCTCTAATCCTGCCATCTCCACCGTTCTCATTACACAAGTATAAAACATATAATACTGGTGGATAAAACAAGACTGAGCACAAGACCTTCACAGCCGTCTACACATCATAGGGGAAATCTCATGACACCTTCTCTCCATCTACCTGATGATCCTGAGGAACATTGGGATCTTCTTGTTTACAGTCCTGTCGAAGAAGAGGACGGGGACATCTCTCTGGTGTTGTCCTCTTACTGGATAGAACTGGAGGAAAGAAAATTCATGGACTGAATTCGTTCTTTACATACAGATAATTATAGGCCGTGTGTATTTAGTCCTGTCTATTACCTGGTGATGTGAGGGGCTGGGGAACCTCCATCATGACGTCCTTGTACAGATCTTTGTGTCCTTCTAAATACTCCCACTCCTCCATGGAGAAATAGACAGCGACATCCTGACACCTTATAAGAACCTGACACATACAATGATACCATCATCCCCCCGATCCCTTCATAGCGTTACTGTATAATGTCCCAGCATTCCCACCTCTCCAGTCAGCAGCTCAATCATCTTGTAGGCGAGTTCTAGGATCTTCTGGTCACTGATGTCCTCGTGTATCAGGGGGTGAGGTGGAGGCCCTGTGATTGGGCTCAGGGGTGTTCCCCATCCCTCAGACACAGGGGCCTGACAGCGCTCACTAGAGGTCTTCTTCACTACTGTGTAATCCTGGTTATGGAGAGACACATTAATACATCTCACTCTAGACATTTCCAGAGTCCTCACCTCTCCAGTTCTGTCCATCTGTTATTCCCATAGATAAGAATGATGTAATGTAACGTCATCAGAATCTCTCACCTCTCCAGTAAGCCGGAAGAGGATCTCTAGGGTGAGGTGTAACATCCTCTCCACCATCTTGTCTCTGTCCATATCCATCCTTGATGGATAAAATCAGGAAAATTCTCTTATATAGAAGATCTTCACTGATCTGATATTGTAGAGACCTGAATGAGAAGAAGATGAGCCGATGTAACATCATAAAAATCCTGTGTAATTGTAACATCCCTGGTGGCGTGCTTGCATAGTGCACCACCTCCCACTATGCAAGACCGCAATCTTACCCATCAGTCCAGCCTGCAAACCTTGCTCCAGTTCATGCTGTGTGCTTGTCCCTTGTCTGACTGCTTAGGGCGGCGGCCCGGTTGCTTCCTGATTCTTATAGCTGCTGTGGGCGCGCTCCTAATGCATCCCCAGCCTATTGCTGTGAGTCACTGGATATTTAAACCCCCTCCACCCTGAAGGTGGTGCCTGAGCAACACTAACAATCAGTATGCTCCTTCGCCTCTGAGTTGCCAGGTCCTGTTCTCATCTTGTCTGTTTCCGCCATCCTGGGGGCTGTATTCCCAGGCCTGTTACCTGTGACTTCGTTCCAGTGTCAGTTCCTGTCTGAACTATCTCCTAGCCTGTTGTCTGTTTATTTCTATATCCGTACCTTCCCTTTTTCTGCAGTGTCTGAACCTGCACCTAGCTCCAACTCGTTGTCTCTCTACTTCTGTTTGTGACTTTAGAGTCCACTCGCTACTTCGTTGTAAGTACCTTGTGTGTATCTGGTTCTGCTTGTCTCTTTTCCCTTCCTCCATATCTACCTCCTGTGTTCTAACCGTCTTCCTGTATTTTCCTGTCTGTTCCATGTGAACAGAGCCCAGTCCTCTCTGCCTGCACCTTCAGCCCTGTCCTGCTCTGCTTGTCCACCGCTCCTGCGGTTTCGCTCTGCTCCCCCTTGTCCACCGCTCCGGTGGTTCTTCTCTGCTCTGCTTGTCCACCGCTCCGGCGGTTTCGCTCTGCTCTACCTTGTCCAGCGCACCTGCGGTTTTGCTCTGTCTGCTTGCTCACCGCACCAGCAGTTTCTCTCTGCTCTGCCTTGTCCACCGCTCCGGCGGTTTTGCTCTGCTCTACCTTGTCCACCGCACCTGCGGTTTCGCTCTGTCAGCTTGCTCACCGCACTAGTGGTTTCTTTCAGCTCTGCCTGGTCCACCACTCCGGCGGTTTCGCTCTGCTCTGCTTGCTCACCGAACCAGCGGTTCCTCTCTGCTCTGCTTTGTCCACCGCTCCGGCGGTTTCGCTCTGCTCTGCCTTGTCCTCCGCTCCGGCGGTTTCGCTTTACTCTGCTTGTCTACCGCATCTGCGGCTCTGTTCCTGTATCCCAGTCTGTACTGGACCCTATCCAGCCTGCGCTCCAACCTGCTAGTGCCTCCCTATCTGCACGCCAGCCGTGCCTGCCAGTACCTCCCTGTCGGCATACCAGCCGTGCTTACCAGTACCCACCTGTCTGCATACCAACTGTGCCTGCCAATACCCACCTGTCTGTATGCCAGCCTAACCTGCCTGTTCCTGCATTCCCCAGTTCCTGCATTCCAACAGCGATGTCCGGGGTCTGACCTGGAGTAGCACCTGGTCCTTCTGCTCGGTTCCTCCCTGGTGCACGGAGTCGACTGAGCTGCCATGCGACCTTGGTCGGATCGGGTTGATACTTAGTTACGCCCCTCCAGGCACTCCTCGGTTCATGGTACAGTGGGATCACTAATCAAGCACACCCCAGTCAGTCCGGGCGTGTGCATAACAGTAATAATACAATTACTGGAGATAATAAGGGGAAACATATGAGGAGATTTATTATTTTACAGTATTTAGTTTTCTTCTTTACATCTAGTAATAAAACCTATATACACTGCTCAAAAAAATAAAGGGAACACTCAAATAACACATCCTAGATCTGAATGAATGAAATATTCTCATTGAATACTTTGTTCTGTACAAAGTTGAATGTGCTGACAACAAAATCACACATAAATCATTAATGGAAATCAAATGTATTAACCAATGGAGGCCTGGATTTGGAGTCACCCCCAAAATTAAAGTGGAAAAACACACTACAGGCTGATCCAAGGTTGATGTAATGTCCTTAAAACAAGTCAAAATGAGGCTCAGTATTGTGTGTGGCCTCCACGTGCCTGTATGACCTCCCTACAATGCCTGGGCATGCTCCTGATGAGGTTGCGGATGGTCTCCTGTGGGATCTCCTCCCAGACCTGGACTAAAGCATCCGCCAACTCCTGGACAGTCTGTGCTGCAACGTGACGTTGGTGGATGGAGCGAGACATGATGTCCCAGATGTGCTCAATCGGATTCAGGTCTAGGGAAAGGGCGGGCCAGTCCATAGCTTCAATGCCTTCATCTTGCAGGAACTGCTGACACACTCCAGCCACATGAGATCTGCCATTGTCCTGCATTAGGAGGAACTCAGGGCCAAGCGCACCAGCATATGGTCTCACAAGGGGTGTGAGGATCTCATCTCTGTACCTAATGGCAGTCAGGCTACCTCTGGCGAGCACATGGAGGGCTGTGCGGCCCTCCAAAGAAATGCCACCCCACACCATTACTGACCCACTGCCAAACCGTTCATGCTGAAGGATGTTGCAGGCTGCAGATCGCTCTCCACGGCGTCTCCAGACTCTGTCATGTCTGTCACATGTGCTCAGTGTGAACCTGCTTTCATGTGTGAAAAGCACAGGGCGCCAGTTGCCAATCCTGGTGATCTGTGGCAAATGCCAAGCGTCCTGCATTGTGTTGGGCTGTGAGCACAACCCCCATATATGGACGACGGGCCCTCATACCACCCTCATGGAGTTGGTTTCTAACCGTTTGTGCAGACACATGCACATTTGTGGCCTGCTGGAGGTCATTTTGCAGGGCTCTGGCAGTGCTCCTCCTGTTCCTCCTTGCACAAAGGAGGAGGTAACAGTTCTGCTGCTGGGTTGTTGCCCTCCTATGGCTCCCTCCACGTCTCCTGGTGTACTGGCCTGTCTCCTGGTAGCGCCTCCAGCCTCTGGACACTACGTTAACAGACACAGCAAACCTTCTATATAATTCTATGTAAATATATATTTATTTTTTATTTTAAATTCTTTTTTTTACAGGTACCATGGTACCTGGGTCTGGAGGTGAGAGTCTCCTCTTCTCCAGCCCCGGGTACCATCCACACATTGAACCGCATTAACATCCGCATGTATACATGTATACAGTCATGGCCAAAAGTTTTGAGAATGACACCAAAATTATATTTTCACATGATCTGCTGGCCTCTGGTTTTTATTAGTGTTTGTCTGATGTTTATATCACATACAGAAATATAATTGTAATCATATTATGAGTACCAATAGGTTATATTGACAGTTAGAATGAGTTAATGCAGCAAGTCAATATTTGCAGTGTTGCCCCTTCTTCTTCAAGACCTTTGTAATTCTCCCTGACATGCTCTCAATCAACTTTTGGACCAAATCCTGACTGATAGCTGTCCATTCTTGCATAATCAATGCTTGCATTTTGCCAGAATTTGTTGGTTTTTGTTTGTCCACCCGTCTCTTGATGATTGACCACAAGTTCTCAATGGGATTAAGATCTGGGGAGTTTCCAGGCCATGGACCCAAAATCTCTATGTTTTGTTCCATGAGCCATTTAGTTATCACCTTAGCTTTATGGCAAGGTGCTCAATCATGCTGGAAAAGGCATTGTTGGGCGCCAAACTGCTCTTGGACAGTTGGGAGAAGTTGCTCTTGGAGGACATTCTGGTACCATTCTTTATTCATGGCTGTGTTTTTAGGCAAGACTGTGAGTGAGCCGATTCCCTTGGCTGAGAAGCAACCCCACACATGAATGGTTTCAGGATGCTTTACTGTTGGCATGAGACAAGACTGGTGGTAGCGCTCACCTCTTCTTCTCCGAATAAGCTGTTTTCCAGATGTCCCAAACAATCGAAAAGGGGATTCATCAGAGAAAATGACTTTGCCCCAGTCCTCAGCAGTCCACTCCCTGTACCTTTTGCAGAATATCAGTCAGTCCCTGATGTTTTTTCTGGAGAGAAGTGGCTTCTTTGCTGCCCTCCTTGAAACCAGCCCTTGCTCAAAGAGTCTCCGCCTCACAGTGCGTGCAGAAGCACTCACACCAGCCTGCTGCCATTCCTGAGCAAGCTCGGCACTGCTGGTAGTCCGATCCCGCAGCTGAAACAGTTTTAAGATACGGTCCTGGCGCTTGCTGGTCTTTTTGGGCGCCCTGGAGCCTTTTTGACAACAATGGAAGCTCTCTCCTTGAAGTTCTTGATGATGCGATAGATTGTTGACTGAGGTGCAATCTTTGTAGCTGCGATACTCTTCTCTGTTAGGCCATTTTTGTGCAGTGCAATGATGGCTGCACGTGTTTCTTTAGAGATAACCATGGTTAACTGAAGAGAAACAATGATACCAAGAACCAGCCTCCTTTTAAAGTGTCCAGTGATGTCATTCTTACTTAATCATGACTGATTGATCGCCAGCCCTGTTCTCATCAACACCCACACCTGTGTTAATGGATCAATCACTAAAACGATGCTAGCTGCTCCTTTTAAGGCAGGACTGCAATGATGTTGAAATGTGTTTTGGGGGTTAAAGTTCATTTTCTGGGCAAACATTGACTTTGGAAGTACAGTAATTGCTGTTAAGCTGATCACTCTTTGACATTCAGGAGTATATGCAAATTGCCATTACAAAAAATGATGCAGTAAACTTTGGAAAAATTACTATTTGTCTCATTCTCAATACTTTTGGCCATGACTGTACATACGGATGTTATGCATTTCAATGCAAGTCAATGGCGGCAATTACGCTGCGTGTCCGCAAAATTAATGGACATGCTGCGTATTTTTCCGCAATGATACCCGCATCGGAAATTTCCGCAGCATGTGCACAGCACATGCGGATTCTCATTGGGGACCATGGGGCACGTATTATCAAGCGTTTTCGCTGCGGAAATTCCGCGGCAAAAACGCTTGAAAAACGCATAGTGGGCACGCAGCCTTACAGCTGCTGGCAATGATTGAAGGAGGTTCCCCCTGCCAGCCTAACAGTGAGTAAATACAAATGGGGGGGCCTTTAGTCAGGGATGATAGAGGGGAAGGGGTTAAGTTACTTAAGGATGAATGGGGGCCATATTCCCTCATCGCCCCTTTCACAACTGACTGACTGCACGGTGCACCCCATTCCCTTATCCCCTCTGACTGAGGCTTTTCCCTCCATATCACCCCTGGCTGCACCCCCTCCCTGTATCACACCTGACTGCACCCCCTAACTGATCCTCATCCCCCGTATTACCCCTGACCTGAGCCCCCTCTCCCCTTATCACCCCTGACCTGAGCCCCCTCTCCTCGTATCACCCTGACTGCACCTTCTCTCCCTGTATCACCCCTGACCTGAGCCCCCTCTCCCTGTATCACCCCTGACTGCACCTCCTCTCCCTGTATCATCCCTGACCTGAGCCCCCTCTCCCTGTATCACCTCTGACTGCGACCCCTTTCCTGTATCAACCCATGTGACCTCTCTCCCTTTATCACCTCAGACAGACTTAGCCCCCTCTCCCTGTATCACCCCTGACTGACTTAGCCCCTTCTCCCTGTATCACCCATGACTGACTTAGTCCCCTCTCCCTGTATCACCCCTGACTTACTAAAAGTCTTACTAAAAGTTACTAGCAAAGTGAGGCCCTTGATAAGAAGTTATGGCCTTAAATGTGGCAGAGAGATTTAAGTAAGGGAAAGCTCTTTTTTTATATCACTAATAACGCCATACATAAGTGATTTAGGGCCCCCACCACTATTAGTGGATACATTCACATTATGCATTTGCTGCAGAATTTCTACAATGGAAAACCCATAGCAAATTAACAGCGGTAATATCCACACAGATATAGTGCAGATATTGTTGTCTTTACTGCTGGTTCACCTTTACCACTGAGGCTATGTTCCCACGTTCAGGATTCTCTGCGGTTTTGAAACTGTGTGTTTATGCAGTGTCAAAACTGCAGTGGCCAGATGTTAAAGCATAGTGGATGGGATTTCTAGAAATCCCATGTCCACTATGTGTGCATCTCAGGCTGCGGATCACCCGCGGATTCTGACAAGTGGCACGTCTTTCAGATCCGCAGCATGTCAATTTCTCTTGTGGGTCCACATGTGGACTTTCCCAATAGACTAACATCTATTAGGAAAGTCCACAGGAGAAAAAAAAAATGGCGCTGCTCATTAGCATAATGAGGGCGGAAGTGCTGCGACTCTACTGCAGTGTCGGGGCCGCAGCGGCTTCACTCTGTGGGAATGTAGCCTGACTTGATCCTTTTGTATTGCAAAGGATGAAGTCGGTGGTGAATATCCGCAGCATCGGTTAATTCACGCTCTGGATTTTCTCAGCGTATGGATGAGATGTCATAAAATCCCATCCACTACGCTGGTGCTATAAAACATTGGTTTAGCTGTTATTACACATCAGGGGACATTTATCATTGAGTTTGCACCAAAATGTGGACGCCATCTCTTTCTATAACAATAAGAAGTGTACTATCTTATATTATACCCTGATATTAGCGTGTTACCACACAATTGGAGGTCTTATATTTATTTCTATGTAGCTACGTAGTGGGCCCCAAGAATGATTTTCTCTGGTGGGCCCAATGTACTCCAGTCCGACGCTGTGTGAGCCTATAGTAACTCCACTAATATCAGGAATTTTATGTAATTCTACAGCTAAATGTTCCATCATCAATATGTATAGCAGAGGTGATAAGGGACACGCTTGTCTCGTCCCCTTTTTAATAGAAAATGTGTCAGATAGAAGGCCGGTTACCCTATCACTTTAGGGTCAGTGAAGGATAGAATTTTAGATAACAAGAAAGAGCTCAACTCAATCTGTGGCAATATGCTCTTCAAGAAAGTCCAGTGCACTCTGTTGAACGCCTTTTCAGTGTTGACAAAAACAAGGCACATTGGGATCCCCTGGTTTTTTTTTGTATGTGAAATTAACAATGTTTTATCCGTATTATCACGAGCCTCTCTACCTTTAATGCAGCCAACCTGATCGCTGCTAACAATTGAGGGTAGGTAGTGGGAGAGCCATGGAGCAATTATTTTAGAGAATATTTTGACATCTACATTAATGAATGATATTGGATGAATATTAGGGCAGGCATTTGGTTCTTTTCCAGGCTTTGAGAAAAACCATTATATGACTCTTAACTGATTGGGGGCAAAGGAGGGGAGTCTTCTGAGATATTATTGAGCTCTTCGGCTAAAATGGTAATAACATGGGTACAAATATCTTATAAAATCTATTACTGAATCCATCTGGCCCAGGGCTCTTCCCGATAGGGAATGATTTATTGGCCTCTCCTATCTCTTGTTCAGTGAAAGCTTTGTCTAGTAAATCCTGCTCAGGGGTCTGTCTGGAAGGAAAAGCAGTGTCCATATTTTGTTTCAAGAATATTAGGTGGCATGTCGTGGTATTGTCCATGAATATTATACAGCGAGCTATAACAGCAACGAAATGCTTCAGCTATGTCAATGGGGTTATGAATTTCTGGCACAGGTGTCCTTTTATTTTGTATACATATGTCCTTTACATGCATGGATGTAACCTTCTTCCCAGTCGGAGACCACATTTATTTGTGAATTTGTCCATACGTGTTGCTTGTGCTCTGAGAGCAGACAAGAATTATACACTCAGACACTGGCTGTGTGTTATTTCTCCAATGCATCGTATTTATTTCATTTGAACAAAAATGGCAGATTTAGAGATAATATATCTTAATCCAAATTAGCTCTTCTTGAAAGGGCTACCACGGCAACACACACACCAACATACATACAGAGTGGAAATTAAGTATTTGATACTCTGCGGATTTTGCAAGCTTTCCCACCTACAAAGAATGGAGAGGTCTGTAATTTTTATCGCAGGTAGACTTCAACTGTGAGAGGCAGAATCTTGAAAAAAAATCCAGAAAATCACATTGTATGGTTATTACATAATTAATTTGCATTTTATTGCATGAAATAAGAATTTGATAGAAAAGAAAAACCAAAATTAACATTTGGTACAGAAACCTTTGTTGGCAATTAGAGTGGTTAGACGTTTCCTGTAGTTCTTGGCCAGCTTTGCACACACTGCAGCAGGGATTTTGGCCCACTCCTCCATACAGATCTGCTCCAGATCTTTCTGGTTTCGGGGCTGTCGATGCACAACATTTTCAGTTGCCTCCAAAGATTTTCTATTGGGTTCAGGTCTCGAGACTGGCTAGGCCAGTCCAGGACTTTGAAATGCTTCTTACGGAGCCACTCCTTAGTTGCCCTGTCTGTGTGTTTAAGGTCATTGTCATGCTGGAAGACCCAGCTACGACCCATCTTCAATACTCTTACTGAGGGAATTAGGTTGTTGGGCAAAATCTCGAGATACATGACCCCATCCTCCCTTTAATAAGGTGCAGTCTTCCTATCCTCTTTGCCGAAAAGCACCCGCAAAGTATGATGTTTCCCCCCATGCTTCACAGTTGCGACGGTATTCTTGGGGTTGTACTCATCCTTCTTCTTCCAAACACGGCGAGGGGAGTTGATTCCAAAAAGTTCTATTTTGGTCTCATCTGATACACATGACCTTCTCCCATGCCTCCTCTGGATCATCCAGATGGTCACTGCCGAACTTCAAACAGGCCTGGACATGTGCTGGTGTGAGCAGGGGAACCTTGGGTGCCCTGCAGGATTTTAATCCATGACATCATGGTGTGTTACTAACGGTAATGTTTGTTACTGTGTTCCCAGCTCTCTTCAGATGATTGACCAGGTCCTACCATGTAGTTCTGGACGAATTCCAGACCTTTCTCAGAATCATCCTTACCGCACGAGGCGAAATGTAGCATGGAGCCTCAGGCTGAGGAAGATTGACAGTCATCTTGTATTTGTTCCATTTTCTGATAATAAATAATCTACATGCTAAAAAAATATGTTTGTTTCGCCGTGGCTGCATGTCTCATGGCTGTTAGACACCTACAACACATACAGGGATTGCCTAACAAACAGGCAATCCCTGCATATGTTTTGGATGTCTAACAGCCACGAGACATGAAGTCATGGTAATGCGAACATGTTTTTAGAGTACGCCAAAGATACTCAGTTAGCACCAAAGCATGCTTGGATAACCCCTTATCCGAGCACGTTCGCGCATCACTAATAATTGTGCCAACAATTGTTGCCCTCTCACCAAGCTGCTCGCAAATTGTCCTGTAGCCCATCTCAGCCTTGTGTAGGTCTACAATTTTGTCCCTGGTGTCCTTACACAACTCTTTGGTCTTGGCCATGGGGGAGAGGTTGGAGTCTGATTGATTGAGTGTGTGGACAGGTGTCTTTTATACATGTAACAAAGGAGCAATTAATATAGGTAAGAAGAGAAGAGTAGGAGGGCTTCTTAAGGAAAAATTAACAGGTCTGTGAGAGCCAGAATTCTTGCAGGTTGGTAGATGATCAATTACTTATTTCATGCAATAAAATGTAATTTAATTATTTAAAAATCATACAATGTGATATTCTGTTTTTTATTTTTAGATTCTTCCACAGTTGATGTGTACCTACAATAAATATTAGAGACCTCTCCATTCTTTGTAGGTGGGAAAACTGGAAAAATAGTCAGTATGTCAAATACTTATTTTCCACACTGTATATACAGTATATGTACACTTTGGGTCACTTCCATCTACAATAGCCCATAGTATATTCCTAAATGGTCAAATTTGACCACTAATACATAATTAGAGACACAAAAGGATCACCACACTTGTTAATTACTAAATAGTATATGTGGGAAATAACTGATAACACAATTCTGATATAGAAGCTCAGATTAGTGATGAGCGAGCATACTCGCAAGTACTCGGTACTCGCCCGAGCATCTCAGTACTCGAGATGCTTGGAGCTCGCTGAGTACTTGCGAGATGCTCGGGCGGATGCTCGGGTCCCCTCCCTGCATGTTTGGCTCTCTTTACAGAGCCAATGAACATGCAGGGATAGCTTATCACTCACTGTAATGCCGCAGCCATGTTGGTTGTGGCATTACAGTGATTGGCTGGCCGCACAGCGTCATCAGGTCTATATCAGACCTGGCGCCGCTGTACTCGTCAGTCTACTCCGCAATCAGGCAGAGTAGGGAGAGGTACTGCTGAGCTAGGGAGAGATTCGCTTGTTTATTAGGTAGTGTAGGTAGAACAGATCCAAACATATGCATCTCAACAAACAGTCGTGAGGACTAATCCATCTTCAGAGATATCAGGCAGGCAGTGTACATAGGCAGGCAGGCAGTGTATATAGCAGACTGCAGTGCATATAGCACAAGAGGCTCCATTCCAATTCTGCCTTCTGCTGCTGTTAGATATTTCTATACAAAGGCCCAGGTCTCAGGGGCCAGGAATACTTTTTTTTTGGATCTTAATCCTCATTATTTGCTTAAAAAGCAATCCAGAGAACACGGTTTTTCTGCGACATTTGCTTGTTGGCACTGCAGAATACAGCCAGGTCCTTTCAATAATACAGTGCTAAAAATCCAGCTATTTAAAACTGTATTTTCTCCGTCACACGGATCATATATACGTTTTCAGAAAATACTACCATTTCTGGCCTCCATTAAAAATTTGTTTCAGTGTGTCAGCGAAGTGTTTGACACCGGTTTGCTGTTTAAAATAGTTACCTACAGGCCAGGTATTTAAAACTGTGGTTTCTCCGTCACATAGATCACATATAACTTCGCTCCAAATTCAGCCATTTGTAGTGAGTGTGGAAGATATTGGCCTCCATTTAAAATGGGCAAGGTGCGTGGCAAGGGACGGGGAACTGGGCGTAATGGTGATGGTGCATGCAGAGGCCGAGGCCGTGGGCAAGCTGAAATTGTGCCACAACAAACACCCATATCTTCTCGCCTGTCCTTCCTGTACCAATGCCTAGGGGACCACAGCACACCACTATTGAACCCAGAGCAGTGTCAAAAGGTTGTTGGTTGAATAGCAGATAATGCCGAGTGCCTGGAGACAACAGATCCCACACTTGGACACTCCGAAGAGCTGTTCACTTTTCCATTTATAGATTCGGGTCTCTTGCCCAGTCCACTTGAGAGGGGCAAGAGGAGATCACATGTAGCGATGCCCAAATATTTGAGCAGCCACGGTCACACGAAGGCGACAAGTGTCACAAGAGGTGGACGATGAGGAGACACAATTGCCAGAAATTCAAAAGGAGGACCAGGGTGCGGAAGTGGAAGAGCGAGGACAGCAGAACACAGGGGGAGGGAGGCAGAGCATGCTAACAGGCAGGAAGAAGTAGTGTGGTGGCCGCAGACAGAAGGCAGGCAAACGTTCACCGTAACACCAACACGAAGGAAGTTGCCAGTACAACTGTTAGGTCTTCCCGAGTCTGGTTGTTTTTTAAAGACTCTGCCGATAACCACACAAAGGCCATTTGCACCACCTACCAGGCCAGCATCAGCATCAGGGATGGCAAAACTACCAGCCTGACCACCGCCACCATGATCAGGCACATGGCAGCAAAGCACCCGACTTTGCGGGCCGAACTCCAGGGTCCAGGAAGAGTGTCTGCGGGTGGCACCACCGCTTCTTCCACTGTTGTGCATGCAAGCCAATCACCTGTCCATGGTGCATGCGAAGATGCCTCCTGCCCTGCACCTGTAATTGCACACTCTCAAGTAGCAGGGTCAGGAAGCATGTCCACATCCTTGTACCAGCGCAGCGTTCAGTTGTGCATACCCCAGTCCTTAAAACGCAAGAGCAAATACGCAGCCAACGCCCCACAGGCCACTCTACTAAATTCCCACATTTCGTGACTGTTTGCGTTCGAAATGTTGCCTTTTAGGCTCATGGAGACAGAAGCATTCAGCAATCTGATGGCGGTGGCCGTCCCTAGTTCCCCAGCCGCCACTATTTCTCCCGGCGTGCTGTCCCCGCATTACACAAGCACGTGTCCCAAAACATTAGCCGTGCCCTCAATAATGCAGTTACCGTGAAAGTCCTCCTAACCAGGGACACATGGACAAGTGCTCGTGGGCAGGGAACGGTACATCTTGCTGACGGCACACTGGGTTAACATAGTGGAAGCCGGGACCCAGTCGGACCTTGGGATGGAACACGTCCTCCCGACGCCTCAGATTGCGGCCTTTAGGTCAATCAGGGTTGCCCCCACAGTCTACAGCTCCTGCATCTCAGCCTCCATTTCCGAAATGACCACATCAGTCACAAGCTGGAAGCACTGCCTCGGCCAAGCGGCAACAGGCTGTGCTGAAGCGAATATGCTTAGGTGACAAACAATGCTGAGTTGTGGACCGCTCTGAAAGAGCAGGCAGATCTTTGGCTCACACCGCTGAACCTACAGCCAGGCATAGTCGTGTGTGACAATGGCCGGAACCTAGTGGCGGCTCTGAGGCAAGGCAAACTCACACACGTACCATGCCTGGCCCATGTGCTTAACCTCGTGGTTCAGCGGTTTCTCAAATCCTACCCGGAGCTTCCGGATCAGCTTTTTAAAATACGCCGCCGGTGTGCCCATTTTAGAAAGTCACCTACAGCTTCCGCAGCCCTTGCCGTGTTTCAGCAGCGTTTGCAGCTTCCGGCTCACAGACTGGTGTGTGATGTCCCCACAGTGCAGATGCTGGGAAGGATTTGTGAGCAGAAGAGGGCAGTTGTTGAGAACCAGCATCAACAAGGCCGTCTATATTTAGTTCAGACTCCACACATAAGACCTCAGGAGTGGACATGGATGTCAGACATATGTACCATCCTCCAAAACTTTGATGACTCCAACAAGATGGTGAGCGGTGATGAAGCCATAATTAGCATCACCATCCTGCTTCTCTGTCTTCTGAAACGCTCTCTGCTCACAATCAAAGAGGATGCATTGCAAGTGGAGAACAATGAGATGGAGCAAGGAACCATACATGGTGATTACACACAGCCCAGCCTCATCTCATCCCAACGTGGATTGGGTGACAATGAGGAAGAGGAGTAGGAGGAGGAAGAACAGGCGCTAGTTTCCTGCGCTATAGACGGTACTACCTGCACAACTGTAATACCATCTGTTCAGCGTGGATGGCCTGAGGACAGAGAGGAGGAGGAGGTGGAGAGCATGGTCAGTCGTCCTCTTGGTGAGGACACGGAAGTCTTGCCTGTTAGCAGTCTGGCACGCATGGCTGAGTTTATGTTACGTTGCCTTTCCCATGACCCTCGCGTTCTCAAAATTTTGTGTGACAGTCATTACTGGTTGGTGACACTTCCAGACCCACGCTACAAGGAGAACTTTATATCTCTTATTCCTGAGGCGGACAGGTCTACAAAAATGTGGCAGTACCAGAAGGCCCTTGTTGCGGAACTATTAAAAAAAATTCCCATCTGAAAACGATGACGGCAGAGGTCACAGTTCGTTGGACAACCAAGGACTACAGGTGAGAGAGACACAACTCCAATCCAGCAGAGGCAGGGGAACACTGTAAAAGTTCTGGGAAAATTTTCTCAGCCCATCCCATCGCACAGGCCCTGAGGCGCGGGGTACTTTCACAAGGGGTGCAAAGTTTGGGAAGATGCTGAGGGAGTACCTTGCCGACCGTACCAACGTCCTCTGTGATTCCTCTGTGCCTTATTATTATTGGGCATCCAAGCTGCATATGTGAAATGAAATGGCTCTCTTCGTCTTGGAGCTACAGTGGTGGCCAAAAGTATTGGCACCCCTTCAATTCTGTCAGATAATACTCAGTTTCTTCCTGAAAATGATTGCAATCACAAATTCTTTGGTCTTATTATCTTCATTTAATTTGCTTGCAAGGAAAAAACACAAAAGAGAATGAAGCAAAAATCAAATCATTGATCATTTCACACAAAACTCCAAAAATGGGCCAGACAAAAGTATTGGCACCCTCAGCCTAATACTTGGTTGCACAACCTTTAGCCAAAATAACTGCGAACAACCGCTTCCGGTAACCATCAATGAGTTTCTTACAATGCTCTGCTGGAATTGTAGACCATTCTTCTTTGGCAAACTGCTCCAGGTCCCTGATATTTGAAGGGTGCCTTCTCCAAACTGCCATTTTGAGATCTCTCCACAGGTGTTCTATGGGATTCAGGTCTGGACTCATTGCTGGCCACCTTAGAAGTCTCCAGTGCTTTCTCTCAAACCATTTTATAGTGCTTTTGGAAGTGTGTTTTGGGTCATTGTCCTGCTGGAAGACCCATGACCTCTGAGGGAGACCCAGCTTTCTCACACTGGGCCCTACATGCTGCAAAATATGTTGGTAGTCTTCAGAATTCATAATGCCATGCACACGGTCAAGCAGTCCAGTGCCAGAGGCAGCTAAGCAACCACAAAACATCAGGGAACCTCCGCCATTTTTGACTGTTAGGGACCGTGTTCTTTTCTTTGAATGCCTCTTATTTTTTCCTGTACACTCTATGTTGATTCTTTTTGCCAAAAAGCTCTACTTTTGTCTCATCTGACCAGAGAAAATTCTTCCAAAACATTTTAGGCTTTCTCAGGTAAGTTTTGGCAAACTCCAGCCTGGCTTTTTTTATGTCTCGGGGTAAGAAGTGGGGTCTTCCTGGGTATCCTACCATACAGTCCCTTTTCAATCAGATGCCGACGGATAGTACGGGTTGACACTGTTGTACCCTCGGACTGCAGGGCAGCTTGAACTTGTTTGGATGTTAGTCGAGGTTCTTTATCCACCATCCGCACAATCTTGCGTTGAAATTTCTCGTCAATTTTTCTTTTCCGTCCACATCTAGGGAGGTTAGCCACAGTGCCATGGGCTTTAAACTTCTTGATGACACTGCACACGGAAGACACAGGAACATTCAGGTCTTTGGAGATGGACTTGTAGACTTGAGATTGCTCATGCTTCCTCACAATTTGGTTTCTCAAGTCCTCAGACAGTTCTTTGGTCTTCTTTCTTTTCTCCATGCTCAATGTGGTACACACAAGGACACAGGACAGAGGTTGAGTCAACTTTAATCCATGTTAACTGGCTGCAAGTGTGATTTAGTTATGGCCAACACCTGTTAGGTGCCACAGGTAAGTTACAGGTGCTGTTAATTACATGAATTAGAGAAGCATCACATGATTTTTCAAACAGTGCCAATACTTTTGTCCACCCCTTTTTTAGGTTTGGTGTGGAATTGTATCCAATTTGGCTTTAGGACAATTCTTTTTGTGTTTTTTCATTGAAGACAAATTAAATGAAGATAATAATACCAAAGAATGTGATTGCAATCATTTTCAGGAAGAAGCTGAGTATTATCTGACAGAATTGCAGGGGTGCCAATACTTTTGGCCACCACTGTAGCATTTTATCTGAGAGGGTTTTTAGTGCCTCTGGTGGAATTATAACTGATAAGCGCATCCGCCTGACAACTGAAAATGCTGACAGGCTGACTCTTATAAAAATGAACAAGGGCTGGATTGGGCCAGACTTCTCAACACCACCGAATGATAGCAGCGTAACATAAACTCAAATCCAGTGTCTTTTTTGGGAGATGCATTCCTATGCACCTCTTCACACCCACACATGGGTATACGCTTCCTGATTTGGGCTATTTGCTCTTGTCCTCCTCCTTATCCTCATCCTCCACCAACATATTACCAGGGTGAGCGTGGTCCATGATGCAACACCCACATAATTTTTTTTGAAGGGTGTTTATGATGCCCGTAAAAAAAATTTTTTATACAGTATGTTCATGTAAACCCCCCAGGGATAAATGTTTGTCAGCCCATACACTTAGTACATGGGCATTACAAGTATAGGAGACCTGCTCCTTTCTAATGGTAACATTTTTTTATGAGGCCCTCCTCCACATCTCTTCCAAAGGGCATTGGAGTGCCTCCAAATTTTTGGCAACCCTTGCATTCACTGCATAGGCAAACGCAATGGAAGACCCACTTCCTAATAATGGGATCATTGTTTTCAGGAGGCCCTCTGACCTCCACATCTCTTCCAAGGGGCATTGGAGTGCCTCCAAATTTTTGGCAACCCTTGCATTCACTGCATGGGCAAACACAAGGGAAGACTCACTTTCTAATAATGGGAGCATTGTTTTCAGGAGGTCCTCTGACCTCCATGTCTCTTCCAAGGGGCATTGAAGTGCCTCCAAATTTTTGTCAACCCTTGCATTCACTGCATAGGCAAACACAATGGAAGACCCACTTCCTAATAATGGGAACATTGTTTTCAGGAGGCCCTCTGACCTCCACGTTTCTTCCAAGGGGCACTGGAGTGCCTCCAAATTTTTGGAAACCCTTGCATTCACTGCATAGGCAAACACAATGGGAGACCAACTTTCTAATAATGGGAGCATTGTTTTCAGGAGGCCCTCCTCTAAGTCTCTTCAAAGGGGTATTGGGGTGCGTCCAAATTTTCAAAGGGATATTGGGGTGCGTCCAAATTTTGGGCAGCCCTGCCACTCACTGCATATGCAATAACAGTATAGGAGACCCACTCTTTAGTAATGGGAACAACAAAGCATAGCCGGCTAATGGTTCTCTAAGAATAGTGAGGGCCGATTGCTGGCCCTTTAAGAATAGTAAAGGTCGCCTGATGGCCCTATAAAAATAGGCTTTGTGACTTTCAGAGTCCCTCCTTCATAAATGAAACAGGATGTGTCTGATCATGTCTCACACACCACATGGCCAGATAAGGTTGTAAAATGTTAAAATGACATTTCCTGGTGAAAGCATTTGTCACGATTCAAAAGCACTACGTGTGAAAGATAGCCTATAAGGTGGAGGAGTATTTTTGTTTTTGGTTATTTATTTTGCCTTATATACAAGTCATTACCCTGGAAAGGATGTTCATTAACATAAATCCCAGGAAAATCCATTTTGTTTTTGTATGTTTTATTGTGAGTCCGTAAAAGTGGCGTAATAACTCTGACAACATTGTTGACAGCAGTGACCTGGGTGTCAGAAATGCTTCCAGGGGTCTTCCCATGCCATTTGAGCACTGTTCCCATCGATTTGGGCAATTTTTAGTCCCTCTTGGGGAGACACTGGAAAAAAGCTCGAGTTTCCCATAGACTTACACCGCGTGCAGAATTATTAGGCAAATGAGTATTTTGATCACATGATACTTTTTATACATGTTGTCCTACTCTAAGCTGCATAGGCTTGAGAGCCAACTACCAATTAAGTAAATCTGGTGATGAGCATCTCTGTAATGAGGAGGGGTGTTGACTAATGACATCAACACTCTATATAAGGTGTGCTTAATTATTAGTTAACTTCCTTTCCGTTGGCAAAATGGGTCAGAAGAGAGATTTGACGGGCTCTGAAAAGTCCAAAATTGTGAGATGTCTTGCAGAGGGATGCAGTAGTCTTGAAATTTCCAAACTTTTGAAGCGTGATCAGAGAACAATCAAGCGTTTCATGGCAAATAGCCAACAGGGTCGCAAGAAGCGTGTTGCCAAAAAAGGCGCAAAATAACTGTCCATGAATTGAGGAAAATCAAGCGTGAAGCTGCCAAGATGCCATTCGCCACCAGTTTTGCCATATTTCAGAGCTGCAACGTTACTGGAGTATCAAAAAGCACAAGGTGTGCGATACTCAGGGACATGGCCAAGGTAAGGAAGGCTGAAAAACGACCACCTTTGAACAAGAAACATAAGATAAAACGTCAAGAATGGGTCAAGAAATATCTTAAGACTGATTTTTCAAAGGTTTTATGGACTGATGAAATGAGAGTGACTCTTGATGGGCCAGAGCCTGGATCAATAAAGGGCAGAGAGCTCCACTCCGACTCAGACGCCAGCAAGGTGGAGGTGGGGTACTGGTATGGGCTGGTATCATCAAAGATGAACTTGTGGGACCTTTTAGGGTTGAGGATGGAGTGAAGCTCAACTCCCAGACCTACTGCCAGTTTCTGGAAGACAACTTCTTCAAGCAGTGGTAAGTAAGAAGTCGGTATCGTTCAGGAAAAACATTATTTTCATGCAGGACAATGCTCCATCACATGCATCCAACTACTCCACAGCGTGGCTGGCCAGTAAAGGTCTAAAAGAAGAAAAAATAATGACATGGCTGCCTTGTTCACCTGATCTGAACGCCATAGAGAACCTGTGGTCCATCATAAAATGTGAGACCTACAGGAAGGGAAAACAGTACACCTCTCGGAACAGTGTCTGGGAGGCTGTGGTGACTGCTGCACGCAATGTTGATCGAAAACAGATCAAGCAACTGACAGAATCTATGAAAGGAAGGCTGTTGAGTGTCATCATAAAGAAAGGTTGCTATATTGATCACTAATTTTTTTGGCTTTTGTTTTTGCATGTCAGAAATGTTTATTTCTAAATTTTGTGCACTGATATTGGTTTACCTGGTGAAAATAAACAAGTGAGATGGGATTATATTTGGTTTTTATTAAGTTGCCTAATAATTCTGCACAGTAAGGCTGGGTGCCCACATAGCGTTTTTCAAGCGTTTATGCTGCGGAATTTCCGCAGCATAAATGCTTGTGAAACGCTAGGTAATCCGCACCCCATGGTCCCCAAGGGGATTCCGCATGTTCTATGCACATGCTGCGGATTTTTCCGCAGCGTTTATGCTGCGTTCAAAAATCCGCAGCATGTCATTTAATTTTGCGGAAGCGCAGCGGAACTCCCGCCATTGACTTGCATTGAGACACATAGAAAACGCGACTGTACATTTGTACAAGCGGCTTCTATGCGTCTCTATGTGCGGATGGTACCCAGTTCTGGAGGAGAGATGACTCTCATCCAGACCTGGGTACCATTGTACCTGTGAAAAAGGAATAAAATAACAAATAAAGTTTATACTCACCTTTCCGAAGGCTTCTCTCTGAATGCCGGCATCGCTGAAGGACCTGCGGTGACGTCACAGTCATGTGACCGCAGGTCCTTCACCGCTCTGTCTCGCGATATGCCGGCATCCAGGAAGCAGACAGGAACGAGCGCTGCAGCCACGCCGGGGCCTCGGGGGTGAGTATAGTTTTATTTGTTTTAATTTTTACGGTTCACACTGTATAAATCCATGCTATTTGCATGGATTTATACAGTGTGACCTAGTTGTCAAGCACTTTCCAAGTGATGCTATCGCCTGGAAAGCGCTCGTCAATCTGCATGCGTTTTTTCAGCCAGGGAGATGCAGAAATGCTGCAGAAATTTTCTGCTTCATTTCTACATCGTGGGCACATAGCCTAATAGTTACCTGCATAAACAGATATCCTCCTAAAATAGCTAAATCTAAAAAAAAAACACTCCAACTTCCAAAAATATTAAGCTTGGATATTTATGAGTCTTTTCGGTTGATTGAGAACATAGTTGTTGATCAATAATAAAAATAATCCTCTAAAATACAACTTGCCTAATAATTCTGCACAGTGTACATTGGGCTCGTTGCTCAGGTCGGGCACCTGAGCATTCCAATGTGCTTGACCCGAGCATCGGGCACCCGAGCATTTTAGGGCTCGCCCATCACTAGCTCAGATATCTCGATGAAGTACAACTATATGTGAACCCCATTCACAGGGAACTGAGTAGCAATGGGTAGAGTATAAAATCCAAAAATGTAATCCAGAATGGAACTGTATTCATACAAAACAGGCATAGGAAATTTTGCTTATTGAGTCCCTTAGGGGCTATTGGATTCAGTATGGAAATCCACTCATTTTCCTTTTTTGAGGATACATCTGTTGTGATCACTACCTCTCAAATTGGGCTTAAACACCTCAATGATACAAAAGAAGGTCTCCGGTTTCACCTCGATGTATACTGTTCAGGTGTCTCGCTAATGAGGTGTCCCAACCATTGCATATATATCGACCAAATGCTCCCCCACTCTCCTTCCAGACTCCCTCTAAGTCGTGCCTACATAATCTAGGGGGCAGGTGCATGTGGCCATATATATAAGTCCTGAAGTTTTACAGTTGCAATAATCCCTTAAAAAAGGTATTACCCATGGAGAAATTCAAGAAAGATTTACATGGTCTCATGCAATTACATGTGCAACATTCTCCACATCTAAAGAAACCGCAGACTCTTCTATCCAGCCAAGTCCACTTGAGTGCAGGTTTTTAGTAGAAACTATTCACTAAACGGCCCCTAATTGTACTGACCCTTTCTGGAAGTTATTGTGGGAGTAGATCCCACAGCACCCTCAGGTCTGGGTCGGCCGCAAGTATATCCCAGTGTTTTCTGAGGATATTAAAGAAGTGGTCACTCTTATTGTCATAACTTCCTATTACTCGTGTTATGCCATCTTTTTCTTGGTGTCTTGGTTAGGTATGGAGGAGTGTCTGTCTCTCCCGCTTTTCTGCAAACTATCATGAGGAATCCAAAATGTACCAGGAGTACCCTTTTCCCTGAATCTGGTGTTCATGTCTATTGCCTGTATATTAAAATCTGTGACATTAGAACAGTTCCTTCTCAACAATAAAAATTGGCTCTTGGGAATTCCTTTTTTTAGGAGGAGGGAGTGGTGGCTATCCCACTTTCATAGACCATAAATAGACCATTAATGCTTGAAGGTTTATGGTAGATGAGTGTCCCTAGGGTCCCATCCAGTTTTTTCTTCATTAGTACATCCAGGAAAGGCAAAGGGTTATAATTAACCTCCAATGTAAATCTCAGGCCGACTCTATTGATGAGTTCTCTGACAAATTCAATAAATTGTTCACTCGTCCCTGACCAGATGATAAAAATGTTGTCAATATATCTATACCATACCCCAATATATGGCTGCCATCACTTATGATCATCCCTGAATATTGTGGATTCCTCCCACCAGTCCAGGAATAATTTAGCATACGACGGGGCACAAGGGCTCCCCATCGCAGTACCCCTGAGCTGGTGGAAGTATTTCCTGTCAAAAAGAAAGAAGTTATGAGTAAGAGTCAATTTTAGAAGATCCTCCATGAAGTCATTATGTCTGCTACACTCTATTGATCACAATTTCAAGAAACGTCTTGCTCCTCTCATACCATCCTCATGCGGTATATTACTGTACAAAGCCTCGATATCTAGTAAGGCCTGCTCCCCTACATGCATGTATACATGCTCGAGGGTCTACATGTAGGGGAGCAGGCAAAGGGAAAACCAATTCCAGAAGGATTATTCCAACTGTAAAACCTCAGGTGGTACTGGGGGAACATTACACTGTGTGGGGGCATCATACATACTGCATAAGGGGCATAATGGGGGCATTACACTGTGGGGGGCATCATACATCCTGCATAAGGGGCATAATGGGGGCATTACACTGTGTGGGGGCATCATACATTCTGCATAAGGGGCATAATGGGGGCATTACACTGTGTGGGGGCATCATACATCCTGCATAAGGAGCATAATGGGGGCGTATAGTGTGTGGGGGCATCATACATCCTGCATAAGGGGCATAATGGGGGCATTACACTGTGTGGGGGCATCATACATCCTGCATAAGGGACATAATGGGGGCATTACACTGTGTGGGGGCATCATACATCCTGCATAAGGGACATAATGGGGGCATTACACTGTGTGGGAGCATCATACATACTGCATAAGGGGCATAATGGGGCATTACACTGTGTGGGGGCATCATACATCCTGCATAAGGGGCATAATGGGGGCATTACACTGTGTGGGGGGCATCATACATACTGCATAAGGGGCATAATGGGGCATTACACTGTGGGGGGCATCATACATACCTCCTGCATAAGGGGCATAATGGGGGCATTACACTGTGTGGGGGCATCATACATACCTCCTGCATAAGGGGCATAATGGGGGCATTACACTGTGTGGGGGCATCATACATCCTGCATAAGGGGCATAATGGGGGCATTACACTGTGGGGGGCATCATACATACTGTATAAGGGGCATAATGGGGACATTACACTGTGTGGGGGCATCATAAATCATGCATAAGGGGCATAATGGGGGCATTACACTGTGTGGGGGGATCATACATACATCCTGCATAAGGGGCATTACACTGTGTGGGGGCATCTTACATACTGCATAAGGGGCATAATGGGGGCATTACACTGTGTGGGGGCATCATAAATCATGCATAAGGGGCATAATGGGGGCATTACACTGTGTGGGGGGATCATACATACATCCTGCATAAGGGGCATAATGGGGGCATTACACTGTGTGGGGGCATCATAAATCATGCATAAGGGGCATAATGGGGGCATTACACTGTGTGGGGGGATCATACATACATCCTGCATAAGGGGCATTACACTGTGTGGGGGCATCTTACATACTGCATAAGGGGCATAATGGGGGCATTACACTGTGGGGGCATCATACATACATCCTGCATAAGGGGCATAATGGGGGCATTACACTGTGGGGGCATCATACATACTGCATAAGGGGCATAATGGGGGCATCATACATACTGCATGAGGGGCATTACACTGTGGGGCAGTAAAGGGGTCCTGTACTATGAGAACAATACGTTTCCTCCCTTCCTGTCTCCATAGTTGGGTCGTATGTATCTATTACAGGAAACAGAACAAAACCCTTATGATTCTTATAAAGGGGCAACACAAGACCCCAAAAGAGTCTCCGTGCTGAAGGGGTTAATGCCACCTGCGCCCAGTAATGGGGTCTCCACATACCTCCACCTGCAGAGCCGCCACCACATATATGGCTGCTCTGTGCGCACAGGAGCTGTGATGAGGTCACAGGAGGGGAGGAGTCAGGGGTCACATGATCAGGGGCCACAGTGGATGCAGGACTCTGCTGTGCTGGTTGTCATGGTGCTGGATGAGCTGAAGTTTATGTGTGGGGTCAGAAGGGGTTTACAGTGTGGATGTAGCAGAGCCGCGTGTACGAGGTGTACGGAGCAGAGCCGCGTGTGTACGAGGTGTACGAGGTGTACGGAGCAGAGCCGTGTGTGTACGAGGTGTACGGAGCGGAGCCGCGTGTGTACGAGGTGTACGGAGCAGAGCCGCGTGTGTACGAGGTGTACGGAGCAGAGCCGCGTGTGTACGAGGTGTACGGAGCAGAGCCGTGTGTGTACGAGGTGTACGGAGCAGAGCCGCGTGTGTACGAGGTGTACGGAGCGGAGCCGCGTGTGTCCAAGGTGTACGGAGCAGAGCCGCGTGTGTACAAGGTGTACGGAGCAGAGCCGCGTGTGTACGAGGTGTACGGAGCGGAGCCGCGTGTGTGCGAGGTGTACGGAGCGGAGCAGCGTGTGTACGAGGTGTACGGAGCGGAGCAGCGTGTGTACGAGGTGTACGGAGCGGAGCCGCGTGTGTACGAGGTGTACGGAGCGGAGCCGCGTGTGTCCGAGGTGTACGGAGCGGAGCCGCGTGTGTACGAGGTGTACGGAGCGAGCCGTGTGTGTACGAGGTGTACGGAGCGGAGCCGCGTGTGTCCGAGGTGTACGGAGCGGAGCCGCGTGTGTCCGAGGTGTACGGAGCGGAGCCGCGTGTGTCCGAGGTGTACGGAGCGGAGCCGCGTGTGTACGAGGTGTACGGAGCGGAGCCGCGTGTGTACGAGGTGTACGGAGCGGAGCCGCGTGTGTCCGAGGTGTACGGAGCAGAGCCGCGTGTGTACGAGGTGTACGGAGCGGAGCCGCGTGTGTGCGAGGTGTACGGAGCGGAGCCGCGTGTGTCCGAGGTGTACGGAGCGGAGCCGCGTGTGTACGAGGTGTACGGAGCGGAGCCGCGTGTGTACGAGGTGTACGGAGCGGAGCCGCGTGTGTCCGAGGTGTACGGAGCAGAGCCGCGTGTGTCCGAGGTGTACGGAGCGGAGCCGCGTGTGTCCGAGGTGTACGGAGCGGAGCCGCGTGTGTACGAGGTGTACGGAGCGGAGCCGCGTGTGTGCGAGGTGTACGGAGCAGAGCCGCGTGTGTACGAGGTGTACGGAGCGGAGCCGCGTGTGTACGAGGTGTACGGAGCAGAGCCGCGTGTGTACGAGGTGTACGAGGTGTACGGAGCAGAGCCGCGTGTGTACGAGGTGTACGGAGCGGAGCCGCGTGTGTACGAGGTGTACGGAGCAGAGCCCCGTGTGTACGAGGTGTACGGAGCAGAGCCGCGTGTGTACGAGGTGTACGGAGCAGAGCCGCGTGTGTACGAGGTGTACGGAGCGGAGCCGTGTGTGTACGAGGTGTACGGAGCGGAGCCGCGTGTGTGCGAGGTGTACGGAGCGGAGCCCCGTGTGTACGAGGTGTACGGAGCAGAGCCGCGTGTGTACGAGGTGTACGGAGCAGAGCCGCGTGTGTACGAGGTGTACGGAGCGGAGCCGCGTGTGTGCGAGGTGTACGGAGCAGAGCCGCGTGTGTACGAGGTGTACGGAGCGGAGCCGCGTGTGTGCGAGGTGTACGGAGCGGAGCAGCGTGTGTACGAGGTGTACGGAGCGGAGCAGCGTGTGTACGAGGTGTACGGAGCGGAGCCGCGTGTGTACGAGGTGTACGGAGCGGAGCCGCGTGTGTCCGAGGTGTACGGAGCGGAGCCGCGTGTGTACGAGGTGTACGGAGCGAGCCGTGTGTGTACGAGGTGTACGGAGCGGAGCCGCGTGTGTCCGAGGTGTACGGAGCGGAGCCGCGTGTGTACGAGGTGTACGGAGCAGAGCCGCGTGTGTACGAGGTGTACGGAGCAGAGCCGCGTGTGTCCGAGGTGTACGGAGCGGAGCCGCGTGTGTCCGAGGTGTACGGAGCGGAGCCGCGCGTGTACGAGGTGTACGGAGCAGAGCCGTGCGTGTACAAGGTGTACGGAGCAGAGCCGCGTGTGTCCGAGGTGTAAGAAGCAGAGCTGCGCGTGTACAAGGTGTACGGAGCGGAGCCACATGTGTATGAGGCTTACGGAGCAGAGCCGTGTGTACGAGGAGCACAGAGTGTGTACGCATAGCTCCCAACCGTCCCGTATTCTGCAGGACTGTCCTGTCACTACGGTTCTATTTATACTCACCTCTCTGGTGTTGGGGTGTAGCTCTTCCTCCTTGGGGGCAGGCCACTCACTGGTCAGTAAATAAATTACATTATATTACACTCCCCTCTTCCTTTCATGAACAGTGAACCGAACAGAATGGTATAACATTAATAGCATCTTAAATGCTAGGGATACTCCCAACTGGACACATCTCCTATAAATGAATGGAGTATAAATCCCACAAGACAAAAAAATTACTAAAATATAAATTTTATTAAATTGCAATATAAAAAGAGAGACACATACAATTTGCTTAAAACAGTAAATAGATCCCTGGGGTAAGAATCACACGAAATCAGTTTGGCAAATAGATCTGGGTTCAGATGGTGTCATTAAGGAAATATAGAAAGTATATATGGAGACAGGCACTAAAGAGATATATCGCAAGTCCTCAGTCCACAGCAACAAAATCTATATGTGTAGGATATCAAGGTCCAAACATATGAAAAAGGTAAGCCACACTATGCTAATTCTGAGAAAAACATACATTATAAATATATGTGGCAAGGAACATCATCCTCCTTCAAATGAAATAAAGGATAGTGTAAGCTGTACATAATAGACTATCCCATAAAGTTATATGCCATAGAATTAATACAAATTATATGATACAAACTCCTAAATGACTCACCCATCTGTGTAGTAACCCCTATGCCGTACTGAGGCCCCGACGCGCGTTTCGCGTGTTGCTTCTTCTGGAGGCTGTGATAGAGCGTGTGGATCGCCATTTTTAAATGCCCAGGATAATTAGGATACCGGTGTCAATGCCGGTGTATGCGGCGCGTGCGAGAGTTAACGCCCCCCCGAGACGCGTCATATCCGGCCATTTCCTGTCGGGGCCGTGGGCCGGAACAATGCGTTCCAGTGACGTCAAAGGCCCACCTCCCCATCATACGGAAGCCTTAATGACGCGACGGGCCGGGGCTGGCCTGCGCACGCGCAGCTCAGCAGTAGACAACGTAGGAAGGGAATAGCAACTGGGCAAGTATAATAATACATACAGGCTATGCACTCGGTGACAGTATATATCGCACAACGTGAACACCCATTGTGTATACCATCAAGACATACGGAAATGAAAATAGCCATCATAAGTTATCCATCCATAATATTCTAATACCCACATCTCATAATCCAAAAAATTAATTAAATACAAATATATATATCTTCTGTATCTTCAATGGGACTTTTTAGTGTAGATCATAATATATTGATGGTATCCAGGATTTGACATGTAGGGGATTCATTTCGTCCATATTAAAAGGAATATGTCCAGATAAAGTTGAAATCAGTCCAATTATGGTCCGAGTATGTACCCAAAAAGCAAATATACTAAAAAAAAAAACCAATGAAACAAATAATAATTTAAAATCCACACATAAAAAAGGGAGAGAGAAGAAAACAAAAAAGATGACAAAAAAAAAGATCAATCTACAAATAAGGAGCAAAACTATTGAGCTCATTGAGACCCCTAGGGGTCACAGTATCCAGGACAGCTATCCAGCGGCACTCCAGCTGCGCCAAAATGCGCTTGCGATCCCCACCCCGACTACCGAGGTGTATCTGATCAATGCCTCTAAATTTGAGGCAAGAGGGGTCACAATTGTGGCGCAGCTTGAAGTGCCGCGGGACAGTCTTCAGTAACGTTAAATCAGAGACCTCACGTGCCGCCAGTATGGCTCGCACGTGTTCTCTCACTCGAACCCGAAATTCCCTAGATGTAAGCCCCACATAACTCAAATTGCAGGAACATTGGGCCATATAAATAATATGCGTGGAGCTACAGGAAATATGACGGGTAATCTTAAAGTTCCGTGCGCCATCCGTGGATGAAAATGTCATGGCCCTCTCTATATTCCTGCAAGCCAAGCAGGAACCACACGGATAGCAACCCCACTTTGGTTTTCCAACTCCAAACAAAGTAGTTGAAGGGGCGACATAGTGGCTTCTTACCAAAGAGTCTTTTAAACTTTTACCCCGCCTTGCTGTCATTAATGGTCTCTCAGGTAAGATTTGATTAAGTGTCGGTTCCGTTTTTAATATGGGCCAGTGTCTAGATAAGATCTCACGTATTTCCCACCACCGGTTATTATAGGTAGAAATAAATCTAATGGGAGAGTCTCTCTCCTCCTGTTTCTTTGTTGTATTTACTAGGAGGGAGACTCGTGGAGTCCTCCTTGCACGTCTATAGCCCCTTTTGATACTTCGTGCACTGTATCCACGGTCCCGAAATCTATGGTTAAGGTCCCGAGCCTGAGCCTCAAAAGCCACCTCTGAAGAGCAAATGCGTTTCATTCTTAGATATTGTCCTACAGGGATGGCTCGGATGGTAGATGAAGTATGTGCTGAAGTAGCATGCAACAAAGAATTGACCGATGTCTCCTTACGGAAGACATCGGTCTCCATCCTGCCATCCTGCTGGACAATAATCTTAATGTCCAAGAATTCAATTTCACTCCGATTGTGCTTATATGTAAGTTTGATGTTCCGATCATTATGATTTAAGGAGGAGATAAACTCATGTAGCTCAGGCTCGGGACCCTGCCAAATAGAAAAAATATCGTCAATATATCTATACCAGCACTGCGCATGGGAGGCGGCGCCCACCCCATCCTCGAAAATCTCCCTCTCCCAAAAGCCGAGGAAGAGATTAGCGTACGATGGGGCACACGCCGCGCCCATCGCAGTGCCGCGTTTCTGAAGAAAAAACCTATCTTTAAAAATGAAAAAATTATGAGTCAATATAAATTGTAGTAATTCCATCAACAGTGCACGAAGTGGGGCATTTAAATCACTAGACTCCAGGAAGAACTCAACGGCTCGTAAGCCATCCTCATGACCTATGCTCGTATAAAGTGACTCCACATCAATAGCCACCAGGGTCATATCCGTATCCAAATGCAAACCCTCTATTTTCCTCAGGACGTCACAAGTGTCCCTGACATAGGAGGGCAGCGTCTCCACCAGTGGATGAAGATAATGTTCAATGAACTTACAAACTGGATCACACAGCCCTCCAATGCCAGAGACAATGGGACGCCCTGGGGGGTCCGTAAGGTTCTTATGGACCTTAGGTAGCAAATAAAATGTTGGGGTCACTGGAAATTTAGTGCGTAGGCCATCAAAGATCTTTTTAGGAATAATACCCTGCTCATAAGCTCGTTCCAGAATATCAAGAAGTTCAGCCATAAAGGTTGTTAATGGATTATTAGATAGAGAGATATAGGAGGCTCTGTCCCGAAGTTGTCTGAAAGCCTCCTTCTCATATTTCGCGACTGGCCAGATCACAACGTTCCCTCCCTTGTCTGCCGGTTTAAATACCACGTCTCTCATAGATTGGAGTTCTCTGAGTGCTTTTCTCTGTTCTAATGTGAGGTTGTCATTCCTCAAGTTTCCAGAGAGTTTTCTCAGGTCATTACTCACCATTTTATTAAAAATTTCAATCTGGGGACAAAGAGAGAAGGGAGGGAAAGTGGTAGATCTGGCTAGGGCAGTGGTGGGAAAAGTACCTGAGGAGGCCGGAGTACTCTCTCTCTCCAATTCTTCCAATATGGATAAAGCCTCTCTCTCTTGAGTCGTATCCAGTAACTGACATGTTGGTTTGGTATGTAATTTGCGTAATAGCACCTTCCTGAGGAAAAGTTGTAAATCCTTTAGTGCTGAAAAAAAGTTATAATTATTAGTCGCAACAAAGGTTAAACCCAATGACAGTACTTCATTTTGGCTTTCTGAGAGGGTATGAGCAGAGAGATTAATTACCTCTAAATTGTTAGTTCTCAATTTTTTCTCCAAAGATTGTGGGGGGGTTATTTTCCTTTTAGAGTTATGTTTCCCCTTCCACTGACCATGGTGCGCACTGCTGCTCCCAGCCTGCATTCCCTTTGGTGCTTCTTCCTCCATAGATGATAGGGAGGAGATTGAGTTCCACCGATTCCCCGGCCTTGTCTTATTGTGGGTTTTTCTACCTCTCCATCTGTAGACCTGTTTTTGTTTAAAGTCTGCAAGATCTCTTTGGTACTTCTTAGTTTTGGAAGCCACTATGTCTTTTTCCCATTTCACAAATTCCCTATCAAGATCCTGATTAAATTGATTTAGGGCCTCAGGGGTTAACTTAGTGGATAATGAGTCCTGGAGTTGAGTAATCTCCAACTCAATGCCATGTAAGGACTGTTCATTAGATCTAATTAAAAGCTCCATGTGCCCCTTAGAACAGGTAGATGAGATGTCCTCCCATTGTTGTTCCAATGAGACATCTTGAAACTCAAATGCCAGAAAAACCTGAACACGAAGACCCCTAGGGATCAGTCCTTTAACAATGTAACGTTCCAAGAAGGCCTTATTCCACCAAAGGCGGATCTTTTTATTATGTAGGTCTTTTAGTTTAAATATCAAATCATCACTCTCCCTTGTATTTAAAATCACAGTGGATTCCTCCCCAAAGACCTTATTTAGTTGGGTGAGCCAGGTCTGCTCACGCTTTTTGTGATCCATGTGTTCGGACCCAGATGCTGTGAAAAGACACAGAATTAACCAGACATGAACAGTGAACCGAACAGAATGGTATAACATTAATAGCATCTTAAATGCTAGGGATACTCCCAACTGGACACATCTCCTATAAATGAATGGAGTATAAATCCCACAAGACAAAAAAATTACTAAAATATAAATTTTATTAAATTGCAATATAAAAAGAGAGACACACACAATTTGCTTAAAACAGTAAATAGATCCCTGGGGTAAGAATCACACGAAATCAGTTTGGCAAATAGATCTGGGTTCAGATGGTGTCATTAAGGAAATATAGAAAGTATATATGGAGACAGGCACTAAAGAGATATATCGCAAGTCCTCAGTCCACAGCAACAAAATCTATATGTGTAGGATATCAAGGTCCAAACATATGAAAAAGGTAAGCCACACTATGCTAATTCTGAGAAAAACATACATTATAAATATATGTGGCAAGGAACATCATCCTCCTTCAAATGAAATAAAGGATAGTGTAAGCTGTACATAATAGACTATCCCATAAAGTTATATGCCATAGAATTAATACAAATTATATGATACAAACTCCTAAATGACTCACCCATCTGTGTAGTAACCCCTATGCCGTACTGAGGCCCCGACGCGCGTTTCGCGTGTTGCTTCTTCTGGAGGCTGTGATAGAGCGTGTGGATCGCCATTTTTAAATGCCCAGGATAATTAGGATACCGGTGTCAATGCCGGTGTATGCGGCGCGTGCGAGAGTTAACGCCCCCCCGAGACGCGTCATATCCGGCCATTTCCTGTCGGGGCCGTGGGCATCTCATCTACCTGTTCTAAGGGGCACATGGAGCTTTTAATTAGATCTAATGAACAGTCCTTACATGGCATTGAGTTGGAGATTACTCAACTCCAGGACTCATTATCCACTAAGTTAACCCCTGAGGCCCTAAATCAATTTAATCAGGATCTTGATAGGGAATTTGTGAAATGGGAAAAAGACATAGTGGCTTCCAAAACTAAGGAGTACCAAAGAGATCTTGCAGACTTTAAACAAAAACAGGTCTACAGATGGAGAGGTAGAAAAACCCACAATAAGACAAGGCCGGGGAATCGGTGGAACTCAATCTCCTCCCTATCATCTATGGAGGAAGAAGCACCAAAGGGAATGCAGGCTGGGAGCAGCAGTGCGCACCATGGTCAGTGGAAGGGGAAACATAACTCTAAAAGGAAAATAACCCCCCCACAATCTTTGGAGAAAAAATTGAGAACTAACAATTTAGAGGTAATTAATCTCTCTGCTCATACCCTCTCAGAAAGCCAAAATGAAGTACTGTCATTGGGTTTAACCTTTGTTCCGACTAATAATTATAACTTTTTTTCAGCACTAAAGGATTTACAACTTTTCCTCAGGAAGGTGCTATTACGCAAATTACATACCAAACCAACATGTCAGTTACTGGATACGACTCAAGAGAGAGAGGCTTTATCCATATTGGAAGAATTGGAGAGAGAGAGTACTCCGGCCTCCTCAGGTACTTTTCCCACCACTGCCCTAGCCAGATCTACCACTTTCCCTCCCTTCTCTCTTTGTCCCCAGATTGAAATTTTTAATAAAATGGTGAGTAATGACCTGAGAAAACTCTCTGGAAACTTGAGGAATGACAACCTCACATTAGAACAGAGAAAAGCACTCAGAGAACTCCAATCTATGAGAGACGTGGTATTTAAACCGGCAGACAAGGGAGGGAACGTTGTGATCTGGCCAGTCGCGAAATATGAGAAGGAGGCTTTCAGACAACTTCGGGACAGAGCCTCCTATATCTCTCTATCTAATAATCCATTAACAACCTTTATGGCTGAACTTCTTGATATTCTGGAACGAGCTTATGAGCAGGGTATTATTCCTAAAAAGATCTTTGATGGCCTACGCACTAAATTTCCAGTGACCCCAACATTTTATTTGCTACCTAAGGTCCATAAGAACCTTACGGACCCCCCAGGGCGTCCCATTGTCTCTGGCATTGGAGGGCTGTGTGATCCAGTTTGTAAGTTCATTGAACATTATCTTCATCCACTGGTGGAGACGCTGCCCTCCTATGTCAGGGACACTTGTGACGTCCTGAGGAAAATAGAGGGTTTGCATTTGGATACGGATATGACCCTGGTGGCTATTGATGTGGAGTCACTTTATACGAGCATAGGTCATGAGGATGGCTTACGAGCCGTTGAGTTCTTCCTGGAGTCTAGTGATTTAAATGCCCCACTTCGTGCACTGTTGATGGAATTACTACAATTTATATTGACTCATAATTTTTTCATTTTTAAAGATAGGTTTTTTCTTCAGAAACGCGGCACTGCGATGGGCGCGGCGTGTGCCCCATCGTACGCTAATCTCTTCCTCGGCTTTTGGGAGAGGGAGATTTTCGAGGATGGGGTGGGCGCCGCCTCCCATGCGCAGTGCTGGTATAGATATATTGACGATATTTTTTCTATTTGGCAGGGTCCCGAGCCTGAGCTACATGAGTTTATCTCCTCCCTAAATCATAATGATCGGAACATCAAACTTACATATAAGCACAATCGGAGTGAAATTGAATTCTTGGACATTAAGATTATTGTCCAGCAGGATGGCAGGATGGAGACCGGTGTCTTCCGTAAGGAGACATCGGTCAATTCTTTGTTGCATGCTACTTCAGCACATACTTCATCTACCATCCGAGCCATCCCTGTAGGACAATATCTAAGAATGAAACGCATTTGCTCTTCAGAGGTGGCTTTTGAGGCTCAGGCTCGGGACCTTAACCATAGATTTCGGGACCGTGGATACAGTGCACGAAGTATCAAAAGGGGCTATAGACGTGCAAGGAGGACTCCACGAGTCTCCCTCCTAGTAAATACAACAAAGAAACAGGAGGAGAGAGACTCTCCCATTAGATTTATTTCTACCTATAATAACCGGTGGTGGGAAATACGTGAGATCTTATCTAGACACTGGCCCATATTAAAAACGGAACCGACACTTAATCAAATCTTACTTGAGAGACCATTAATGACAGCAAGGCGGGGTAAAAGTTTAAAAGACTCTTTGGTAAGAAGCCACTATGTCGCCCCTTCAACTACTTTGTTTGGAGTTGGAAAACCAAAGTGGGGTTGCTATCCGTGTGGTTCCTGCTTGGCTTGCAGGAATATAGAGAGGGCCATGACATTTTCATCCACGGATGGCGCACGGAACTTTAAGATTACCCGTCATATTTCCTGTAGCTCCACGCATATTATTTATATGGCCCAATGTTCCTGCAATTTGAGTTATGTGGGGCTTACATCTAGGGAATTTCGGGTTCGAGTGAGAGAACACGTGCGAGCCATACTGGCGGCACGTGAGGTCTCTGATTTAACGTTACTGAAGACTGTCCCGCGGCACTTCAAGCTGCGCCACAATTGTGACCCCTCTTGCCTCAAATTTAGAGGCATTGATCAGATACACCTCGGTAGTCGGGGTGGGGATCGCAAGCGCATTTTGGCGCAGCTGGAGTGCCGCTGGATAGCTGTCCTGGATACTGTGACCCCTAGGGGTCTCAATGAGCTCAATAGTTTTGCTCCTTATTTGTAGATTGATCTTTTTTTTTGTCATCTTTTTTGTTTTCTTCTCTCTCCCTTTTTTATGTGTGGATTTTAAATTATTATTTGTTTCATTGTTTTTTTTTTTTAGTATATTTGCTTTTTGGGTACATACTCGGACCATAATTGGACTGATTTCAACTTTATCTGGACATATTCCTTTTAATATGGACGAAATGAATCCCCTACATGTCAAATCCTGGATACCATCAATATATTATGATCTACACTAAAAAGTCCCATTGAAGATACAGAAGATATATATATTTGTATTTAATTAATTTTTTGGATTATGAGATGTGGGTATTAGAATATTATGGATGGATAACTTATGATGGCTATTTTCATTTCCGTATGTCTTGATGGTATACACAATGGGTGTTCACGTTGTGCGATATATACTGTCACCGAGTGCATAGCCTGTATGTATTATTATACTTGCCCAGTTGCTATTCCCTTCCTACGTTGTCTACTGCTGAGCTGCGCATGCGCAGGCCCGCCCCGGCCCGTCGCGTCATTAAGGCTTCCGTATGATGGGGAGGTGGGCCTTTGACGTCACTGGAACGCATTGTTCCGGCCCACGGCCCCGACAGGAAATGGCCGGATATGACGCGTCTCGGGGGGGCGTTAACTCTCGCACGCGCCGCATACACCGGCATTGACACCGGTATCCTAATTATCCTGGGCATTTAAAAATGGCGATCCACACGCTCTATCACAGCCTCCAGAAGAAGCAACACGCGAAACGCGCGTCGGGGCCTCAGTACGGCATAGGGGTTACTACACAGATGGGTGAGTCATTTAGGAGTTTGTATCATATAATTTGTATTAATTCTATGGCATATAACTTTATGGGATAGTCTATTATGTACAGCTTACACTATCCTTTATTTCATTTGAAGGAGGATGATGTTCCTTGCCACATATATTTATAATGTATGTTTTTCTCAGAATTAGCATAGTGTGGCTTACCTTTTTCATATGTTTGGACCTTGATATCCTACACATATAGATTTTGTTGCTGTGGACTGAGGACTTGCGATATATCTCTTTAGTGCCTGTCTCCATATATACTTTCTATATTTCCTTAATGACACCATCTGAACCCAGATCTATTTGCCAAACTGATTTCGTGTGATTCTTACCCCAGGGATCTATTTACTGTTTTAAGCAAATTGTGTGTGTCTCTCTTTTTATATTGCAATTTAATAAAATTTATATTTTAGTAATTTTTTTGTCTTGTGGGATTTATACTCCATTCATTTATAGGAGATGTCCCCTCTTCCTTTGCCTGCTGTGGCCTCTGCTGGGACTCAGACCTACATCTCAGTAGTCAGAGGCTTTATCTCTAACCACTGAGCTACAGCTCTCAATGGTGAACAGAGGAGGATTTCGTTAACTTAACTCTAGATTGCAGGCAATGCATTGTAGAGTCAAAAAAGCACAGACAGTACAGAAGCTGAGTATGCATCTCCATAGAAATACATTGTATATAGCAATGTATTTTTATGGTGCCTGTATACTGAGGTGAAGAAAATGATTTTTTGACCCTCTAAACAAAAGTAGAAAATTTGTGAACAATTACAAAAATATATATTTTTCTGGGAGTCCCTGGGTCTTGAATCCACAACCTTAATACATTATAGCCACAGCGGCCCCTGCTGAGCCACCAGCTCTAATGAAATCATTGCGACTCCGCTTGTAAATGAGGGAACAAAAACTAATCCTCAGGTCCCAACGAGAGATGAGCAGGACGCACAGATGACGTTGCGCTGCCCTGAAAGATAAGAGACTCCCGGTCTCCCGTCCACAGGTAGCACTGACCTGGACACTGGACCAGAGACTCAGGAATCCATCCGCTCATCTCTAGTCCCAACTGTCCGGAATACAGTGGACAGTCCTGGATTTGGGTCTACACACTGCAGTCTCGGCCATCTGGCTGAATTTCCCTCGCTGTTAGCGCCCCTCTGACAACTGCTCCTGCCAGCGGAAAAAGATACTAGTAAATGGGTGTCGATTGGGTTGTGGCCAGAGGCGTGGCCAAAATTTTCCTGTTTCTGATCTTCACGAGTTGGGAGGTATGCCTGTACGAGGTGTTCGGAGCGGAGCCGCGCATGTACGAGGTGTACGGAGCAGAGCCGCGTGTGTACGAGGTGTTCGGAGCGGAGCCGCTCGTGTACGAGGTGTACGGAGTGGAGCTGTGTGTGTACGAGGTGTACGGAGCGGAGCCGTGTATGTACGAGGTGTACGGAGCGGAGCCGCGCGTATATGAGGTGAACGGAGCAGAGCCGCGTGTGTACGAGGTGTTCGGAGCGGAACCGCGCGTGTACGAGGGGTACGGAGCGGAGCCGCGTGTGTACGAGGTGTACGAAGCAGGGCCGTGTATGTACGAGGTGTACGGAGTGGAGCCGCGCGTGTACGAAGTGTACGAAGCCGTTTGTGTACGAGGTGTACGGAGCGGAGCCGTGTGTGTACGAGGTGTACAGAGCAGAGCCGCGTGTGTACGAGGTGTACGGAGCAGAGCAGTGTGTGTACGAGGTGTACGGAGCAGAGCAGGAGGTGTACGGAGTGGAGCCGCGCGTGTACGAGGTGTACGGAGCCGTGTGTGTATGAGGTGTAGGGAGCGGAGCCAGGAAAAAGCCATTACTCCAAAAGAAACATAAAAAAGGCCAGATTAATGTTTGCAAATACACACAGGAACAAAGACCTAAAAGAAGTTGGCAAGTACTTTTTACTATGGCTCAAATGCCCCCCAATATAATTACCCTGTTCAGATAAGGGTTTTTGTAAATATCCTTTGTTGTCCTTCATAGGCCTTGTTGACCTCTCCACTGTTGACCGCTGATGTCACGTCAAGTTCCGGGCTTGACTCAGTTCTGCGCTCCACAGTGAGTGATGGGCTGTGGGCAGGGTTACCCAGTGTGTCACACCCAGCATCTACCGCATGATTTCCCTCTCCTCATTCATTGGGAAAGCGCGCGGTGGATGCTGGGTGTGACGTGTGGTGTAACCCTGCCCACAGCCCAGCATCCACTGCGGGGACCACGTCACTGATATCGCGCCTCACTTGATGTGACATCAGTGGAAGGAAGAGCCGGATGCAACCGGGGGTCACATGATGCCTGTGAGCAAAACCCTTACAAAAACCCTTATCTGAACAGGGTAAATACATTGCGGGATATTTGGGCCACAGTGAAAAGTGCTGGACAACTTTATTTTTTGGAGACATGTTCTGTGGTCTGATCAAACTAAAATAGAATTTTTGGGCATAACGACCTTCGTTACATTTGGAGGAAAAAGGGAGAAGCTTGGAAGCCTAAGAACACCATCCCAACTGTGAAACACGGAGGTGGCAGCATCATGCTGTGGGGTTATTTTGCTGCACGAGGGACTGGTGCACTTCACAAAATAGATGATAGAATGAGAAAAGAAGAGTATGTGGCAATACTGAAGCAACATCTCAAGACATCAGCCAGGAAGTTAAAGCTTGAGCGTGAATGGGTCTTCCAAATAGACAATGACCCAAAGCCCTGATCTCAATCCTATTGAAAATTTATGGGCAAAGCTGAAAAGGCAGGTGCTAGTAAGGCGACCTACAAACCTGGATCAGTTACACCAGTTTTGTCAGGAGGAATGGGCCCAAATTCCAACCAGCTATTGTGAGAAGCTTGTGGAAGGATATCCCAAACGTTTGACCCAAGTCATTTAGTTTAAGGGCAATGGTACCAAATGCTAATTAGATGTGACTCGCCCCCTGGGCCGTGGGGTACTCGGAACCGGGCCTTCTAGTGTACGGTGCTGATGGGGGTAGTAGTGGCAACCCAGTCCCGTGGCTCAGGGTGGTCAGACCAGTGGCAGTCTTCTATATATTTTGTAATGTCCGACTATGCCACCCGTGGATTGCGGTCAGAGTGAACCGCCGCTGCAGAGCAGACCGCTGAGGCTGGTGTTGTGGGTGCAGCAGGGAATAGTTCAATTCCCCACGGGAGGAGTGTAGCCTCAGGGCAGTGAGCGTAGATGGTGGGGGTTGTGGTGGTGCAGGGCGTCCCTGTACCGTTAGTGCTGGCGAGGTAAGAAACACAAAGACAATGTGTTGCAGTCCAGGGTCTTTTACTCACAGTTCGTATACTCCAAGCCACTTCTGTACAGGTAGTGACCGCTCAAGCCGTGCTGCGTCCACCAGGTGAGGGGCTCGGTCAACCCCCAGGCAATTCAGGAGCATGGCACAGAACTCCCTTCTATCCTTTCTCTGGCCGTGCCCCACCAGTGACCAAACTTCTGTCCAGCTGCCTCCGGCCTTCTCTGGGAGAACTTGGCGCCAGCTTCCCTGGCCCTATGTGGTGCCTTCCTAGTAGGTTTAGCAAGGGGTCGCACCATTAAATGATCACGACCTCCGATTCTTGGCTGAGGATTATTTGCCTCCACCAACTTGGGATCCGGTACCCTTTCCTTGCCTGACCCGTCACCCGTAATCTCCTGGGTCCTTAGGGTCCCTTCTACCTTCGTGTTTCTGGGCCTTTCTGTTCTGTTCCTTTTCTTTCTCTCCCTCTCGTGCCCTGCCCGTGTCCCTGGGCCTGGCTCTGGAGCAGAGCTCCTGCAGAGCCTCTGCTCCCTGTCTTCTCCTCACAGACTGAACTGAATTCCAAGATGGTGCCCACCTTTTATACCTCCTCCGTATCTGAGCTCAGGTGACCTGCATCCAATGAGCTCCTTCCTATGCCCAGAAACCAGCCCCTATCTGCTCCCACATCACTAGGGTTCCCCCCCTCCCCACTCCAGCCAGGGACATAGTCAGTCGTGCCTGCATACTAATGGGAGCACCGTAGAGCTGTCCCCCGGACATGAGGAGTGTATATGTGTGCAGCTAAATGAGCCCTGGTCCATACTCCATCCTTACCCAGGGGTGGAATACCACACCTCTGGTTGAGGTGCAATACCCCTGTAGCGGCCGAACCCTCGGGGCGCTACAGATGCACAGGAGAAATCTTGCATGCAATTGTTGGGAAGAGGAGATAAGAGGGGAGTAGGGAAGGAGATCTTGTGAGGATCGGAGGTTGCGTGCAGGTAAGTACCAGGAGGCTAAGTCACAGAGTTTAGGATAGATTGGAGGGGCGCGAGAATGTTGGAAGGGAGGCTACAGAGCAGGAGGTTGCAGTAGTCAAGGCGGGAGATGATGAGGGCATGCACTAGTGTTTTTGCAGAGTGTTTGCTGAGGAATGCGCGGATGCGGGAGATAGTATCATTGGCATGTAGAAAAAATAAAAATATTGTGATACAAATACAGAATAAATATAAAAACGAACGATATACCATGTCGAAGCTGTAAACATAACTGTTATTAATATTGTAGTATTAGATCCTACCTGAGATTCAATCCAAAGGGTACTCGGGTTTCTAACATAAAAATTCAATATGATTCCCTATTTAGCAGTATGTGTCTATGGTCTCTACCCTCTAGCCATTGACTTTGATGGATAGGTCAGATGGGGGGTTGAGCGAGATGGTTGAAAGATGATGAATTTAGTTTTATCCATATTGAGTTTTAGGTATCTAGCAGAGAAGAAAGTTGAAATAGCAGACATCACATACCCTGGTGATTTTGGCCTGATAACATACACAGAATTTGACACAAATGGATTTGAATGGCTACTATAGGTAACATCCTCACCTGTGACCTTTTTGCTTGTAATCAATGTGTGTGCATAAAAGCTGAGTGGGTATCTGGGATCCAGACAGATTCTTGCATCTTTCATCCAGCCACTGACGTTTCTGGATTGTGAGTCATGGGGAAGGCAAAAGAATTGTGAACAGGTCTACGGGAAAAGGTAGTTGAACTGTATTACACAGGAAAGGGATACAAAAAGGTATCCAAGGAATTGATAATGCCAGTCAGCAGCGTTCAAAATGTGATTAACAAATGGAAAATCAGGGGCTCTGTAAAAACCAAATCACGGTCAGGTAGACCAACGAAAATTTCGGTCACAACTGCCGGGAAAATTGTTCTGGATGCAAAGAAAAACCCAGAAATAACATCAGCTGAAATTCAGGAGTCTCTGAAAACTAGCGCTGTGGCTGTTCCAAGATGCACAATAAGGAGGCACTTGAAGAAAAATGGGCTGCATGGTCGAGTTGCCAGGAGAAAGCCATTACTGCGCAAATGCAACAAAGTATCTCGCATACAATATGCCAAACCGCACAGAGACAAGCCTCAAAACTTCTGGAACAAGGTAATTTGGAGTGATGAGACCAAAATTGAACTTTTTGGCCACAACCATAAACGTTACATTTGGAGAGAGGTCAACAAGGCCTATGATGAAAGGAACACCATTCCTACAGTAAAGCACGGAGGTGGATCACATGTTTTGGGGATGTGTGAGCTACAAAGGCACAGGAACCTTGGTAAAAGTTGAAGGAAAGATGAATGCAGCACGTTATCAGCAAATACTGGAGGCAAATTTGCACTCATCAGCCCGGAAGCTGCGCATGGAACGTACTTGGACGTTCCAACATGACAACGACCCAAAACACAAGGCCAAGTCGACCTGTCATTGGCTACAGCAGAACAAATAGAAGGTTCTGGAGTGGCCATCTCAGTCTACTGACCTCAATATCATTGAGGGTTTCTGGGGAGATCTCAAGAGCGCAGTTCGTGCTAGACAGCCCAGGAATTTACAGGAACTGGAGGCTTTTAGCCAAGAAGAATGGGCAGCTTTACCATCTGAGAGAATAAAGAACCTCATCCACAACTACCACAAAAGACTTCATGATGTCATTAATGTTAGAGGGGACAATGCACTGTATTAAGAACTGGGGTATGTGAACTTTTTATCAGAGTCATTTGGATGTTTTTGGTTGTCTTTAAGATTTAAAAAGAGAAAACACAGTAGTTTGACAATAAATGGCTTCACCCAACCAATAACCATGAGTGGAGAAAATTTTTTTTTGTTATTCATATTCTCTGAAACAAGGCCAAGAAAGCAAAAATTCTACAGGGTATGTAAACTTTTGAGCACAACTGTATCTGTGTGAATAAAGTCCTCCTTATCTGTGTGAATAAAGTCCTCTGTATCTGTGTGAATAAAGTCCTCTGCACCTGTGTGAATAAAGTCCTCTGTATCTGTGTGAATAAAGTCATCTATATGTGTGTGAATAAAGTCTTCTGTATCTGTGTGAATACAGTCAGACATTGTCGGCAACTTTCCCTGGAGAGATGCTCCCGTTACTTGTTCTCTTTATCAGTGTTTAGCTGGTTGCCTGTACAAGTCCTTCATCCACAACTACAGGATTCTGCTGCTCTTCCTCCTTCCATGTCACATCCTTCTAGAAGCAGATATGTCAGGTAAGGCCGGAGTCACACTACCGTATAACACATAAAACATCGCACAGCACTCGGCCCAGTGTTATTCTATGGGGCAGCTCAGATCACCGTTTTGTTTCTCAGGCGTATTCGGAGTGCGTGCTGTGATTGCAGGCGTATATCGCGCAAGACTCGCTAATACAAGCAGGGGTGGATTAAGAGTAGTAAGGGCCCCGGGCAGTTTAGAAGGCGCGGCCACCCCCCCCACCAACACACACACACACCTGATTTATCACGTGACATGTCACATGATTCCCTGTGATAGTTCACGTGAAATTAATTTGGCACAATATTAATTATAATATTTTTTTTTTAGGCTGTGTGCCCACTATGCGTTTCTTAAGCGTTTCTGCAGCGGCAATTCCGCTGCAGAAATGCTTAAAAAACGCTTGGTAAAAGGTCTGCCATGTTCCCCAATGATAATCCCCATGTGCTGTGTACATGCTGCGGAAATTTCCGCTGCGGATTATCATTGCGGAAAAATCCGCAGCATTACCAATTATTTTGCGGAAGCGCTGCGTTTTCGCCGCCATTGACTTGCATTAGAACGCATGGAATCCGCATCACTGCATCTGTAGATGCGTAATCCATGCGTTTCAATGTGCGGATGGTACCCGGGTGCGGAGGACAGGAGACTCTCCTCCGGACCCGGGTACCATAGAACCTGTAAAAAAAGAATAAAATAAAAAAAAAATATTCTACTTACCTTCTGATGGCCCCCGGTGTCTTTATCCCATGTGTCCTGGCTTGCCGGCAGCTCGCGATGGTCTGAAAAGGACCTTCTGTGACGTCATTTAGTCATGTGACGGGTCATGCGACCGCTGACGTCGGCAGGCCATCAGAAGGTAAGTATATATTTTTTATTTTTTACCATTCTTTTACGGTCACACTATATAAATCCATGCTGATTGCCAGTTGTCAAGCACTTTCCAAGTGATGCTAAAATCGCTTGTCAACCCGCATACGGAAATGCATGTGAAGAACGCTTCACTTCCGCTTGTCCCTGGCAGGAAAAACGAATGTACAATCCGCATGTACAATCCGCATGTACAATCCGCATGCGTTTTTTCTGCCAGGGAGATGCAGAAACGCTAAAAAAAATCAGGAACATTTCTGTATCGTGGGCACATAGCCTTACATTAATTGTATGACTCAATATTGAGCACATGTAGCCATCTATACACAGTGGGAGGCCGCACGGTGCCATCTATACACAGCGGTAGGCCGCACGGCGCCCCCCCCAGAGACAGCAGGAGACCGCACGGCGCCATCTATACTCAGCAGGAGGCCGCACGGCGCCCCCCCCAGAGACAGCAGGAGACCGCACGGTGCCACCTATACTCAGCAGGGAGCAGTACGGTGCCATCTATACACAGCGGGAGGCCGCACGGCGCCCCCCCCAGAGACAGCAGGAGACCGCACGGCACCATCTATACTCAGCAGGAGGCCGCACGGCGCCCCCCCAGAGACAGCAGGAGACCGCACGGCGCCATCTATACTCAGCAGGAGGCCGCACGTAGCCATCTATACACAGCAGGGGGCCGCACGGCACCATCTATACACAGCAGGGGTCCGCACGGCGCCATCTATACACAGCAGGGGGCCGCACGGCGCCATCTATACACAGCAGGGGTCCGCACGGCGCCATCTATACACAGCAGGGGGCCGCGCGGCGCCATCTATACACAGTGGGAGGCCGCACGGTGCCATCTATACACAGTGGGAGGCCGCACGGCGCCCCCCCCACCCCACCCCAGAAACAGCAGGAGGCCGCACGGCGCCATCTATACTCAGCAGGAGGCCGCATGCAGTCGTACACACACACAAACATATACAGATATACATTTACGAATAAACACATTTGAAACACATTTGAAACACAAAAATACATATAAACAAACATCACACAATGATATCTGCCTGCACACACACACACACACACACATACATACATATACACACACATACATACATACATATACACACACACACATACATACATACATATACACACTGTAATGCAGCAGCTTGCTAGCATTACTGTAAATGGTCCAGGATGTGTTTTACCTAACCATGTACCTTCCCCTTTAACTGACTGGTCACATGACTGTGACATAGCACAGGTCCTGCGTGCACAGAATGTCTGTCTGATCACATGACTGTGACATCAGCAAGGTCCTATCAGTGTGTGTGTGTGTGCACAGGATGCATATATAAACCCTGCTTAATTTGAGACAGGTGTTCGGTGTGAGGCGTGAGGCCTGTGCTCCGTGTGAGTGGGACACCGTTTGTGAGAGGCCTAGTGAGGCCGAGTGAAGCCTGGCAGCCTGGCAGCCTGAAAGGCAAAGACTGGATCCTGTGCGGATGCTAGTGGCCTTGGAAGGCAGCGGCTTTGGAGTGAAGCCTGGTACCTGGAAGGTCGAGCCTGGATCCTGTGTGGATGTCAGTGGCCTTTGAGGGAGAGCCGGCTTGAGTAAGAGTCCTGAAAGGCAGAGCCTGGATCCTGTGTGGATGTCAGTGGCCTTTGAGGGGACGACGGCTAGAGACCCCTACCTGGGAAGCCACAGTGGTGGCAAGCGTAATGGACTGAGACAGCTAAACCCGGCAAAGGCAATACCCCGTGCTATATGGACATTGTGATATGAACATTGCTATTTTTACCTTGCCGTAAGCTGTAACCTGGAGCAAGTGGGCCTGTGTGCCACTTGGCTCATGAACATTGTGTTAATGTGTGTCGGCGTGCCACGGAGTTGGACCCGACGAACTGTGGCTTATGAAGTAATAAACTGCAGCATTGTGAGAAAATACGTAAAGACATTGCACGTGTGCATTGATTGACGCAGCGAAGCGAGTAACCCCAGTATGATGACTAGCGCTGCCTTACATATGGTTCGAGGATGCGGGCAACTGCAACCCAGTTGCTAGGGGCAACTGCAGCCCGGTTGCTAGGGGCAACGGCTCAGGACGAGTGTGGATTAAAGCATCTTGTGGCAACTCGGCGGGGTTGCGAAGATTGGCGTCGCACTCAAATCCGGTTTGCTGTAGCTCGGCGGGGCCACGAAGATTTTTTCCGGGGAGAGCGGTGTGTGAATAGTGTCCTGAGGAAATGCAGGAGCAGATAAAAATGGCTGTGAAAGAAGCAGCAACTGGGTCTGAAGCTATTGAGCGATTAGAGCGATTAAAGTGCCTGTTAAAACCGGAGCAGGTATTTGAGAAACGTCTACTGGACATGAAACTGGACATGGTGCAGGAACCACAGGAGCTGTGGGCACCATATGGAATGGCGGCAGTGGACCATTCTATGAACTCTACAGGGGCGCCATCGTTGTCGCAGAGTGCCCGGGGAGGTGGTAAGAGATGTTGTGAACTGAGTCCTAAGACTACTGCTGATTTTTTGTGTAAAAATTACCCTGCCGGTGTGGTTGTTAAAAAGGGGGCGGAGTCTAAAAAAAGGGACGGATTTTCACAAGAGTGTGGAGTGTAGAAAACTGAAAATTGTTACTGGTTGTGGGTTGGTACCTCCTAAAAATGACAATGTGACCGTTGATAACGGGGTAACTCCAGTAGAAGGGGGTGACGTCAAAGTGGGAGGTGACCTGTTAGTCCACAACACCATGGGGAGTGACACAGGCCCCGTAGCTGACTGTGACACTATGAAAGTAAAAAGTGAGTTCAGTCAGGAGGGGCTAGACGAGGGGAGAGAGTCCCCCTCTCGTCGTCGACGGCGCAAGGGCCACAAAAAGGTTGCTCCGGTAGTCCTCGCTGAAAATGAAAATAAAGAGAATGTAGTACTGTGTGCCTTTGCTTCAAGTGTGGGTCCTCCTGTAGAGGTAGAAGAGGAGATGACGTTGCCAGTAGCAACCTCCGGTACGGTACTGAAACTGACGGATCAGGATCTGACCGCCCTGAAAGAGAAGGTGGCCAGTCATGACCAAGAGCTGGAGCCTATCAGGCAACAGTGTCAGAGTGACGTGCAGCAGTTATGTGAAAACCTGGGGAACGTGTCCGCAGACCAGCTGAACCTGGAGTCTGAACAGCAGAAAATATACCAGGTTATGAGGAACTGGCAGCGAGACGTGGAGGGAAGCAACGCGGAAATTAACCATTGGAAGGAAATGTTCTACGCAATTAAGGAGGACCGCCACAAAATCAAGGAAGAGGTTTTGCAGTTGAAGCTTGAGAAGGAGGCGCAGCAGGATGGTGTTTCTGGACGTGAACAAATCCTAGAACGACTGCACAAACAGCTCAACCAGGAGCTGTGTGACTCCAAGAAGGAGTGTGGTGAACGCAGTAGTGAACTGCAACAGAGTAAGAGAGATTATGAGGATCTCCTCAAGGTGAAGAAAAAACTAGAGGAGGATAAGGCGGGTGCAGAGCAAGTGCGCCAAGTGGTTGAGACCACTCTGCAAGACACCCGTGAGGAGAATGTTGGTCTCCGGAGAGAGAACCTAGATCTGGAAGCTCAGGTGAAGGAGCTACAGATGTCCTGTGATACTCTCCAGAAGGCGGAGACGTACCTTAAGGAAACAGTCAGCAAGATGGAAGCTGAGCGAGAGAGGATGGAGGAGTCCATCGGAAAAGCCACATACCAGGGCCAGGAGTTGACCGCTGGTGATGGGAGGTATGAAGCAGATACCCCCTCGAGTGATGTGGGCTCGGAGGGTTCGGTGGATGTCGGAGCCGACATCAAGCAGCTCAAGGAGTTGCTACAAACCCAGTGGACGCAAGAGAAGCGTGAGAGACTAGCTATTGAGAGCCGAGTGGGCGCATTGGAGACGGTGAGGTCTGAGAGAACTCTGCAGCTGGAAGAGCAGTTGAAGCAGGAAGAGCTTCAGAGACGGGCCGCTGAGAGGCGAGTGGCGGAGCTAGAGGAAGAAGTTTCCGGGCTCAAAAGTCGCCTGACAAAGTATCACTCAGTGAACAAGGCCTTCTTGGAGAAGGAAAAGGGCGAACACGTTGCACCCACTCCCTTATACCATGAGAAGGTGGACTTGAGGAGAGCTAAGAGAGTGTTAACCACAGATAAATATGAGATGGAAGTGGTCAAGACGAAAATTCGTGAATTTGTAGCTGTGAGTCAGCTCAGGAGAAGCATACAGGGTGAAGAAGCTGGAGGTCAGTTGTCCCTGAAACCTGAGCTGGTTGGTCATCTGGAAACCACTGGTGAGACCGAAACGTCTCGGTAAAAGTGCCTCGTAGATGTACCTGAGGATTTGAGGGAAGAATGCACCCGTTAGTCCGTGCATGAGGAGTTTAAGAAGGCCGTGGGAGCCTGTAAGGTGTACTTGACCTCAGAAGCTAAACAGCTGGTGGTCTTGTCCACGACCGAAGTCACAGTGAAGAGGGTGGCTATCCTAAGTGACATGCACTGGCGATGTATTCGCACGAAACGGTTTCTCCGGTTGAAGACGGAACAAGCCGTTAGACAACTGGAGTTGATGAGGAAAGCTCACAGTATGCGTGAAGAGGTCGTCCGGGTGCCGCATGTTTTGGTGAGGAAGCTCATTGGGAGAAATGGTCAAGCCATGCAGATGATGGTCAAGAAGTCTGGTGTGGTGAAAGTAAGCAGTCCACGTGATTGTCAGGACTGGAAACCAGACGAAGACGGCATGGTATCATTCTCCGCTGTAGGTACAGAAGAAAGCCTGGGATATATGCGCATGCTGTTGGAGTACCGAGTGACCTACCTGCGAGAGGTAGAACAGTTGAATCTCGCTAGACTGCGAGTGGATAGACAGCATCATCTGAGTAACAGAAGATGGCAGCCGTCTAGAAATTACGAGACCAGACAGAGAAAGGGCCCCCTAAATAACAGAACAGCTATAGCTGGAGTTAGGGACCTTTCAAGATGTCCTGAGAGTAGTGGGCGTGGGTTTAGAGGTAGTGAGACCTCCAGTAACTCAGGTTTGAAAGGCCCATACAAACGACCCAATAGAGGACGGGACATTACGGACTCGAACCGGACCTTAGATACCAGGGCATGTGAGTCACACCGCTGTATGACTGACCGCTGGGAACGGGGGAGGTCTGACAAGATTATGACTGACCGCTGGGAGCGGGGAAGACCTGACAAGGTTACGACTGACCGCTGGGAGCGGGGGAGGTCTGACAAGATTATGACTGACCGCTGGGAGCGGGGAAGACCAGGTTACGACCCGGAAAGGTGACCTGACGAAGTCAGTGACAGTGACAAATGGTAGGTCCCTAAGGAATGGGCTAATGTCATTGATTAAGGTTCCAGGGGCTGAGTAGCACAATTGTAAAGTACATGGTCTCTATGTGAGCTGGGGATTATAATGTTATTGTGTATATTATGTGTTCAACCCCACAAGTTTGAACAGAGGGGGGGATATGTAATGCAGCAGCTTGCTAGCATTACTGTAAATGGTCCAGGATGTGTTTTACCTAACCATGTACCTTCCCCTTTAACTGACTGGTCACATGACTGTGACATAGCACAGGTCCTGCGTGCACAGAATGTCTGTCTGATCACATGACTGTGACATCAGCAAGGTCCTATCAGTGTGTGTGTGTGTGCACAGGATGCATATATAAACCCTGCTTAATTTGAGACAGGTGTTCGGTGTGAGGCGTGAGGCCTGTGCTCCTTGTGAGTGGGACACCGTTTGTGAGAGGCCTAGTGAGGCCGAGTGAAGCCTGGCAGCCTGAAAGGCAAAGACTGGATCCTGTGCGGATGCTAGTGGCCTTGGAAGGCAGCGGCTTTGGAGTGAAGCCTGGCACCTGGAAGGTCGAGCCTGGATCCTGTGTGGATGTCAGTGGCCGTTGAGGGTGAGCCGGCTTGAGTAAGAGTCCTGAAAGGCAGAGCCTGGATCCTGTGTGGATGTCAGTGGCCTTTGAGGGGACGACGGCTAGAGACCCCTACCTGGGAAGCCACAAAGCCACAGTGGTGGCAAGCGTAATGGACTGAGACAGCTAAACCCGGCAAAGGTAATACCCCGTGCTATATGGACATTGTGATATGAACATTGCTATTTTTACCTTGCTGTAAGCTGTAACCTGGAGCAAGTGGGCCTGTGTGCCACTTGGCTCATGAACATTGTGTTAATGTGTGTCGGCGTGCCACGGAGTTGGACCCGGCGAACTGTGGCTTATGAAGTAATAAACTGCAGCATTGTGAGAAAATACGTAAAGACATTGCACGTGTGCATTGATTGACGCAGCGAAGCGAGTAACCCCAGTATGATGACTAGCGCTGCCTTACAACACACACACATACATACATACATAAACACACACACATACATACATACATACATACATACATACATATACACACACACACACACACACACACACACACATACATACATACATACACACACACACACACACACACACACACATACATATACATACATACATACATACATATACATACATATATACATACATATATACACACACACACACACACACACACCATCCCCAGGCTCGGATCCAGTTCTCCTGGCTCCAGCTCGGCTCCAGTCCTCCTGGCTCCTGCTCCTCTCCGGTGGTAAGTAGCAGTGCAGGCCGGGCGCGCACCGTGTGACGTCACAGCTAGGAGACATGGCCGCGCACAGGGCCGTGTCTCCTAGCAGTGACGCGGCCGGGCCAGCACAGGGAAGTTAACTGCTGCAGTGCTGGCCCGGCCGATGAAGAAGTAGCGGCCGTGCGCCGCTGCTGGGGGAGTGGTCTGGCCCGGACCCCCCCTCCCGCCACTGCTGCCGGTATGTGCCGCGGCGGTGGCCCGCACATATAATGAGGGCAATCCGGACATAGACACCCCGCCCGGAGCCGCGGGCCCTCTGGAGGCTCGGGGCCCCGGGCGGTCGCCCGGATTGCCCTCATTATAATCCGCCTATGAATACAAGCCTATGGGTGCGAGAAACAATCGGACACCACACAGACCATCCATGTGGCATCCGATTTTTATGGACACATTATCATCATTCTGTAGCACAGAACACTGTAAATGGTCCTGTAAATGATTGGAGAATTAGTTGCAGAGAAAAAAAAGCGTTGCATACTGATGATGGGTGACAATCTATCACATTATTGCATTGCAATCGCATTACACATGGATTACCATACGAAGAACACTCGTGCAACTCTCATCAGTGAGGATTGGGACAATTTTGTCTCCGTGTAGTGTGACTCCGGCCTGAAGCTTCTGTTCTCAAGTGGGGTACCACAGGGCTCCGTCCTGGGACCTGTATTGTTCAACATCTTTATCAATGATTTAGATGAAGGAATTGAGGGTAAACTGATTAAATTTGCTGATGACACAAAGCTAGGAGGGATAGCTAATACTAGAGAAGAGAGAGAGAGGATTCAAAAAGACCTAAATAAACTGGAGCAGTGGGCAGCAACCAACAGAATGTTTTTTAACAGGGAAAAATGCAAAGTACTACATCTGGGCAATAAAAATGAAAAAAGCATATACAGAATGGGAGGAATAGAGCTAAACAACAGTACATGTGAAAAAGACTTAGGTATACTAATAGATCATAGACTGAACATGAGTCAACAGTGTGATGCAGCAGCAAAAAAGGCAAATACAATTCTGGGATGTATTAACAGAAGCATACAGTCTAGATCACGTGAAGTCATTATCGGTCTTTACCCCTCTTTCGTCAGACCTCATTGGGAATACTGTGTACAGTTTTGGGCACCACATTTTAAAAAAGACATAGACAAACTGGAGCAAGTTCAGAGAAGAGCGACCAGAATGGTGACCGGTCTGCAAACCATGTCCTATGAGGAACGGTTGCAGGATTTGGGAATGTTTAGCTTGCAAAAAAGAAGACTGAGAGGAGACTTAATAGCTGTCTACAAATATGTCAAGGGCTGTCACATTGTAGACGGATCATCTTTATTCTCATTTGCACAAGGAAAGACTAGAAGCAATGGGATGAAACTAAATGGGAGGAGACACAGATTAGATATTAGAAAAAACTTTTTGACAGTTAGGGTGATTAATGAGTGGAACAGGCTGCCACGAGAGGTGGTGAGTTCCCCTTCAATGGACGTCTTCAAACAGAGGCTGGACAGACATCTGTCTGAGATGATCTAGTGAATCCTGCTTTGAGCAGGGGGTTGGACCAGATGACCCAGGAGGTCCCTTCCAACTCTACCATTCTATGATTCTGCTCCAATAGTCTCAGAGATTCAGAGATTAACAAGGACACATCCTTCACAATAAGACTTTATGCACACAACACTTGTTTTATTGTGGAAATTTATACCTCAAACTGTGTTTTCCTTTGAACTTTATGTCTATATCTATAGATGTACACTACCGTTCAAAAGTTTGGGGTCACCCAGTCAATTTTGTGTTTTCCATGAAAACTCATACTTTTATTTACCAAATGAGTTGAAAAATGATTAGAAAATATAGTCCAGACATTGAGAAGGTTAGAAATAATGATTTTTATTTGAAAGAATAATTTTCTCCTTCAAACTTTGCTTTCGTCACAGAATCCTCCCTTTGCAGCAATTCCAGCATTGCAGACCTTTGTCATTCTAGCTGTTAATTTGCTGAGACAATCTTGAGAAATTTCCCCCCATGCTTCCTGAAGCCCCTCCCACAAGTTGGATTGGCTTGATGGGCACTTTTTGCGTACCATACGGTCAAGCTGCTCCCACAACAGCTCAATGGGGTTGAGATCTGGTGACTGCGCTGGCCACTCCATTACAGATAGAATACCAGCTGCCTGCTTCTTCCCTAAATAGTCCATGTATAATTTGGAGGTGTGCTTTGGGTCATTGTCCTGTTGTAGGATGAAATTGGCTCCAATCAAGCGCTGTCCACAGGGTATGGCATGGCGTTGCAAAATGGAGTGATAGCCTATTTACCTTGTACAAATCTCTCACAGCACCAAAGCAACCTCAGACCATCATATTACCTCCACCATGCTCGACAGATGACTTTAGGCACTCTTCCAGCATCTTTTCAGTTGTTCTACATCTCACAAATGTTCTTCTGTGTGATCCAAACACCTCAAACTTTGATTCGTCTGCCCGTAAAACTTTTTTCCAATCTTCCTCTGTCCAATGTCTGTGTTCTTTTGCCCATAGTAATCTTTTCCTTTCATTAGCCAGTGTCAGATATGGCTTTTTCTTTGCCACTTTGCCCTGAAGGCCAGCATCCCGGAGTCACCTCTTCACTGTAGACGTTGACACTGGCATTTTGTGTGTACTATTTAATGAAGCTGCCAGTTGAGGAGCTGTGAGGCGTCGATTTCTCAAACTAGAGACTCTAATGTACTTGTCTTGTTGCTCAGTTGTACAGAGGGGCTTCCCACTTCTCTTTCTACTCTGGTTAGAGCCTGTTTGTGCTCTCCTCTGAAGGGAGTAGTACACACTGTTGTAGGAAATCTTCAGTTTCTTGGCAACTTCTCGCATGGAATAGCCTTTATTTGTAAGAACAAGAATAGACTGTCGAGTTTCTGGCCATTTTGACAGTTTCATAGAACAAACAAATGTAATGCTCCAGATTCTCAACTAGCTCAAAGGAAGGTCAATTTTATAGCTTCTCAAATCAGCCAAACTGTTTTCAGCTGGGCTAACATACTTGTGCAAGGGTTTTCTAGGGTTTTCTAAACATCCATAAGCCTTCTTACACAGTTAGCAAACACAATGTACCATTAAAACACTGGAATGGTCGTTGTTGGAAATGGGCCACTATACACCTATGTAGATATTGTAATAAAAACAAGACGTTTGCAGCTAGAATATTCATTTACCACATTAACAATGTATAGAGTGTATTTCTGATTCATTTAATGCATTATCATGCATGAAATGATCTCAATGGTCCAGATGGATGGAGTGGAGGATGGCTGTGGACACCCCATGCAAACACGGCTACGGCGCTAACAAGGAGGAGGTGGAGTAATGTTTTGGGCTGGAATCATGGGGAGAGAGATTGTCGGCCCCTTTAGGATCCCTGAAGGGGTAAAGATGAACTCCATAATGTATGTGGAGTTTCTCAAACAGCACTTCCTTCCATGGTTCAAGAAGAAGAACCGTGCATTCCGCAGCAAGATCAGTTTCATGCATGATAATGCCCTGTCTCATGCTGCACATAACACATCTGCATCTCTGGCTGCTATGGGCATAAAAGGGGACAAACTTATGGTGTGGCACCCATGCTCCCCTGACCGCAACCCCATTGAGAACCTCTGGAGCATCATCAGAAGGAGTGTCTATGATGGCGGGAGGCAGTTCACATCTAAGCAACAGCTCTGGGAGGGTATTCTGTCCTCATGCAAAACAATTAAAGCAGAAACCATCCAAAACCTGACAAATTCAATGGACGAGAGAGTTCAGAAGCTCCTTTCGAACAAGGGGTCCTATGTGCAAATGTAACATCACCTAGAATAAAGTTTTGAGTTGAAAACTGTTTGATTTCAGTTTGTAATAACCTGTAATGCTTATAATTTAAAAAAAGACCATTTTTTTATTCTTTATTAAAATGAAAAGGTTGAAAACTCTGCTGTGCATAATAATTTGGAACATGCATTTTGAGTGCAGTTTGAGTTTTTTTTTTTTTTTTAAATATACTGTTATCATAGGCAGTTTGTACAAAAACCTTTCAATTGTACTCTAATAGTTATTTGACTGGAAAATTACAATGACTGCAATTCATATAGGTAATTTGGGAAAATCAGAGAAAATATTATTTGCATAATAATTTGGAACACAGTGTAGATGGCTATTTCAGGGGAGGGGCTTACTCTTAAGCCTATGGTAACCTGAGGCCAAGTAATGGCTTTAGGTTAGCCATCTTTGGGGCCTGGAATATGCAGGGTCCTACATGTGAACTGTCAATATAAGACAGACAGACAGACCTAATATTCTGCAGTACAGAAGTATTGCAGGATATTAGATCAGTTACTATAAAGTAATAGTTAAAAGCTACATAAAAAGAATCTAAATAAAATATGAAATAAAAGTATTTTGCTACTAAACTTGAAAGTTAAAAAAAAAAAAAGTACACATTTGTGGTATAAATCTGTACCATATCCCTGGCTTACTGTGCTTTCACATTACACTCAATGTCCCCATCGGAGCATACGTCCGGACCCCCCCACAAAACGGGATTCAGACATATGTGCCCATGGGGCCATATACTGTAATGGTGCCGACAGAGCGAACGTGCGTTCTGCTGGCATCATTTTCGGAAGTGTACACATACTGGAAGCGGACAGCTATTATGTCTGAGTGTCCGCCTCCTGTAGGCGTGCACTCCAGAAAATCAGGCAGAGCGCACGTTTGCTCTGCCGGCATCATTACAGTCTATGGCCCTGTAGGCACAAATATCCGTATACCGTTTTCTTGTAGGGTTCGAACGTATGCCCCAACGGGGACATTGAACAAAAGCATTTTTGCAGCGTTTTTCACCCATAGCAATAAGAAAGTGGGAAAACACTGATTTTGCAGTTTTTTTGGTGAATAAAACTGACTTTATTAAAAGTACTGTAGATTCCTATAATCTCCACCAAAAAACGCCACAAAACCTGTTTTTTAGGCCGGTTTCACATATATTTCCGTTACCGGAGATATCCGTTTTACATGTTGCATCCGTGTGCGGCCCATGTGCTGCATCAGGATCACACATACCGGCACCAGGGAATCAGCGTACAGCTAGCCCTCATCATGATTCCTTGCCTGCACTGCAATCAGCACCAGCAGGGACAAGGATGAGGGTAGTGGTAGTGTCTGCTCCCACTGTGTCCCTGTGTAAAACTAAGAATAAAACAATAAAATCCATATACTCACCTCTCCTAGGTGTCCCCCGCTGTAATCCTTTGATACCGAGGAGCCGGGGAGAATGAGTGGCTCCAGAGCTGAGCTCAGAAGCCGTGTCCTGTTACTCACTGAGCGCAGCTCCGGAGCCGCTCATTCTCCCCTGCTCCTTGGCAGCATTGGTCAGAGGATTACAGCGGGGGACACCTAGGAGAGGTGAGTACAGTCATATGAAAAAGTTTGGGCACCCCTATTAATCTTAAGCTTAATGTTTTATAAAAATTGGTGTTTTTGCAACAGCTATTTCAGTTTGATATATGTAATAACTGTTGGACACAGTAATGTTTCTGCCTTGAAATGAGGTTTATTGTACTAACAGAAAATGTGCAATCTGCATTCAAACAAAATTTGACAGGTGCATAAGTATGGGCACCCTTATCATTTTCTTGTTTTAAATACTCCTACCTACTTTTTACTGACTTACTAAAGCACTTTTTTTGGTTTTGTAACCTCATTGAGCTTTGAACTTCATAGCCAGGTGTATGCAATCATGAGAAAAGCTACTTAAAGTGGCCACTTGCAAGTTGTTCTCCTGTTTGAATCTCCTCTGAAGAGTGGCATCATGGGCTCCTCAAAACAACTGTCAAATGATCTGAAAACAAAGATTATTCAACATAGTTGTTCAGGGGAAGGATACAAAAAGCTGTCTCAGAGATTTAATCTGTCAGTTTCCACTGTGAGGAACATAGTAAGGAAATGGAAGAACACAGGGACAGTTCTTGTTAAGGCCAGAAGTGGCAGGCCAAGAAAAACATCAGAAAGGCAGAGAAGAAGAATGGTGAGATCAGTCAAGGACAATCCTCAGACCACCTCCAGAGAGCTGTAGCATCAACTTGCTGCAGATGGTGTCACTGTGCATCAGTAAACTATACAACGCACTTTGCACAAGGAGAAGCTGTATGGGAGAGTGATGCGAAAGAAGCCGTTTCTGCAAGCACGGCACAAACAGAGTCGGCTGAGGTATGCAAAAGCACATTTGGAGAAGCCAATTTCTTTTTGGAAGAAGGTCCTGTGGACTGATGAAACCAAGATTGAGTTGTTTGGTCATACAAAAAGGCGTTATGCATGGCGGCAAAAAAACACAGCATTCCAAGAAAAACACTTGCTACCCACAGTAAAATTTGGTGGAGGTTCCATCATGCTTTGGGGCTGTGTGGCCAATGCCGGCACCGGGAATCTTGTTAAAGTTGAGGGACGCATGGATTCCACTCAGTATCAGCAGATTCTTGACAATAATGTTCAAGAATCAGTGATAAAGTTGAAGTTACGCAGGGGATGGATCTTTCAGCAAGACAATGATCCAAAACACCGCTCCAAATCTACTCAAGCATTCATGCAGAGGAACAATTACAATGTTCTGGAATGGCCATCCCAGTCCCCAGACCTGAATATCATTGAACATCTGTGGGATCATTTGAAGAGGGCTGTCCATGCTCGGCGACCATCAAACTTAACTGAACTGGAATTGTTTTGTAAAGAGGAATGGTCAAAAATACCTTCATCCAGGATCCAGGAACTCATTAAAAGCTACAGGAAGCGACTAGAGGCTGTTATTTTTGCAAAAAGAGGATCTACTAAATATTAATGTCACTTTTCTGGTGAGGTGCCCATACTTATGCACCTGTCAAATTTTGTTTGAATGCAGATTGCACATTTTCTGTTAGTACAATAAACCTCATTTCAAGGCAGAAACATTACTGTGTCCAACAGTTATTACATATATCAAACTGAAATAGCTGTTGCAAAAACACCAATTTTTATAAAACAATAAGCTTAAGATTAATAGGGGTGCCCAAACTTTTTCATATGACTGTATATGGATTTTATTATTTTTATAGTTGGAAACTGAGAGATCAGACACTACTACCGTCATCATTGTCCCTGCTGGTGCTGATCGCAGCGCCGGCAGGGAACCATGATGAGGGCAGCATTCAGCACCCAGCGCTTGGGAACAGCGCTAACTGTAGCGCTGATTCCCAGGCACCGGTACGTGTCACACGGATGACACATGGATGTCATCCGTGTGGTACATTTTGCGGACCGTGCATCTGCAAAAAAACAGACATGTCAGTATGTGGAGCACATGGACACACGGTCTGTGGAAACACACTGAGATGTGCACAGACCAATTCATTTGAATGGGTCTACCTGTATCAATGTCTCCAGCATTGGAGATACTGACATGTGAAAGAGCCCTTATAAGCAAGAGCAAATTTTGGTTGCAGAAAAAAACACTGCAAAAACGTAATGTGTGATCATAGCCTTATGATGAATAAAAAATAATAAATGCACCAAAAATGTAGCTTTTCCATCATACTGACAGAAAGTAGAATAAAAAATTATCAAAAAGCCATATACCAAAAATGGTATAGCTGAAAATGTCAGATACAGGAATAATCTGCAGGTAAATAGTGTTACGACGTTTCCTGGCAGCTTTACTAAAAGTTCAGCTACTGGGAAACTGAACTATATTTCTTTCAAGAGCTATTGGCTTTCAGTCATGCAAGGAGTTGCTTAAGCCTGCTTACTACACTATGAGTAGTTGCTGTAAGCACGCCCCGGCACTTGGATTGCCAGCTCAGTGTGCAGCGCATCTGTGCGGAGAAAATCAAAAGTTCTGGGGCGTGCTTACAGTATAGTGAGCAGTGCTGTGAGCGATGAATGTAACTTCTATGACTGAAAGCCCATAGCTCCCGGGAGGAAATAAGTTACTTCTTTCCTGGTAGCTGCACTTACAGTAAGACGGCCATGTAGCATTGTAAAGATATTTACCTGCAGATTGACTCTATATCTCCAGGTAAATAGCGTTTTCTGACATTACAGGTTCTCTTTAATATTGACATGTATGGCATTGCTATGGTGAGAAACTACATAAAGAGATTCTGCAGGACTTAAAGGGATTGTCCATTGCTTTTATATTGATGGGCTATCCTTTGTAATGGCTGCAACTGGGTAATGCAAATCTACGCCTAATCAATAAGAGTGGATATGAAGTGCCCAGCCGTGCCCACTATGCAGTTGATGGAGCTGTGTCGTTCCGCTCCGCAAGTGAGCACATACCACGGGCACCGGGAACTGCTGATCAGTGGGGGGAGCTGGATGTTGCATCCCACCGATCAGATATCGATCACCTGTCCTAATGATAGGCCATCAAAATAAAATTGTCTGACAACTCCTTTAATGATTAAATGGCCACTTCATTGAATAAATCAGTGATATGAAATCAGTGGGGTGCGGGCGCCCGGCACACCCCTTTATCAGTTGAAAACTGCTCTGGCAGTGAACTAAGCAATGTATGGGCAGAACACAGCAGCCTCATATATTGCTGACGCCCCTTTCACATTGTGTTCTTGCCCATGTGTGTTGGTCCCGTCGGGGCTTATGTCCGAACCAATATAAAATGGGATTTGGACATATGTGCCAACGAGGATCATAGAATATATAATGGTGCTGACAGAGTCAACGTGTGCTCTGTCCTGCATCATTTTCGGGCGTATACACCTACTGGACGCAGTCTACTATGTCCGAGTGTCTGCCTCAAGTAGGCGATGCACGACAGAGCGCATGTTCACTCGGCCAGCACCATTATAGTCCATACTCTGCATACGCCCGCAGACTATGATGCATTTCTATGGGAGCAGGACGGAGTTGCTAACAGACATATTTTTCAATACACAAAGCACCTGTTTAACATCATAAATGGCATCGTCATCAAAAAAGCGCAAGATTGCTGATGAAAAACGAATATTTCAGGAAAAGTGGGAAAACTTATATTTTGTCACAGAGGTCGGAGAGAGAGCCCGGAGTCTGATTTGTCTTCATTTGTCGCAGCTTAAGGACTACAATGTGCGTTGTCATTACATGACGCAGCATGGAGGACAGTATGGAGCAATGTCTGGCAAACAGAGAGGAAAAGCTTCAGCAGCTGAAAGCGTCTCTTCAAAAACAGCCAAACTTCTTCCCAAGTATTAACGGGTCAAGTGAAGCTTCTGGAAAAGCGAGTTACTCAGTAACATGAGAGCAAATCATTCACCACCATTTACTGAAGGTAACAGATACTCCATACTGTGCTGTGTTCATTCGTGGGGTTGATGAAAACCTAAACATAACCGAGGAATTATTGGATTTATTACCAATGAAAGGGACAACGACCGGTCGGGACATTTTTAAAGAGCTTGAAGGTTGTATTAACCCAGCAGGACCGCCATGGGATAAACTGGTGTCTGTGGTAGCGGATGGGGCACCAGCAATGTGTCCTGAAAACATTGGTGTTGTGGGATTATTGAAAGCAAAACGAAGCCAGCGTTCATTGTCAGGTCCTTTCAGTGCTATACACTGCATTCTGCATCAGGGGGCGCTGTGCGGAAAAAGTGTACAAATGAAAGAAGTTATGGACTTTGTGCTTAAGACTGGTAACTTTATACGGGCAAGAGGTCTTAACCATAGGCCGTTCACTTCATTCCTGTCTGATATGGACAGTGAATATGGAGACTTGCTGTAGCATACCGAGGTCAGATGGTTGAGTCGGTGAAGAGGGTTGGAAAGATTTTTTGCTTTGAGACAGGAGATAGATTTTTATGGCGCTGAAAGATAAAGACGCTTTCCAACTTTCCTTCCCAGCTTTTCTATCTGACTTGGCGTTTCTAACAGATGTCACAGAACACCTCAACGCACTCAACTTGAAGCTCCGGGGCCCAAAGCAGATGATTACAATGATGATTGCTGGTATAAAAGCAATCAGATGTAGCTGTCTATGTGGCCCAGCGGCTGCAGTCTGACAATTTTCCTCATTTCTCAGCTATGCAGTCGCTGGTACGAGCGGAACCCGAAGGCTTGAACTACTCTTCCAATATAATTTCTCAGTTACTACAAGAGTTTGATAGACGTTTTCATGGGTTTCAGGATCTTGAAGCTGAATTTACACTCTTCGCCACTCCGTTTGCGGTAGACATTGCTTGTGTTTCAGAAGATCTGCAGATGGAGATTGTGGACTTGCAATGCGACGCTGTTCTTAAACAGAAGTATATGGACATTGCTGTTCCAGATCTCTATAGGTTTGTCGCACGAGAAAAATTTCCAAATCTTCTTAAAGCCGCTGCCAGGATCATGGCCATGTTCGGAAGTACATACGTACAGTACAGACGAAAAGTTTGGACACACCTTCTCATTTAAAGATTTTTCTGTATTTTCATGACTTTGAAAATTGTACATTCACTCTGAAGGCATCAAAACTATGAATTAACACATGTGGAATTATATACTTAACAAAAAAGTGTGAAACAACTGAAAATATGTCTTATATTCTAGGTTCTTCAAAGTAGCCACCTTTTGCTTTGATGACTGCTTTGCACACTCTTGGCATTCTCTTGATGAGCTTCAAGAGGTAGTCACCGGAAATGGTCTTCCAACAATCTTGAAGGAGTTCCCAGAGATGCTTAGCACTTGTTGGCCCTTTTGCCTTCACTCTGTGGTCCAGCTCACCCCAAACCATCTCAATTGGGTTCAGGTCTGGTGACTGTGGAGGCCAGGTGATCTGACGTAGCACCCCATCACTCTCCTGCTTGGTCAAATAGCCCTTACACAGCCTGGAGGTGTGTTTGGGGTCATTGTCCTGTTGAAAAATAAATGATGGTCCAACTAAACGCAAACTGCATGGAATGGCATGCCGCTGCAAGATGCTGTCGTAGCCATGCTGGTTCAGTATGCCTTCAATTTTGAATAAATCCCCAACAGTCTCACCAGCAAAGCACCCCCCACACCATCACACCTCCTCCTCCATGCTTCACGGTGGGAACCAAGCATGTAGAGTCCATCCGTTCACCTTTTCTGAGTCGCACAAAGACACGGTGGTTGGAACCAAAGATCTCAAATTTGGACTCATCAGACCAAAGCACAGATTTCTACTGGTCTAATGTCCATTCCTTGTGTACTTTAGCCCAAACAAGTCTCTTCTGCTTGTTGCCTGTCCTTAGCAGTGGGTTCCTAGCAGCTATTTTACCATGAAGGCCTACTGCACAAAGTCTGCTCTTAACAATTGTTGTAGAGATGTGTCTGCTGCTAGAACTCTGTGTGGCATTGACCTGGTCTCTAATCTGAACTGCTGTTAACCTGCGATTTCTGAGGCTGGTGACTCGGATAAACTTATCCTCAGAAGCAGAGGTAACTCTTGGTCTTCCTTTCCTGGGGCGGTCCTCATGTGAGCCAGTTTCTTTGTAGCGCTTGATGGTTTTAGCAACTGCACTCGGGGACACTTTCAAAGTTTTCCCAATTTTTCGGACTGTCTGATCTTCATTTCTTAAAGTAATGATGGCCACTCGTTTTTCTTTACTTAGCTGCTTTTTTCTTGCCATAATACAAATTCTAACAGTTTATTCAGTAGGACTATCAGCTGTGTATCCACCAGACTTCTGCACAACAAAACTGATGGTCCCAACCCCATTTATAAGGCAAGAAATCCCACTTATTAAACCTGACAGGGCACACCTGTGAAGTGAAAACCATTTCCGGTGACTACCTCTTGAAGCTCATCAAGAGAATGCCAAGAGTGTGCAAAGCAGTCATCAAAGCAAAAGGTGGCTACTTAGAAGAACCTAGAATATAAGACATATTTTCAGTTGTTTCACACTTTTTTGTTAAGTATATAATTCCACATGTGTTAATTCATAGTTTAGATGCCTAAGTGTGAATGTACAATTTTCATAGTCATGAAAATATAGAAAAATCTTTAAATGAGAAGGTGTGTCCAAACTTTTGGTCTGTACTGTATAAGAACAGTTTTTCTCTTCAATGAAGCTTAACAAATCAGCATTATGGTCAAGACTTACAGATGAACATCTTCGTGCAACATTGCGATTGGCCGACACTCATGATTTCAAGCCCAATCTTGACATTCTCGTATCTGGCAAATGCTGCCAACTGAGCAGCGAGATTGAATTCTGCGACACTTGAAGTGGAAAACTGGATTGTTAAAATAAGCATGTGGAGTAAGCCGGCAAATTTCCGTTAAGTTTAAACCTAGCAGTATTATAGTAACGTAATGGAGAATTGTTATAGTAGTTCAAATAGATAATTGTTTAACAATAATTTTGTACTGTATTAAATTTGAAAGGAATGCGGCCCGCCAGCTTACAATTTTTTTTAAGTGCGGCCCATTTACTCTATCGAGTTTGAGACCCATGTACTAGTGGAAGTCACGAGTGCAAGGGTTCATGGGCGCCAGTAGTGGAAGACATAGTGCGCGAAACCGAAGAACAAGTAAGCAGACCTGCTGATCAGCACTGCAGTGCTGAGGCCGAGTTATGGCGAAATAGGGAGCGACAGTGCGCCTCACCAGTCCTGGAGTATATTACAGAGGAAGGATACTGTGTGGAAAATGCTTTATACTGTAAAGGAAACGTCCAGAACACTTTGTGCCCCCCGATATCCCTTGTATGCCGGGACGTTGCTAGGGTCCTAAAAGATCAGGGGCCAAAGCCCCAAAGTAGGTGTTTCCCCATACAACCTCCCCGCCACTTAAAAGACAACCTATACATATATAATTACAGTACACCATTGTTGCTAACTTAAAATACACAACTGAAAGACCAATATTCCCAAAATTACTTCTACACAATGCAATAATAATCCCGCTACACAATGCCCTCTACCATCAACACTACACAGTGAGTACATAGTATTATGATATGACCATTGCCTCTACATAAAAAACACACTGTACAAAGACCATCTGACTTCTCACATTTCTATTCCCACCCTGCACAACCTCCCCATGCTGCCTGCTCCTCCAACGTGGAATAGGAACCTCAATACTTCAAAAATTATGTCATTACTATGATTACCCTCCACCAATTAATGCTACAAAGACTGTGTGCCAGATAGAGGGGACCTATAAAAATAATAGCATCCCATAGAAAGTAGTAAAGACCCCACTGTGCTGCCTAGCAAGTAATCATGCCAGATATGCTCTTATGAAAGTTTCAATATCTGAAGTGTTCCCTCCAAGCAACAAATACCGTTGAGTATCCCCTTTAAGTAATAATGCCCCCTTAAATCCACAATCAAACTACACCCAACTACAAAGTTCTTCTTCAAGTCTATGGACGATGATTTCTGGGAGGTGAAAGAAGAAATTTCTGATGATGCACCCATTTAAAATAAATAATGTCCTTAGTGCCCCCATAGCACCCTGTATATTGTATGATAGTCCAACAGCTCACTACACACTGTATGATGGTCCCCACAGCTCCCTATGCACTGTATGATGGTCCCCACAGCTCCGTATGCACTGCATAATGGTCCCCACAGCTCCCTATGCCCTGTATGATGGTACCCACAGTTACATATGCACTGTATCATGGTCCCCACAGCTCCCTATACCCTGTATGATGGTCCCCACAGCTCCGTATGCACTGCATAATGGTCCCCACAGCTCCCTATGCCCTGTATGATGGTACCCACAGTTCCATATGCACTGTATCATGGTCCCCACAGCTCCCTACGCTCTGTATGATGGTCCCCACAGCTCCCTATGCACTGTATGATGGTCCCCACAGCTCCCTATGCACTGTATGATGGTACCCACAGCTCCATATGCACTGGTATCATGGTCCCCACAGCTCCCTACGCTCTGTATGATGGTCCCCACAGCTCCCTATACACTGTATGATGGTCCCCACAGCTCCCTAGACACTGTATGATGGTCCCCACAGCTCCTTAGACACTGTACGATGGTCCCCACAGCTCCCTAGACACTGTATGATGATCCCCACAGCTCCCCCATGCACTGTATGATGGTCCCCACAGCTCCCTATGCATTGCATAATGGTCCCCACAGCTCTCTATGCTCTGTATGAGGGTCCCCACAGCTCCCTATGCTCTGTATGATGGAACCCACAGCTCCCTATGCACTGTATGATGGTCCCCACAGCTATCTAAGCTCTGTATTATGGAACCCACAGCTCCCTATGCACTGTATGATGGTCCCCACAGCTATCTACGCTCTGTATGATGGTCCCCACAGCTCACTATGCACTGTATGATGGTCCCCACAGCTCGTTGCTCCTTAGATACTGTATGATGGTCCTCATACTTCCCTATACACTGTATGATGGTCCCCACAGCTCCCTACACACTGTATGATGGTCCCCACAGCTCCTTAGATACTGTATGAGTGTCCCCACAGCTCCCTAGACACTGTATGATGGTCCCCACAGCTCCCTATGCTCTGTATGATGGTCCCCACAGCTCCCTATGCTCTGTATGATGGTCCCCACAGTGGCCTATGCACTGTATGATGGTCCCCACAGCTATCTACGCTCTGTATGATGGTCCCCACAGCTCACTATGCACTGTATGATGGTCCCCACAGCTCGTTGCTCCTTAGATACTGTATGATGGTCCTCATACTTCCCTATACACTGTATGATGGTCCCCACAGCTCCCTACACACTGTATGATGGTCCCCACAGCTCCTTAGATACTGTATGAGTGTCCCCACAGCTCCCTAGACACTGTATGATGGTCCCCACAGCTCCCTATGCTCTGTATGATGGTCCCCACAGCTCCCTATGCTCTGTATGATGGTCCCCACAGTGGCCTATGCACTGTATGATGGTCTTCACAGCTCCCTATGCATTGTATGATGGTCTCCACAGCTCCCTATGCATTGTATGATTGTCCTCATAGCTCTCTACGCACTGTATGATGGTCCCCGCAGCTCCTCATGCACTGAATGATGGTCCCCATGGCCCCTTATACACTGTATGATGGTCCCCATGGCTCCTTATGTACTGTATGATGGTCCCCGCAGCTCCCTATGCTCGGTATGATGGTCCCCACATCTCCCTATGCACTGTATGATGGTCCCCACAGCTCCTCAGGCACTGTATGATGGTTTCCACAGCTCCCTATGCATTTTCTGATGGTCCCCACAGCTCTCTACGCATTGTATGATGGTCCCTGCAGCTCCTTATGCACTGTATGATGGTCCTCACGGCTCCTTATACACTGTATGATGGTCCCCACGGCTCCTTATACACTGTATGATGGTCCCCACGGCTCCTTATACACTGTATGATGGTCCCCACGGCTCCTTATACACTGTATGATGGTCCCCACGGCTCCTTAAGTACTGTATGATACTCCCCACAGCTCCCTACGCTCTGTATGATGGTCCCTACAACTCCCTATGCACTGCATAATGGTTCCCACAGCTCCATATGCACTGCATAATGGTCCCCACAGCTCCCTATGCACTGCATAATGGTCCCCACAGCTCCCTATGCACTGCATAATGGTCCCCACATCTCCCTATGCACTGCATAATGGTCCCCACGCTCCCTATGCACTGCATAATGGTCCCCAAAGCTCCCTATGCACTGTATGATGGTCTCCACAGCTCCCTATGCATTGTCTGATGGTCCCCACAGCTCCCTATGCACTGTATGATGGTCTCTATAACTCCTTATAACTGGCATGATTGTCCCTACAACTACCTATATCCTGTATAATGGCCCTCACAGCCCCATATATACAGTACTGTATGATGGCCCCCGCAGCCCAATATATACTGTATGATGGCCCCCACACCCACTTGTACACTATATTATGGCCCTTACAGCTCCCTTTATACTGTATGATGGCCCCACGGCCCCTTACAAACTGTATTCTGGCACCCACTCCCCATTTTATATAATATGATGGCCCCACTGCCCCTTATATATAGCATGATGACTCTCATAGCCCCTTATAGTATGATGACACTCACACCCCTTATATATACAGGTGCATCTCACTAAATTACAATATCATTAAAAAGTTTATTTATTTTAGTTCTTCAATGGTGAAAATGAAACTCATATATTATATAGAGTCATTACAATCAAAGTGATCTATTTCAAGTGTTTATTTCTGTTAATGTTGATGATTATGGCCAGGGGCGCACATAGAAATCATGAGGCCCCATAGCAGAAGCTCTAATTGGACCCCCCCCACCAAAAAAATAAAGAAATATTTGTCTGTGTCACAGAAGAGCCGATCTCACAACTTTCCAGCCTTTACTTCGTTTTTCTAATGTTCCTCCTACTGAAGTCCTAGATCCCTCTTTCATTGCCCCCATGAAGTATGATGCCAATAAAAGTGCCCCCCAAACACAGTATGATACCCCATGGTGCATTCCTCCACATTAGCCTCTACATGAACAGTATAATGACCTTATTGTACCCCACTTCAACTCCCAAGGCAAAGTATGGTGACCCTAACACAGTATGATTCCCCCAACTGTGACTCCCACACAGCCCTCCATACAGTATAATGGGCCTACATACAGTATAATGGCCCACACTAGCCCTCCAAACAGTATGATGGACTCCACACAAACCTTCACACCGTATAATTGCTTTCATACAGTATAACGGCCCCCCACATAGCCCTCAAAATATCATAATGACCCCACATAGACTTCCATATAGTATAATATGCCACCCATAATCCTCCATATAGTATAATGCACCCTCCAAAATCCTCCATATAGTATAATGCACCCCCCATAATCCTCCATATAGTATAATGCACTCCCCATAGTCCTCCATACAGTATATTTCACACCCCAAAGGGTAAAATGCAGCCCCCATATAGTATAATGCACCACACAGTCCTGCAGTATTATGGGCACCACATACTCACTGATTTTAAAATACCGTATGTTTTAAATAAGACGACCCGAGTATAAGCTGAGGCCCCTAATTTTACCACAAAAAAACTGGGAAAACGTATTGAGTTGAGTATAAGCCTAGGGTAGGAAATGCAGCAGCTACTGTAAAATGTCACCATCCTGGTATGTATGGCTCCATCATCACCAATCCTGGTATGTATGGCACCCCTCATCCCTCAATCCTAGTACATATGGTACCCCTCATCCCCCAATCCTGTTATGTGTGGCCCCCTCATCCCCCAATCCTGGTATGTATGGCTCCCTCATCACCAATCCTGGTGTGTATGGCACCCCTCATCCCCCAATCCTGGTACATATGGCACCCCTCATTCCTGAAAACCCCTTTAATCTGACTTTATAGAAAAAGTCTATATCCGGCTACTGTCCTCCCCTCATGAATCACAAAATATGCCAAGTGTGAACAACTCCTGTCCCCAAATGAGGACTTGCAGGCGATCAGTTGATAGTCGGGGATCTGGCAGTGAACACCCTCAGGCCACACCACTGCTATGTAGCACGTGAGCCTCGGGGGAGCGAGGAGGATAGGTGAGTATTGGGGGGTGGGAGGTTGCGGCGGCGGAGGAGCGGGCACACTCAGTAGCGGCTGCTGTAGCTACCACGTGTGCCCGCTGCTAAAGGGACATGAATATTACCTCTTCTCCACTTCCATGGGCGTGGAGAAGAGGGAATATTCATTCTCTTTAGTAGCGGGCACGGAGGAGCGCTGAGCCGTGGCTCCTGCTTACAGTGCCTGCTACTAAAGAGAATGCATATTCACGCTTGTCAATGCTCATAGTCCCGGCGTGGAGAGGAGTGAATATGCCAACAGGTGAACGGCTCAGCGCTCCTCCGTGCCCGCTACTAAAGAGAATGAATATTCCCTCTTCTCCACGCCCATGGAAGTGGAGAAGAGGTAATATTCATGTCCCTTTAGCAGCGGGCACACGTGGTAGCTACAGCAGCCACTACTGAGTGTGCCTGCTCCTCCGCCGCCGGAACCTCCCACCCCCCAATACTCACCTATCCTCCTCGCTCCCCCGAGGCTCACGGGCCCCATAGCAGTGGTGTGGCCTGCCATCATTGGCGGTACGCCACTCATTATGGCTTACAGCCAATGAAATCACAAAAGTCATTATCTCAGTAAATTAAAATACTTTATAACATCAGCTTGAAAAATGAAAAATGTTTTTAAAATCCGAAATGTTGGCCTACTGAAATGTATGTTCAGTAAATGCACTCAATACTTGGTCAGGCTCCTTTTGCATCAATTACTGCATCAATGCGGCGTGGCATGGAGGCGATCAGCCTGTGGCACTGCTGAGGTGTTATGGAAGCCCAGGTTGTTTTGATGGCAGCCTTCAGCTTGTCTGCTTTGTTGGTTTGGTGTCTCTTATCTTCCTCTTGACAATACCCCATAGATTCTCTATAATAGATTCTCTATGGGGTTAAGGTCATGTGAGTTTGCTGACCAATCAAGCACAGTGATACTGTTGTGTAAACCAGGTATTGGTACTTTTGGCAGTGTGGACAGGGGCCAAGTCCTGCTGGAGAATGAAATTTCCATCTACAAAAAGCTTGTCGGCAGAGGGAAGCATGAAGTGCTGTAAAATTTCCTGGTAGACAGCTGCGCTGACTTTGGTGTTGATAAAACACAGTGGACCTCCACCAGCAGATGACATGGCTCCCCAAACCATCACTGATTGTGGAAACTTCACACTAGACCTCCAGCAGCTTGGATTGTGGCCTCTCCACTCTTCCTCCAGACTCTGGGACCTTGATTTCCAAAGGAAAATTGGAACTCTGGGACCTTGTGGATGGTGTCAATGACTGCCTTCTTGGCATTTGTCAAGTCAGCAGTTTTCCCCATGATTGTGGAGCCTACTGAAACAGACTATGGGACATTTTTAAACACTTAGGAAGCCGTTGCAGGTGTTTTATGTTAATTATTCTAATTTACTGAGATAATGACTTTAGTGTTTTCATTGGCTGTAAGCCATAATCGTCAACATTAAAAGAAATAAACACTTGAAATAGATCTCTCTGTGTGTAATGACTCTATATAATATAGGAGTTTCACTTTTTGTATTGAAGAACTCAAATAAATTAACTTTTTGATGATATTCTAATTTAGTGAGATGCACCTGCATATGATGACTGTTGCCCCCAGTGGAATATGTGCGGTGTCTATTTTGGGATATTTTAGTATACCCATGATGATACTATAGACAGCCATTATACCTGGAATGGCCCCTTCCTTGCGTGCCTTGCTTTTTTTGGCTTACATGTCTAACAATCACATATGTGTTGTGTCCCTTCCCCCATCATCCTATTCTTCTATTGCTGAATAAATATGATAGATTTTATACTCCCTGGACTCCTTTGATGGTCTTTTACCCTGTGGGGTTTTCTTTCATATATGGACTCACTGTGTGGTGGTGATGGTAGAGGACATTGTGTAGCAGGATCATTTTGGCCTTGTATAGTAGTAATTTTGGTAATATTGGTCTTTGTATAGTGTATTTTATTAGTAACAGTGGTATACTGTAATTATATATGTATAAATCCTCTTTTAAGTGGCAGGGAGGTTATATGGGGAAACATGTACTTTGGGGCTGGGGTCCCTGATCTCTTAGGACCCCAGCAACGCTCCTGCACTGGGGAAAAGCAGGGTCTGGAGGCCACTTTAATATCATCATTTTATGGATATGACGCCAAAGAAACTAATGAAGTGCTTTGCAAAGTGCCATAATTAAAAAAATAAAATGGCGCAATTTTACAAGACCCGTAGCGTCTCCATTTTTCGGGATCTGGGACCGGGTTTATTTTTTGCACACCGAGCTGAAGTTTTTATTGATACCATTTTGGGGTAGATCCGATGTTTTGATCACCCGTTATTGCATTTTATTGCAATGTTGCGGCGACCAAAAAACATAATTCTGGCGTTTAGAATTTTTTTCTCGTTACGCCGTTTACCGATCGGATTAATTCTTTTTTTATATTGATAGATCGGGCGATTCTGAACACGGCGATACCAAATATGTGTATGTGGGTGGTATTTTTAGAATTTTATTTTGAATGGGACGAAAGGGGGGTGATTTAAACTTTTATATATTTTTTATTTTTTTTAAATATTTTCAAAAACATTTTTTTTGTACACTTTTTGCTTGCTTCTATAGTCTCATTAGGAGACTAGAAGCAGCAACTGTCCAATCACCTCTGCTACATAGAGGTGATGAGCAGATCAGCTCTATGTAGCAGAAATGCTCCTGTGCTATGAGCGCCGACCACTAGGTGGCGCTCATAGCGTCAGTACATGACAATCACTGGGGTCTGCTGCAGACCCAGAGTTGTCATGCCCACCTATCAGTGACCCGCGATTACGTGACGGGGTCACCGATGGGCGGGGTAAGTGATGCGCTTCCGGCGCAGCGCTGTTAAATGCCGCTGTCAGAGATTGACAGCGGCATTTAACATGTTAACAGCCGCGGGTGGATTGCGATTCCACCCGCGGCTGTTGGGGGCACATGTCAGCTGTATAAATCAGCCGACATGTGCCCGGTTCAGTGGGGGCTCAGCGCCGGAGCCCTCACTGAACCGGGGGTGATAGCCTAGTGCGTACTATTACGCCCCATGCTTTAAAGGGGTTAAATGGAGTATAATATTTGACAGTTCCCAAAAATTTCAGGATGTTTACGGCAGTAATATGAGATCACGTCTGATGACCACGGTTTTAGGCACTGGCCTTGTAGTGTGGTATTGGTCTGCGACCAAGTGTGAATAGGTTCAAGAAAACACAGCTGGCAGACTTTAAATGGAGAGTAGTATTTGGCACGCTCCACAAAATGTCACGGTTATTAGGTAAGGTGTGTATAGGAAAATGTTATTTAAGGAAATAAAATGTACATTTTATTGGGGATTCCACCACAGTCAGTGATTTTAGTCCAGTGTTTTCCTGTAACTCACATAGCAGTAGAAGACAAAGACAGAAACACAATACACAAATCCCCTGCAGTAAAATAAACCGCAATAGTGCATGAAAATAACAAAGGGGACTTAGTTAACAGAATTGTGATCAAAATAATGTGAAAGCCATCGGTAAAGTTTTAAATATTAGAGTTAGGACTGTCCCATAAGGGTCGCCGTGACGACACGGGATGGCTTTCGCATTATTTCAATCAAAATTATGTTAACTAAGTACGCTTTATTATTTTCATGCACTATTGCGATTTATTTATTTATTGCAGGGTGTTTGTGTATTGTATTTCTGTCTTCGTTTTTTTTCTGGCTAGTGGCCATGTGTGAACATGCTCTTACATGCTGCATGCACGACAATTAAAATTCCAGTTCAGGTCTCGAGTGTTTTTCATATAGCAGTAGATTATATGGATTAAAATAAAGGTTCATTTAAATAGCTGTCATGAATTATAACATGGGGCTGTGGGATATTTGCAGTCTGTGACTTTTTTGTTTAGTAATTTATTTCCTGAAGTGTAAACTTGATACATAAAACAGCAGTGTCCGTTATGATGACATCACAAAGCACATGACAGCACCGAGAACATGACATCATAGACCTCACATGACATCATAACTGCTACAGAATGTACAAAGTTCTATTCCTGAGCCATCTTGTGTCACAGCTTGAAGAGGACCAGTCCAGGTAAGTAGCTCATCACTGAACGCTGGGGATCGGGTCACATCGGAAAGGGAGGAGGACTGGCTGCACAGCATTGTGTCACAGCACAAACAGCAGAGTAGGATCAGGAAGAGATCTGCAGTGTGTGCTGTATGGACTGTGTCCTCATCCCCATGATATTTCCAGATGATTATTAGCTGCATTGTTTTCTTTCTTCCTGACCTTCCTCAAGGCTGTTCTGAGATCTGTGGAGTAACTATCATACGTCTGGCAATTATCAAGTGAGTAGACTTTTTGGGATTCAGCAAGAAGGTAGGTGTGCGTGCATGTGAGTGTGTGTGTAGGCACAGCATTGAAGGTTTGTGTGACCCCAGATCTAAAGGGAAGTGTGTCTGTGACCCCAGCACTAAAAGGATGTGTGTCTGTGACCCCACCAATAAAGGGATGTGTGTCTCTGACCCCACCAATAAAGGGATGTGTGCCTATGACCCCACCAATAAAGGGGTGGCTGTGTGATGGTTTGTGTGTCCCTGCACTAATGGGGTGTGTGTTTGTGTCCTCAACACTGCAGCACTGAAGGGGTGTGTGCACGTGTGTTTGGCACATGTGTACATGTCCCTGAAATGCAGCACTGAAGGGATGTGTGTGTGGCCCCCAGCACTGAAGGTGTGTGACTGTGTCTGTTTGTGTGACCTCAGCACCAAAGGGATGTGTGTCTGTGACCCCAGCAATAAAGATGTGTGTCTCTATGGCCCCATCAATAACGGGGAGGCTGTGTGATGGTTTGCGTGTCCCTGCACTAATAGGGTGTGTGCTTGTTTCCTCAACACTGCAGCACTGAAGGGGTGTGTGCACGTGTGTTTGGCACACGTGTAAATTTCCCCTGAAATGCAGCATTGAAGGGCTGTGTGGGTGGCCCCAGCACTGAAGGTGTGTGTCTGTTTGTGTGACCTCAGCACCAAAGGGATGTGTGTCCGTGACCCCAGCAATGAAGGGGTTGTGTCTCTATGGCCCCATTAATAAAGGGGTGGCTGTGTGATGGTTTGTGTGTCCCTGCACTAATGGGGTGTGTGTTTGTGTCCTCAACACTGCAGCACTGAAGGGGTGTGTGCACGTGTGTTTGGCACATGTGTACATGTCCCTGAAATGCAGCACTGAAGGGATGTGTGTGTGGCCCCAGCACTGAAGGTGTGTGACTGTGTCTGTTTGTGTGACCTCAGCACCAAAGGGATGTGTGTCTGTGACCCCAGCAATAAAGATGTGTGTCTCTATGGCCCCATCAATAACGGGGAGGCTGTGTGATGGTTTGCGTGTCCCTGCACTAATGGGGTGTGTGCTTGTTTCCTCAACACTGCAGCACTGAAGGGGTGTGTGCACGTGTATTTGGCACACGTGTACATCTCCCCTGAAATGCAGCACTGAAGGGCTGTGTGTCTGGCTCCAGCACTGAAGGTGTGTGTCTGTGTCTGTTTGTGTGACCTCAGCACCAAAGGGATGTGTGTCTGTGACCCCAGCAATGAAGGGCTGTGTCTCTATGGCCCCATTAATAAAGGGGTGGCTGCGTGATGGTTTGTGTGTCCCTGCACTAATGGGGTGTGTGTTTGTGTCCTCAACACTGCAGCACTGAAGGGGAGTGTGCACGTGTGTTTGGCACACATGTACATGTCTCCAGAAATGTAGCACTGAAGGGCTGTGTGTGTGGCCCCAGCACTGAAGGTGAGTGTCTGCGTCTGTTTGTGTGACCTCAGCACCAAAGGGATGTGTGTCTGTGACCCCAGAAATGAAGGGGTGTCTCTGTGACCCCATCAATAAAGGGGTGCATGTGTGATGGTTTGTGTGTCCCTGCACTAATGGGGTGTGTGTTTGTGTCCTCAACACTGCAGCACTGAAGGGGTGTGTGCACGTGTGTTTGGCACATGTGTACATGTCCCTGAAATGCAGCACTGAAGGGATGTGTGTGTGGCCCCAGCACTGAAGGTGTGTGACTGTGTCTGTTTGTGTGACCTCAGCACCAAAGGGATGTGTGTCTGTGACCCCAGCAATAAAGATGTGTGTCTCTATGGCCCCATCAATAACGGGGAGGCTGTGTGATGGTTTGCGTGTCCCTGCACTAATGGGGTGTGTGCTTGTTTCCTCAACACTGCAGCACTGAAGGGGTGTGTGCACGTGTGTTTGGCACACGTGTACATCTCCCCTGAAATGCAGCACTGAAGGGCTGTGTGTCTGGCTCCAGCACTGAAGGTGTGTGCCTGTGTCTGTTTGTGTGACCTCAGCACCAAAGGGATGTGTGTCTGTGACCCCAGCAATGAAGGGCTGTGTCTCTATGGCCCCATTAATAAAGGGGTGGCTGCGTGATGGTTTGTGTGTCCCTGCACTAATGGGGTGTGTGTTTGTGTCCTCAACACTGCAGCACTGAAGGGGAGTGTGCACGTGTGTTTGGCACACATGTACATGTCTCCAGAAATGTAGCACTGAAGGGCTGTGTGTGTGGCCCCAGCACTGAAGGTGAGTGTCTGTGTCTGTTTGTGTGACCTCAGCACCAAAGGGATGTGTGTCTGTGACCCCAGAAATGAAGGGGTGTCTCTGTGACCCCATCAATAAAGGGGTGCATGTGTGATGGTTTGTGTGTCCCTGCACTAATGGGGTGTGTGTTTGTGTCCTCAACACTGCAGCACTGAAGGGGTGTGTGCACGTGTGTTTGGCACATGTGTACATGTCCCTGAAATGCAGCACTGAAGGGATGTGTGTGTGGCCCCAGCACTGAAGGTGTGTGACTGTGTCTGTTTGTGTGACCTCAGCACCAAAGGGATGTGTGTCTGTGACCCCAGCAATAAAGATGTGTGTCTCTATGGCCCCATCAATAACGGGGAGGCTGTGTGATGGTTTGCGTGTCCCTGCACTAATGGGGTGTGTGCTTGTTTCCTCAACACTGCAGCACTGAAGGGGTGTGTGCACGTGTGTTTGGCACACGTGTATATTTCCCCTGAAATGCAGCACTGAAGGGCTGTGTGGGTGGCCCCAGCACTGAAGGTGTGTGTCTGTTTGTGTGACCTCAGCACCAAAGGGATGTGTGTCCGTGACCCCAGCAATGAAGGGGTTGTGTCTCTATGGCCCCATTAATAAAGGGGTGGCTGTGTGATGGTTTGTGTGTCCCTGCACTAATGGGGTGTGTGTTTGTGTCCTCAACACTGCAGCACTGAAGGGGTGTGTGCACGTGTGTTTGGCACATGTGTACATGTCCCCTGAAATGCAGCACTGAAGGGCTGTGTGTGTGGCCCAGCACTGAAGGTGTGTGTCTGTGTCTGTTTGTTTGACCTCAGCACTAAAGGGATGTGTGTCTGTGACCCCAGCAATAAAGATGTGCGTCTCTAGGGCCCCATCAATAACGGGGAGGCTGTGTGATGGTTTGCGTGTCCCTGCACTAATGGGGTGTGTGCTTGTTTCCTCAACACTGCAACACTGAAGGGGTGTGTGCACGTGTGTTTGGCACACGTGTACATCTCCCCTGAAATGCAGCACTGAAGGGCTGTGTGTGTGGCTCCAGCACTGAAGGTGTGTGTCTGTGTCTGTTTGTGTGACCTCAGCACCAAAGGGATGTGTGTCTGTGACCGCAGCAATGAAGGGCTGTGTCTCTATGGCCCCATTAATAAAGGGGTGGCTGTGTGATGGTTTGTGTGTCCCTGCACTAATGGGGTGTGTGTTTGTGTCCTCAACACTGCAGCACTGAAGGGGAGTGTGCACGTGTGTTTGGCACACATGTACATGTCTCCAGAAATGTAGCACTGAAGGGCTGTGTGTGTGGCCCCAGCACTGAAGGTGTGTGTCTGTGTCTGTTTGTGTGACCTCAGCACCAAAGGGATGTGTGTCTGTGACATCAGAAATGAAGGGGTGTCTCTGTGACCCCATCAATAAAGGGGTGCATGTGTGATGGTTTGTGTGTCCCTGCACTAATGGGGTGTGTGCTTGTGTCCTCAACACTGCAACACTGAAGGGGTGTGTGCAAGTGTGTTTGGCACACGTGTACATCTCCCCTGAAATGCAGCACTGAAGGGCTGTGTGTGTGGCTCCAGCACTGAAGGTGTGTGTCTGTGTCTGTTTGTGTGACCTCAGCACCAAAGGGATGTGTGTCTGTGACCCCAGCAATGAAGGGCTGTGTCTCTATGGCCCCATTAATAAAGGGGTGGCTGTGTGATGGTTTGTGTGTCCCTGCACTAATGGGGTGTGTGTTTGTTTCCTCAACACTGCAGCACTGAAGGGGTGTGTGCACGTGTGTTTGGCACACGTGTATATTTCCCCTGAAATGCAGCACTGAAGGGCTGTGTGGGTGGCCCCAGCACTGAAGGTGTGTGTCTGTTTGTGTGACCTCAGCACCAAAGGGATGTGTGTCCGTGACCCCAGCAATGAAGGGGTTGTGTCTCTATGGCCCCATTAATAAAGGGGTGGCTGTGTGATGGTTTGTGTGTCCCTGCACTAATGGGGTGTGTGTTTGTGTCCTCAACACTGCAGCACTGAACGGGTGTGTGCACGTGTGTTTGGCACATGTGTACATGTCCCCTGAAATGCAGCACTGAAGGGCTGTGTGTGTGGCCCAGCACTGAAGGTGTGTGTCTGTGTCTGTTTGTTTGACCTCAGCACTAAAGGGATGTGTGTCTGTGACCCCAGCAATAAAGATGTGCGTCTCTAGGGCCCCATCAATAACGGGGAGGCTGTGTGATGGTTTGCGTGTCCCTGCACTAATGGGGTGTGTGCTTGTTTCCTCAACACTGCAACACTGAAGGGGTGTGTGCACGTGTGTTTGGCACACGTGTACATCTCCCCTGAAATGCAGCACTGAAGGGCTGTGTGTGTGGCTCCAGCACTGAAGGTGTGTGTCTGTGTCTGTTTGTGTGACCTCAGCACCAAAGGGATGTGTGTCTGTGACCGCAGCAATGAAGGGCTGTGTCTCTATGGCCCCATTAATAAAGGGGTGGCTGTGTGATGGTTTGTGTGTCCCTGCACTAATGGGGTGTGTGTTTGTGTCCTCAACACTGCAGCACTGAAGGGGAGTGTGCACGTGTGTTTGGCACACATGTACATGTCTCCAGAAATGTAGCACTGAAGGGCTGTGTGTGTGGCCCCAGCACTGAAGGTGTGTGTCTGTGTCTGTTTGTGTGACCTCAGCACCAAAGGGATGTGTGTCTGTGACATCAGAAATGAAGGGGTGTCTCTGTGACCCCATCAATAAAGGGGTGCATGTGTGATGGTTTGTGTGTCCCTGCACTAATGGGGTGTGAGCTTGTGTCCTCAACACTGCAACACTGAAGGGGTGTGTGCAAGTGTGTTTGGCACACGTGTACATCTCCCCTAAAATGCAGCACTGAAGGGCTGTGTGTGTGGCTCCAGCACTGAAGGTGTGTGTCTGTGTCTGTTTGTGTGACCTCAGCACCAAAGGGATGTGTGTCTGTGACCCCAGCAATGAAGGGCTGTGTCTCTATGGCCCCATTAATAAAGGGGTGGCTGTGTGATGGTTTGTGTGTCCCTGCACTAATGGGGTGTGTGTTTGTGTCCTCAACACTGCAGCACTGAAGGGGAGTGTGCACGTGTGTTTGGCACACATGTACATGTCTCCAGAAATGTAGCACTGAAGGGCTGTTTGTGTGGCCCCAGCACTGAAGGTGTGTGTCTGTGTCTCTTTGTGTGACCTCAGCACCAAAGGGATGTGTGTCTGTGACCCCAGAAATGAAGGGGTGTCTCTGTGATCGCATCAATAAAGGGGTGCATATGTGATGGTTTGTGTGTCCCTGCACTAATGGGGTGTGTGTTTGTGTCCTCAACACTGCAACACTGAAGGGGTGTGTGCACGTGTGTTTGGCACACGTGTACATCTCCCCTGAAATGCAGCACTGAAGGGCTGTGTGTGTGGCTCCAGCACTGAAGGTGTGTGTCTGTGTCTGTTTGTGTGACCTCAGCACCAAAGGGATGTGTGTCTGTGACCCCAGCAATAAAGATGTGTGTCTCTATGGCCCCATCAATAACGGGGAGGCTGTGTGATGGTTTGCGTGTCCCTGCACTAATGGGGTGTGTGCTTGTTTCCTCAACACTGCAGCACTGAAGGGGTGTGTGCACGTGTGTTTGGCACACGTGTATATTTCCCCTGGAATGCAGCACTGAAGGGCTGTGTGGGTGGCCCCAGCACTGAAGGTGTGTGTCTGTTTGTGTGACCTCAGCACCAAAGGGATGTGTGTCTGTGACCCCAGCAATGAAGGGGTTGTGTCTCTATGGCCCCATCAATAAAGGGGTGGCTGTGTGATGGTTTGTGTGTCCCTGCACTAATGGGGTGTGTGTTTGTGTCCTCAACACTGCAGCACTGAAGGGGTGTGTGCACGTGTGTTTGGCACACGTGTACATTTCCCCTGAAATGCAGCACTGAAGGGCTGTGTATGTGGCCCCAGCACTGAAGGTGTGTGTCTCTGTCTGTTTGTGTGACCTCAGCACCAAAGAGATGTGTGTCTGTGACCCCAGCAATAAAGATGTGTGTCTCTATGGCCCCATCAATAACGGGGAGGCTGTGTGATGGTTTGCGTGTCCCTGCACTAATGGCGTGTGTGCTTGTTTCCTCAACACTGCAACACTGAAGGGGTGTGTGCACGTGTTTTTGGCACACGTGTATATTTCCCCTGAAATGCAGCACTGAAGGGCTGTGTGGGTGGCCCCAGCACTGAAGGTTTTTGTCTGTCTGTGTGACCTCAGCAACAAAGGGATGTGTGTCTGTGACCCCGGCAATGAAGGGGTTGTGTCTCTATGGCCCCATCAATAAAGGGGTGGCTGTGTGATGGTTTGTGTGTCCCTGCACTAATGGGGTGTTTGTTTGTGTCCTCAACACTGCAGCACTGAAGGGGTGTGTGCACGTGTGTTTGGCACATGTGTACATGTCCCCTGAAATGCAGCACTGAAGGGCTGTGTGTGTGGCCCAGCACTGAAGGTGTGTGTCTGTGTCTGTTTGTTTGACCTCAGCACTAAAGGGATGTGTGTCTGTGACCCCAGCAATAAAGATGTGCGTCTCTATGGCCCCATCAATAACGGGGAGGCTGTGTGATGGTTTGCGTGTCCCTGCACTAATGGGGTGTGTGGTTGTTTCCTCAACACTGCAACACTGAAGGGGTGTGTGCACGTGTGTTTGGCACACGTGTACATCTCCCCTGAAATGCAGCACTGAAGGGCTGTGTGTGTGGCTCCAGCACTGAAGGTGTGTGTCTGTTTCTGTTTGTGTGACCTCAGCACCAAAGGGATGTGTGTCTGTGACCCCAGCAATGAAGGGCTGTGTCTCTATGGCCCCATTAATAAAGGGGTGGCTGTGTGATGGTTTGTGTGTCCCTGCACTAATGGGGTGTGTGTTTGTGTCCTCAACACTGCAGCACTGAAGGGGAGTGTGCACGTGTGTTTGGCACACATGTACATGTCTCCAGAAATGTAGCACTGAAGGGCTGTGTGTGTGGCCCCAGCACTGAAGGTGTGTGTCTGTGTCTGTTTGTGTGATCTCAGCACCAAAGGGATGTGTGTCTGTGACCCCAGAAATGAAGGGGTGTCTCTGTGACCCCATCAATAAAGGGGTGCATGTGTGATGGTTTGTGTGTCCCTGCACTAATGGGGTGCGTGTTTGTGTCCTCAACACCGCAGCACTAAAGGGGTGTGTGCACGTGTGTTTGGCACACGTGTACATATCCCCTGAAATGCAGCACTGAAGGACTGTGTGTGTGGTCCCAGCACTGAAGGTGTGTGTCTGTTTGTGTGACCTCAGCACCAAAGGGATGTGTGTCTGTGACCCCAGCAATAAAGATGTGTGTCTCTATGGCCCCATCAATAACGGGGTGGCTGTGTGATGGTTTGTGTCTCCCTGCACTAATGGGGTGTGTGCTTGTTTCCTCATCACTGCAACAAGGGGTGTGTGCACGTGTGTTTGGCACACGTGTACATGTTACCTGAAATGCAGCACTGAAGGGCTGTGTGTGTGGCCCCAGCACTGAAGGTGTGTGTCTGTGTCTGTTTGTGTGACCTCAACACCAAAGGGATGTGTGTCTGTGACCCCAGAAATGAAGGGGTGTCTCTGTGACCCCATCAATAAAGGGGTGCATGTTTGATGGTTTGTGTGTCCCTGCACTAATGGGGTGTGTGTTTGTGTCCTCAACACCGCAGCACTAAAGGGGTGTGTGCACGTGTGTTTGGCACACGTGTACATATCCCCTGAAATGCAGCACTGAAGGACTGTGTGGGTGGCCCCAGCACTGAAGGTGTGTGTCTGTTTGTGTGACCTCCGCACCAAAGGGATGTGTGTCTGTGACCCCAGCAATGGAGGGGTTGTGTCTCTATGGCCCCATCAATAAAGGGGTGGCTGTGTGATGGTTTGTGTGTCCCTGCACTAATGGGGTGTGTGTTTGTGTCCTCAGCACTGCAGCACTGAAGGGGTGTGTGCACGTGTGTTTGGCACACATGTACATGTCTCCAGAAATGCAGCACTTAAGGGCTGTATGTGTGGCCCCAGCACGGAAAGTGTGTGTCTGTGTCTGTTTGTGTGACCTCAGCACCAAAGGGATGTGTGTCTGTGACCCGAGCAATAAAGATGTGTGTCTCTATGGCCCCATCAATAACGGGGTGGCTGTGTGATGGTTTGTGTGTCCCTGCACTAATGGGGTGTGTGCTTGATTACTCAACACCGCAGCACTAAAGGGGTGTGTGCACGTGTGTTTGGCACACGTGTACATGTCCCCTGAAATGCAGCACTGAAGGGCTGTGTGTGTGGCCCCAGCACTGAAGGTGTGTGTCTGTGTCTGTTTGTGTGACCTCAGCACCAAAGGGATGTGTGTCTGTGACCCCAGCAATGAAGGGCTGTGTCTCTATGGCCCCATTAATAAAGGGGTGGCTGTGTGATGGTTTGTGTGTCCCTGCACTAATGGGGTGTGTGTTTGTGTCCTCAACACTGCAGCACTGAAGGGGTGTGTGCACGTGTGTTTGGCACATGTGTACATGTTCCCTGAAATGCAGCACTGAAGGGCTGTGCATGTGGCCCCAGCACTGAAGGTGTGTGTCTGTGTCTGTTTGTGTGACCTCAGCACCAAAGGGATGTGTGTCTGTGACCCCAGCAATAAAGATGTGTGTCTCTATAGCCCCATCAATAACGGGGAGGCTGTGTGATGGTTTGCGTGTCCCTGCACTAATAGGTGTGTGCTTGTTTCCTCAACACCGCAGCACTAAAGGGGTGTGTGCACGTGTGTTTGGCACACGTGTACATATCCCTTGAAATGCAGCACTGAAGGACTGTGTGGGTTGCCCCAGCACTGAAGGTGTGTGTCTGTTTGTGTGACCTCAGCACCAAAGGGATGTGTGTCTGTGACCCCAGCAATGAAGGGCTGTGTCTCTATGGCCCCATTAATAAAGGGGCGGCTGTGTGATGGTTTGTGTGTCCCTGCACGAATGGGGTGTGTGTTTGTGTCCTCAACACTGCAGCACTGAAGGGGAGTGTGCACGTGTGTTTGGCACACATGTATATGTCTCCAGAAATGTAGCACTGAAGGGCTGTGTGTGTGGCCCCAGCACTGAAGGTGTGTGTTTGTGTCTGTTTGTGTGACCTCAGCACCAAAGGGATGTGTGTCTGTGACCCCAGAAATGAAGGGGTGTCTCTGTGACCCCATCAATAAAGGGGTGGATGTGTGATGGTTTGTGTGTCCCTGCACTAATGGGGTGTGTGTTTGTGTCCTCAACACTGCAGCACTGAAGGGGTGTGTGCACGTGTGTTTGGCACACGTGTACATGTTCCCTGAAATGCAGCACTGAAGGGCTGTGCATGTGGCCCCAGCACTGAAGGTGTGTGTCTGTGTCTGTTTGTGTGACCTCAGCACCAAAGGGATGTGCGTCTGTGACCCCAGCAATAAAGATGTGTGTCTCTATAGCCCCATCAATAAAGGGGAGGCTGTGTGATGGTTTGCGTGTCCCTGCACTAAGGAGGTGTGTGCTTGTTTCCTCAACACCGCAGCACTAAAGGGGTGTGTGCACGTGTGTTTGGCACACGTGTACATGTTCCCTGAAATTCAGCACTGAAGGGCTGTGTGTGTGGCCCCAGCACTGAAGGTGTGTGTCTGTGTGACCTCAGCACCAAAGGGATGTGTGTCTGTGACCCCAGCAATGAAGGGCTGTGTCTCTATGGCCCCATCAATAACGGGGAGGCTGTGTGATGGTTTGCGTGTCCCTGCACTAATGAGGTGTGTGCTTGTTTCCTCAACACCGCAGCACTAAAGGGGTGTGTGCACGTGTGTTTGGCACACGTGTACATGTCCCCTGAAATGCAGCACTGAAGGACTGTGTGGGTGGCCCCAGCACGGAAGGTGTGTGTCTGTTTGTGTGACCTCAGCACCAAAGGGATGTGTGTCTGTGACCCCAGCAATGAAGGGGTTGTGTCTCTATGGCCCCATCAATAAAGGGGTGGCTGTGTGATGGTTTGTGTGTCCCTGCACTAATGGGGTGTGTGTTTGTGTCCTCAACACTGCAGCACTGAAGGGGTGTGTGCACGTGTGTTTGGCACACATGTACATGTCTCCAGAAATGCAGCACTGAAGGGCTGTGTGTGTGGCCCCAGCACTGAAGGTGTGTGTCTGTGTCTGTTTGTGTGACCTCAGCACCAAAGGGATGTGTGTCTGTGACCCCAGCAATGAAGGGCTGTGTCTCTATGGCCCCATTAATAAAGGGGTGGCTGTGTGATGGTTTGTGTGTCCCTGCACTAATGGGGTGTGTGTTTGTGTCCTCAACTCTGCAGCACTGAAGGGGAGTGTGCACGTGTGTTTGGCACACATGTACATGTCTCGAGAAATCTAGCACTGAAGGGCTGTGTGTGTGGCCCCAGCACTGAAGGTGTGTGTCTGTGTCTGTTTGTGTGACCTCAGCACCAAAGGGATGTGTGTCTGTGACCCCAGAAATGAAGGGGTGTCTCTGTGACCCCATCAATAAAGGGGTGGATGTGTGATGGTTTGTGTGTCCCTGCACTAATGGGGTGTGTGCTTGTGTCCTCAACACTGCAGCACTGAAGGGGTGTGTGCACGTGTGTTTGGCACACGTGTACATTTCCCCTGAAATGCAGCACTGAAGGGCTGTGTATGTGGCCCCAGCACTGAAGGTGTGTGTCTGTGTCTGTTTGTGTGACCTCAGCACCAAAGGGATGTGTGTCTGTGACCCCAGCAATAAAGATGTGTGTCTCTATGGCCCCATCAATAACGGGGAGGCTGTGTGATGGTTTGCATGTCCCTGCACTATTGAGGTGTGTGCTTGTTTCCTCAACACCGCAGCACTAAAGGGGTGTGTGCACGTGTGTTTGGCACACGTGTACATGTCCCCTGAAATGCAGCACTGAAGGACTGTGTGGGTGGCCCCAGCACTGAAGGTGTGTGTCTGTTTGTGTGACCTCAGCACCAAAGGGATGTGTGTCTGCGACCCCAGCAATGAAGGGGTTGTGTCTCTATGGCCCCATCAATAAAGGGGTGGCTGTGTGATGGTTTGTGTGTCCCTGCACTAATGGGTTGTGTGTTTGTGTCCTCAACACTGCAGCACTGAAGGGGTATGTGCACGTGTGTTTGGCACACATGTACAGGTCTCCAGAAATGCAGCACTTAAGGGCTGTGTGTGTGGCCCCAGCACTGAAAGTCTGCGTCTGTGTCTGTTTGTGTGACATCAGCACCAAAGGGATGTGTGTCTGTGACCCCAGCAATAAAGATGTGTGTCTTTATGGCCCCATCAATAACGGGGTGGCTGTGTGATGGTTTATGTGTCCCTGCACTAATGGGGTGGGTGCTTGTTTCCTCATCACTGCAACACTGAAGGGGTGTGTGCACGTGTGTTTGGCACACGTGTACATGTTCCCTGAAATGCAGCACTGAAGGGCTGTGTGTGTGGCCCCAGCACTGAAGGTGTGTGTCTGTGTCTGTTTGTGTGACCTCAGCACCAAAGGGATGTGTGTCTGTGACCCCAGCAATGAAGGGCTGTGTCTCTATGGCCCCATTAATAAAGGGGTGGCTGCGTGATGGTTTGTGTGCCCCTGCACTAATGGGGTGTGTATTGTGTCCTCAACACTGCAGCACTGAAGGGTTGTGTGCACGTGTGTTTGGCACACATGTACATGTCTCCAGAAATGCAGCACTGAAGGGCTGTGTGTGTGGCCCCAGCACGGAAGGTGTGTGTCTGTGTCTGTTTGTGTGACCTCAGCACCAAAAGGATGTGTGTCTGTGACCCCAGAAATGAAGGGGTGTCTCTGTGACCCCATCAATAAAGGGGTGGATATGTGATGGTTTGTGTGTCCCTGCACTAATGGGGTGTGTGTTTGTGTCCTCAACACTGCAGCACTGAAGGGGTGTGTGCACGTGTGTTTGGCACACGTGTACATGTTCCCTGAAATGCAGCACTGAAGGGCTGTGCATGTGGCCCCAGCACTGAAGGTGTGTGTCTGTGTCTGTTTGTGTGACCTCAGCACCAAAGGGATGTGTGTCTGTGACCCCAGCAATAAAGATGTGTGTCTCTATGGCCCCATCAATAACGGGGAGGCTGTGTGATGGTTTGCATGTCCCTGCACTAATGAGGTGTGTGCTTGTTTCCTCAACACCGCAGCACTAAAGGGGTGTGTGCACGTGTGTTTGGCACACGTGTACATGTCCCCTGAAATGCAGCACTGAAGGACTGTGTGGGTGGCCCCAGCACTGAAGGTGTGTGTCTGTTTGTGTGACCTCAGCACCAAAGGGATGTGTGTCTGCGACCCCAGCAATGAAGGGGTTGTGTCTCTATGGCCCCATCAATAAAGGGGAGGCTGTGTGATGGTTTGTGTGTCCCTGCACTAATGGGGTGTGTGTTTGTGTCCTCAACACTGCAGCACTGAAGGGGTATGTGCACGTGTGTTTGGCACACATGTACATGTCTCCAGAAATGCAGCACTTAAGGGCTGTGTGTGTGGCCCCAGCACTGAAGGTGTGTGTCTGTGTCTGTTTGTGTGACCTCAGCACCAAAGGGATGTGTGTCTGTGACCCCAGCAATGAAGGGCTGTGTCTCTATGGCCCCATTAATAAAGGGGTGGCTGTGTGATGGTTTGTGTGACCCTGCACTAATGGGGTGTGTATTGTGTCCTCAACACTGCAGCACTGAAGGGTTGTGTGCACGTGTGTTTGGCACACATGTACATGTCTCCAAAAATGCAGCACTGAAGGGTTGTGTGTGTGGCCCCAGCACGGAAGGTGTATGTCTGTGTCTGTTTGTGTGACCTCAGCACCAAAAGGATGTGTGTCTGTGACCCCAGAAATGAAGGGGTGTCTCTGTGACCCCATCAATAAAGGGGTGGCTGTGTGATGGTTTGTGTGTCCCTGCACTAATGGGGTGTGTGTTTGTGTCCTCAACACTGCAGCACTGAAGGGGAGTGTGCACGTGTGTTTGGCACACATGTACATGTCTCCAGAAATGCAGCACTTAAGGGCTGTGTGTGTGGCCCCAGCACTGAAAGTGTGTGTCTGTTTATGTGACCTCAGCACCAAAGGATGTGTGTCTGTGACCCCAGCAATAAAGATGTGTGTCTCTATGGCCCCATCAATAAAGGGGTGGCTGTGTGATGGTTTGCGTGTCCCTGCACTAATGGGGTGTGTGCTTGTTTCCTCAACACTGCAACACTGAAGGGGTGTGTGCACGTGTGTTTGGCACACGTGTACATGTTCCCTGAAATGCAGCACTGAAGGGCTGTGTGTGTGGCCCCAGCACTGAAGGTGTGTGTCTGTGTCTGTTTGTGTGACCTCAGCATCAAAGGGATGTGTGTCTGTGACCCCAGCAATGAAGGGCTGTGTCTCTATGGCCCCATTAATAAAGGGGTGGCTGTGTGATGGTTTGTGTGTCCCTGCACTAATGGGGTGTGTGTTTGTGTCCTCAACACTGCAGCACTGAAGGGGAGTGTGCACGTGTGTTTGGCACACATGTACATGTCTCCAGAAATGTAGCACTGAAGGGCTGTGTGTGTGGCCCCAGCACTGAAAGTGTGTGTCTGTGTCTGTTTGTGTGACCTCAGCACCAAAGGGATGTGTGTCTGTGACCCCAGCAATAAAGATGTGTGTCTCTATGGCCCCATCAATAACCGGGAGGCTGTGTGATGGTTTGCGTGTCCCTGCACTAATGGGGTGTGTGCTTGTTTCCTCAACACTGCAGCACTGAAGGGGTGTGTGCACGTGTGTTTGGCACACGTGTACATGTCCCCTGAAATGCAGCACTGAAGGGCTGTGTGTGTGGCCCCAGCACTGAAGGTGTGTGCATGTGTCTGTTTGTGTGACCTCAGCACCAAAGGGATGTGTGTCTGTGACCCCAGCAATAAAGATGTGTGTCTCTATGGCCCCATCAATAACCGGGAGGCTGTGTGATGGTTTGCGTGTCCCTGCACTAATGGGGTGTGTGCTTGTTTCCTCAACACTGCAGCACTGAAGGGATGTACGCACGTGTGTTTGACACACGTGTACATGTCCCCTGAAATGCAGCACTGAAGGGCTGTGTCTGTGGCCCCAGCACTGAAGGTGTTTGTCTGTGTCTGTTTGTGTGACCTCAGCACCAAAGGGATGTGTGTCTGTGAACCCAGCAATGAAGGGGTGTGTCTCTATGGCCCCATCAATAAAGGGGTGGCTGTGTGATGGTTTGTGTGTCCCTGCTCTAATGGGGAGTGTGTTTCTGTCTTCAACACTGCAGCACTGAAGGTGTGTGTGCACGTGTGTTTGGCACATGTGTACATGTCCCCTGAAATGCAGCACTGAAGGGCTGTGTGTGTGGCTCCAGCACTGAAGGTGTGTGTTGGTGTCTGTTTGTGTGACCTCAGTACCAAAGGGATGTGTGTCTGTGACCCCAGCACTGAAGGGGTGTGTATCTGTGACCCCTTCAATAAAGGGGTGGCTGTGTGATGGTTTGTGTGTCCCTGGACTAACGGTCTGTGTGTTTGTGTACTGAGCACTGCAGCACTGAAGGGGTGTGTGCACGTGTGTTTATTGTATGTGTATAGAGGTGAGTGTGTATTTGTGTCTGTGTGTGTATGTATGTGTGTGTTGAAGTGAGTGTGTATGTGTGTGAATGTTCATGTATGTATTAAAGGTAACCCATCACTTCATTTCAGGCCCCTAAACCACCACCATTGTGAAATACCACTGTGTAATGAGTTTATAAAGATGTCCCTGTATAAATCATTCATTTCTGCATTGTGTAGACAATGAGCTTATAATGAACCAACAGTTTATACAAGGACATATTTATTATTCTGTTGGTGCCTTGGTGGTGATTTCATTCCCAGTCCCCTTAAAGGGTTATTTGGGACTTAAGAATTGATGACCTATCTGTAAGATAGCTCATCAGTATGAGATCGGAGGGTCTGACACCTGGCACCCCCACGATCAGCTGAAATCTGCTCCGGCAGGTGCCAGACACATGATAAGCATACTTGATAGGACGCTGCTTCTGGTCTATAGGACGCACACAATACTGAGCAAGATTTTTTGTTGTTAAAAAGTGCGTCATATAGTCTAGAAAATACAGTTAATGACGGTCACTCTTTAACTAAGAAATGCATCTTAACTTATGAAGGACTATATCCGTCATAATTCTGCTCCCCGCATTTCTTGCAGGCTCACACGCCGAGTCTGCATCTTTCTCGGCAGATGATGGCTGTGTTATTCAGCCATCATATGCCTGTAACAGTCGCAGGTTGAGCGGAGCTCTGCCCACGACAGTTAGCCTATTAAATCTTGCTATCAGTGTGTGACAGCGGCATTTAATGTGCGCCAGCAGGGGGTGCACCATTCCATCTCTTCATTGGCGCACCCGTGACTTGATCACTGAAGATCCCTGTGTCTGTCATCACTGGATTCCTGTGACAGCCAGCCTGTTGCTAGTGTTCATAGGAGACCGTGATTTCTGCTATATATAGCAATGCTGTATATAGCACAAGCAATAAGATGATCGCAGGTTCAAGCCCCCTAAAGAGACGAACAAATACAGTGAAAAGTAAAAAAAATTAAAAAAGTATAAAAGTTCAAATCATCCCAGTTTTCCCCCCATTAAAAATTAAGAAATATAAAACATTTAAACAATGCACATATTTGGTATCGCTGCATCTGTAAAAGTCAGATCCATCAAAATATAAAATAAATTAATCCATTTAGTAAATGGCGTAACTAGAACATTAAATAAAATGCCAGAATTACAGATTTTCAGTCGTTGCAACAAGAAAAAAATATATAATAACAGACAATCAAAACATTGTATATACCCCAAAATGATATCAATATAACCATCAGTCTGTGGTGCAAAAAACCAGCCCTCACGCTGCCCCATTCCCGAAACATGAAAACGCCGCGGCTTTCAGATCTCGGAAAGTGGCGACACAAGCAAATTATTTTTCATCACTTAAATATAAATCCTATAAATCGTCACTTAAGTAGAAGAGATGAAGCTTTACTACCTCCTGCTCCAGCTCCAGCACTTCACCGCTGCCGCTGATCTTTAGTCACTGGCTTCAAGGGTGACATCATGACTGCAGCTCTGCAGCCGATCACTTGGCTCAGTGGGCCATGCTGACAGAGCTTCTAAGCTCAGTGATTGGCTGCAGCAATGATGTGTGCTGAAGTTGAGCCATCACCGCTGCAGCCTGTCACAATAGAGCACAGGAAGCGCTGAAGATCCAGAGCTGGAGCAGCAGGAGAAAGTAAAGCTCTGTGTGTTTTCTCTACCACTGGGACCCTCCTATATATTACATAACAACATTCCTGAAAACCCCTTTAATCTGACTTTATAGAAAAAGTCTATATCCGGCTACTGTCCTCCCCTCATGAATCACAAAATATGCCAAGTGTGAACAGCTCCTGTCCCCAAATGACAGTGGCAGGCGATCAGTAGATAGTCGGGGGTCCGGCAGTGAACACCCTCAGCAATCAGCTGTGTTTTTCTGGACGTAGCGGCCTCTCCAGGACACATGTGGTATTACATGGTGCTCTTTCAGAATAATATGTAATATGTAATACATGATATCTTGAAGTCTTCCAGAAGAAGATATTGGCAGACAGGTAATGACTTATTACCTACCAGCCATTGTCTCCTTTATCACTCGCTAGTTCTTATACACATTTGGATGATGTCACATCTTCGTTGGAAGCCGTATTAGGAACCTCCATCGCAGATTTTATCTTTTAGGACAAGTTCTCAGCCAACAGCTATTTGGCCATTGTTCACATGACGTAAGCCTATGTTATATACAGCGATATGCAGCAGGATACACGAGATCCAGGGAAATATCCGATCGCCAGAAATGGGGTCAGGAAGGAATTTTTTTCCCCCCTGAATCAGAATTCTTTTGGGGGGTTTCTTTGCCTTCTTCTGGATCTTTGGGTCCCAATGACTCTCAGGTGGTCCCCAATGACCGCAGCTCGTTTTGTGGTCTCCACCGGGGCCAATCTGAGAGTGACTGTGACCATAGTTTAATTTCTTAAAGGGCCAGTAATATTTTCATTACAATGTTGCTTATTGCTATTTCAATAAAAAAATTAATTATATATATATATATTGTTTTGTGTGTGTTTTTTTCCTGGATTTCACCTTACACAGTGAGAATGATAAGAGTAATCACAAAATATGGGGGCTCCATACACAGAGAGAACTCTGGTACCAAATTCCATGACAATTGTTCTGGGGTTCAGTCTGTGATGGAGCAGTAACATTGTATCCAGGACGTCGTACACACCATGCTACAGAAAGAAGACTGAAGAGCGGGGGGACGCAGCTGCAGAATACAGGAGACACAGGGTCTTGTGTAACAGTAAAAAACAGGAAAGATGTTCAACAAGTGGCCGGGGGGCTCCAGGACCAAACCAGGAGGGAGGCCTCAGTCATCAGTGGCCAATATTCGCATGAAGTGGCCACATTTACCAACCGTTCTGCAGCCACTCGTTTACCTTTCTCCAGCACCTCCGTCGGCCACCACTGAAATTCTTTTCTGACTATACACAGACACGTACATAGAAACCGTGCATGCCGCCATCACCGGACACAACCAGAGTCCTGGTCCAGACCAGTGGCCTTTCCAATTCAAGTCTACTTGGGGTTAAACAAGGGTCCTGTCTCTAAGAGAACCATGTGCTTGCCACTTGGAACAGCAGTAATACAGTAACACCAGGTTAATATTCTTCGGGCACAGAGATGCACAGACAGTGAACCCTCTTAAAAAGAAGAATTGGACTGACATTCCCTAAGCAATAAGTACCCACACAATTGGAGGGACAGATTGCTAGCCCTTGCTGCACCATGGTGTATGCCCAGTGGTGGCCACTCTTAGTCTAAGTTGGCTCTTCAGATTGCATGGTGATAAAGAACCTGAGGGCCATATACCTTCAAGAAAAAGATCTCATAAGGACACGTTGCCTTGAATTGTGAAGAACACAATAATGTTTTCCATACAATTCTATTGTGTTCTATTCAGGATATATTAAAAAAAAGTCTGGTCCTTAGAAGTTATAAAATGAGGTCAATACAACCTCAGGTGAAGAACAACACATCACAAATTACACCAGGTCATCGAATATTTACCAAAAAATAGACTTAAATGCAGAAACAGTGTGAAAAATTAAAGGGGTTGTCCAATGAAAACAAGCTCCAATCTACAGGAACCTTCATCCCCTTTAGATTGGAACGGTGGTCCGCATGCTAAAATGCTGCTCCATTCATTCTATATGAGGCGGCCATGAAGTGCGCCTGACTATTTTGGACCGATGAGACAGAGTGGCCTTACAGAGAAGGGTCCTTGGATTGGACGCCGAGTTACGGACCCCAAAGCAGCACTGAATATGATGTACTAGTGGGAGTCACGAGTGCAAGGGTTCAAGGGCGCCAGTAGTGGAAGACATAGTGCGCGAAACCGAAGAACAAGTAAGCAGACCTGCTGATCAGCACTGCAGTGCTGAGGCCGAGTTATGGTGAAATAGGGAGCGACAGTGCGCCTCACCAGTCCTGGAGTATATTACAGAGGAAGGATACTGTGTGGAAAATGCTTCATACTGTAAAGGAAACGTCCAGGACACTTTGTGCCCGATATCCCTTGTATGCCGGGACGTTGCTAGGGTCCTAAAAGATCAGGGGCCAAAGCCCCAAAGTAGGTGTTTCCCCATACAACCTCCCCGCCACTTAAAAGAGGACCTATACATATATAATTACAGTACACCATTGTTGCTAACCTAAAATACACAACTGAAAGACCAATATTCCCAAAATTACTTCTATACAAGGCAATAATAATCCCGCTACACAATGTCCTCTACCATCAACACTACACAGTGAGTACATAGTATTATGATATGACCATTGCCTCTACATAAAAAACACACTGTACAAAGACCATCTGACTTCTCACATTCCCAGCACCGTCCCCATCTATTCCCCACCCTGCACAACCTCCCCATGCTGCCTGCTCTTCCGACGTGGAATAGGAACCTCAATACTTCAAAAATTATGTCATTACTATGATTACCCTCCACCAAATAATGCTACAAAGACTGTGTGCCAGATAGAGGGGACCTATAAAAATAATAGCGTCCCATAGAAAGTAGTAAAGACCCCACTGTGCTACCTTGCAAGTAATAATGCCAGATATGCTCTTATGAAAGTTTCAATATCTGAAGTGTTCCCTCCAAGCAACAAATACCGTTGAGTATCCCCTTTAAGTAATAATGCCCCCTTAAAGCCACAATCAAACTACACCCAACTACAAAGTTCTTCTTCAAGACTATGGACGATGATTTCTGGGAGGTGAAAGAAGAAATTTCTGATGATGCACCCATTTAAAAGAAATAATGTCCTGAGTGCCCCCATAGCACCCTGTATATTGTATGATAGTCCCACAGCTCACTACACACTGTATGATGGTCCCCACAGCTCCCTATGCACTGTATGATGTTCCCCACAGATCTCTATACACTGCATGATGGTCCCCACAGCTCCCTAGACACTGTATGATTGTCCCCACAGCTCCCTACGCACTGTATGATGATCCCCACAGCTCCCTACGCACTGTATGATGGTCCCCACAGCTCCTTAGATACCGTACGATGGTCCCCACAGCTCCTTAGACACTGTATGATGGTCCCCACAGCTTCCTACACACAGTATGATTGTCCCCACAGGTCCATAGATACTGTATGAGGGTCCCCACAGTTCCCTAGACACTGCATGATGATCCCCACAGCTCCCTACGCACTGTATGATGATCCCCATAGGTCCCTATACCCTGTATGATGGTCCCCACAGCTCCCTATGCCCTGTATGATGGTCCCCACAGCTCCCTATGCACTGTATGATGGTCCCCACAGCTCTCTATGCACTGTATGATGGTACAGACAGCTCCATATGCACTGGTATCATGGTCCCCACAGCTCCCTACGTTCTGTATGATGGTCCCCACAGCTCCCTACACACTGTATGATGGTCCCCACAGCTCCTTAGATACTGTCCGATGGTCCCCACAGCTCCTTAGACACTGTATGATGGTCCCCACAGCTTCCTACACACTGTATGATTGTCCCCACAGCTCCATAGATACTGTATGAGGGTCCCCACAGCTCCCTAGACACTGTATGATGGTCCCCACAGCTCCCTATGCTCTGTATGATGGTCCCCACAGCTCCCTATGCTCTGTATGATGGTCCCCACAGCTCTCTACACTCTGTATGATGGTCCCCACAGTGCCCTATGCACTGTATGATGGTCTTCACAGCTCCATATGCATTGTATGATGGTCTCCACAGCTCCCTATGCATTGTATGATGGTCCCCGCAGCTCCTTATGCACTGAATGATGGTCCCCACGGCTCCTTATACACAGTATGATGGTCCCCACGGCTCCTTATGTACTGTATGATGGTCCCCGCAGCTCCCTACGCTCGGTATGATGGTCCCCACAGCTCCCTATGCACTGCATAATGGTCCCCACAGCTCCCTATGCCCTGTATGATGGTCCCCACATCTCCCTATGCACTGTATGATGGTCCCCACAGCTCATTAGGCACTGTATGATGGTCTCCACAGCTCCCTATGCATTGTCTGATGGTCCCCACAGCTCTCTACGCACTGTATGATGGTCCCCGCAGCTCCTTATACACTGTATGATGGTCCTCACAGCTCCTTATGTACTGTATGATAGTCCCCACAGCTCCCTACACTCTGTATGATGGTCCCCACAACTCCCTATGCACTGCATAATGGTCCCCACAGCTCCCTATGCACTCCGTAATGGTCCCCACAGCTCCCTATGCACTGCATAATGGTCCCCACAGCTCCCTATGCACGGCATAATGTCCCCACAGCTCCCTATGCACTGCATAATGGTCCTCACAGCTCCCTATGCACTGCATAATGGTCCCCACAGCTCCCTATGCACTGTATGATGGTCTCCACAGCTCCCTATGCACTGCATAATGGTCCCCACAGCTCCCTATGCACGGCATAATGTCCCCACAGCTCCCTATGCACTGCATAATGGTCCCCACAGCTGCCTATGCACTGCATAATGGTCCCCACAGCTCCCTATGCACGGCATAATGTCCCCACAGCTCCCTATGCACTGTATGATGGTCCCCACAGCTCCCTATGCACTATATGATGGTCCCCACAGCTCCCTATGCACTGCATAATGGTCCCCACAGCTCCTTATGCACTGTATGATGGTCCCCACAGCTCCCTATGCACTATATGATGGTCCCCACAGCTCCCTATGCACTGCATAATGGTCCCCACAGCTCCCTATGCACTGCATAATGGTCCCCACAGCTCCCTATGCACGGCATAATGTCCCTACAGCTCCCTATGCACTGCATAATGGTCCTCACAGCTCACTATGCACTGCATAATGGTCCCCACAGCTCCCTATGCACTGTATGATGGTCTCCACAGCTCCCTATGCATTGCATAATGTCCCCACAGCTCCCTGTGCACTGCATAATGGTCCCCACAGCTCCCTATGCACTGCATAATGGTCCCCACAGCTCCCTATGCACGGCATAATGTCCCCACAGCTCCCTATGCACTGTATGATGGTCTCCACAGCTCCCTATGCACTGCATAATGGTCCTCACAGCTCCCTATGCACTGTATGATGGTACCCACAGCTCCATATGCATTGTCTGATGGTCCCCATAGCTCCCTATGCACTGCATAATGGTCCCCACAGCTCCCTATGCACTGTATGATGGTCTCTACAACTCCTTATAACTGGCATAATGGTTCCTACAACTCCCTATATCCTGTAAAATGGCCCTCACAGCCCCATATATACAGTACTGTATGATGGCCCCCGCAGCCCAATATATACTGTATGATGGCCCCCACACCCACTTGTACACTATATTATGGCCCCTACAGCTCCCTTTATACTGTATGATGGCCCCACAGCCCCTTATAAACTGTATGATGGCCCCCATACCCACTTGTACACTATATTATGGCCCTTACAGCTCCCTTTATACTGTATGATGGCCCCCGCAGCCCAATATATACTGTATGATGGCCCCCATACCCACTTGTACACTATATTATGGCCCTTACAGCTCCCTTTATACTGTATGATGGCCCCCACAGCCCAATATATACTGTATGATGGCCCCCATACCCACTTGTACACTATATTATGGCCCTTACAGCTCCCTTTATACTGTATGATGGCCCCACAGCCCCTTATAAACTGTATGATGGCCCCCATACCCACTTGTACACTATATTATGGCCCTTACAGCTCCCTTTATACTGTATGATGGCCCCCGCAGCCCAATATATACTGTATGATGGCCCCCACACCCACTTGTACACTATATTATGGCCCCTACAGTTCCCTTTATACTGTATGATGGCCCCCGCAGCCCAATATATACTGTATGATGGCCCCCATACCCACTTGTACACTATATTATGGCCCTTACAGCTCCCTTTATACTGTATGATGGCCCCACAGCCCCTTATAAACTGTATTCTGGCACCCACTCCCCATTTTATATAATATGATGGCCCCACTGCCCCTTATATATAGCATGATGACTCCCATAGCCCCTTATAGTATGATGGCACCCACACCCCTTATATATACAGGTGCATCTCACTAAATTAGAATATCATCAAAAAGTTTATTTATTTTAGTTCTTCAATGCTGAAAATGAAACTCATATTATATAAAGTCATTACAATCAAAGTGATCTATTTCAAGTGTTTATTTCTGTTAATATTGATGATTATGGCCAGGGGCGCACATAGAAATCATGAGGCCCCATAGCAGAAGCTCTAATTGGACCCCCCCCACCAAAAAAATAAATAAATATTTGTCTGTGTCACAGAAGAGCCGATCTCACAACTTTCCAGCCTTTACTTCGTTTTTCTCATTTTCCTCCTACTGAAGTCCTAGATCCCTCTTTCATTGCCCCCATGAAGTATGATGCCAATAAAAGTGCCCCCCAAACACAGTATGATACCCCCATGGTGCATTCCTCCACATTAGCCTCTACATGAACAGTATAATGACCTTATTGTACCTCACTTCAACTCCCAAGGCAAAGTATGGTGACCCTAACACAGTATGATTCCCCCAACTCTGACTCCCACACAGCCCTCCATACAGTATAATGGGCCTACATACAGTATAATGGCCCACACTAGCCCTCCAAACAGTATAATGGCCCCACACAGCCCTCCATACAGTATAATGGGCCTACATGCAGTATAATGGCCCACACTAGCCCTCCAAACAGTATAATGGCCCCACACAGCCCTCCAAACAGTATGATGGACCCCACACAAACCTTCACACCGTATAATTGCTTTCATACAGTATAACGGCCCCCCACATAGCCCTCGAAATATCATAATGGCCCCACATAGACTTCCATATAGTATAATATGCTACCCATAATCCTCCATATAGTATAATGCACCCTCCAAAATCCTCCATACAGTATAATGCACCCCCCATAATCCTCCATATAGTATAATGCACCCCCCATAATCCTCCATATAGTATAATGAACTTCCCATGGTCCTCGATAGAATATAATGCACTCCCCATAGTCCTCCATACAGTATATTTCACACCCCAAAGGGTAAAATGCAGCCCCCATATAGTATAATGCACCACACAGTCCTGCAGTATTATGGGCACCACGTACTCACTGATTTTAAAATACCGTATGTTTTAAATAAGACGACTCGAGTATAAGCCGAGGCCCCTAATTTTACCACAAAAAAACTGGGAAAACGTATTGAGTTGAGTATAAGCCTAGGGTGGGAAATGCAGCAGCTACTGGAAAATTTCACCATCCTGGTATGTATGGCTCCCTCATCACCAATCCTGGTATGTATGGCACCCCTCATCCCCCAATCCTGGTACATATGGCCCCCCTCATCCCCCAATCCTGGTATGCATGGCCCCCCTCATCCCCCAATCCTGGTATGCATGGCCACCCCTCATCCATCAGTCCTGGTATGCATAGCACCCCTCATCCCCCAATCCTGGCATGCATGGACCCCCCTCATACCCTAATCCTGGTATGCATGGTCTCCTCATCCCCCAATCCTAATATGAATGGTCTCCTCATCCCCCAATCCTGGTATGTATGGCCTTTTCATCCACCAATCCTGGTATGCATGGCCTCTTCATCCCCCATTCCTGGTATATATGGCCCCCCTCATCCCCAATCCTGGTATGCATGGCACCCCTCATCCCCCAATCCTGATATGCGTGCCCCCCCTCATCCCCCAATCCTGGTAAGCGTGGCCCCCTCATCCCCCAATCCTGGTATGTGTGGCCTCCTCATCCCCCAATCCTGGTATGTGTGACCTCCTCATCCCCCAATCCTGGTATGTGTGGCCTCCTCATCCCCCAATCCTGGTATGTGTGGCCTCCTCATCCCCCAATCTTGGTATCTGTGGCCTCCTCATCCCCCAATCTTGGTATCTGTGGCCTCCTCATCCCCCAATCTTGGTATGTGTGGCCTCCTCATCCCCCAATCCTGGTATGTGTGGCCTCCTCATCCCCCAATCCTGGTATGTGTGGCCTCCTCATCCCCCAATCCTGGTATGTGTGGCCTCCTCATCCCCCAATCCTGGTATGTGTGGCCTCCTCATCCCCCAATCCTGGTATGTGTGGCCTTCTCATCCCCCAATCCTGGTATGTGTGGCCCCCTCAACCCCTAATCCTGGTATGCATTGCCCCCTCATCCCCCAATCCTGGTATGTGGGGCCTCCTCACCCCCCAATCCTGGTATGTGGGGCCCCATCACTGCACACTGTCTGTCATCACTGTATTCCTGTGACAGCCAGCCTGTTGCTAGTGTTCATAGGAGACCGTGATTTCTGCTATATATAGCACAAGCAATCAGATGATTGCAGGTTCAAGCCCCCTAAAGAGACTAACAAATACAGTGAAAAGTAAAAAAAAAATGAAAAAAGTATAAAAGTTCAAATCATCCCAGTTTTCCCATTAAAAATTAAGAAATATAAAACATTTAAAAAATACACATATTTGGTATCGCTGCGTTTGTAAAAGTCAGATCCATCAAAATAAAAAATAAATTAATCCATTTAGTAAACGGCGTAACTAGAACATTACATAAAATGCCAGAATTACAGATTTTCAGTCGTTGCAACAAGAAAAAAATAAATAATAATAGGCAATCAAAATATTGTATATATCCCAAAATGATATCAATATAACCATCAATTTGTGGTGCAAAAAACAGAACTCACGCAGCCCCATTCCCGAAACATGAAAACGCCGCGGCTTTCGGATCTCGGAAAGTGGCGACACGAGCAAGTTTTTTTTACAAATTTCTGAATTTTTCTTTTCATCACTTAAATATAAATCCTATAAATCGTCACTTAAGTAGAACAGATGAAGCTTTACTACCTCCTGCTCCAGCTCCAGCACTTCACCGCTGCCGCTGATCTTTAGTCACTGGCTTCAAGGGTGACATCATGACTGCAGCTCTGCAGCCAATCACTTGGCTCAGTGGCCATGCTGACAGAGCTTCTAAGCTCAGTGATTGGCTTGCAGCCATGATGTGTGCTGAAGTTGAGCTATCACCCCTGCAGCCTGTCACAATAGAGCACAGGAAGCGCTGAAGATCCAGAGCTGGAGCAGCAGGAGAAAGTAAAGCTCTGTGTGTTTTCTCTACCACTGGGAACCTCCTATATATTACATAAAAACATTCCTGAAAACCCCTTTAATCTGACTTTATAGAAAAAGTCTATATCCGGCTACTGTCCTCCCCTCATGAATCACAAAATATGCCAAGTGTGAACAACTCCTGTCCCCAAATGAGGACTTGCAGGCGATCAGTTGATAGTCGGGGGTCTGGCAGTGAACACCCTCAGCAATCAGGTGTTTTTGGCTGGACGTAGTGGCCTCTCCAGGACACATGTGGTATTACATGGTTCGCTTTCAAAATAATATGTAATATGTAATACATGATATCTTGAAGTCTTCCAGAAGAAGATATTGGCAGACAGGTAATGACTTATTACCTACCAGCCATTGTCTCCTTTATCACTCGCTAGTTCTTATACACATTTGGATGATTTCACATCTTCGTTGGAAGCCGTATTAGGAACCTCCATCGCAGATTTTATCTTTTAGGACGAGTTCTCAGCCAACAGCTATTTGGCCATTGTTCACATAACGTAAGCCTATGTTATATACAGCAATATGCAGCAGGATACACGAGATCCAGGGAAATATCCAATCGCCAGAAATGGGGTCAGAAATGGTATGTGTGGCCCCCTCATCCCCCAATCCTGGTATGTGTGGCTCCCTCATCCTCCAATCCTGGTATGTGTGGCCCCCTCATCCCCCAATCCTGGTATGTATGGCCTCCTCATCCCTCAGTCCTAGTATGTGTGGCCCCATCACTGCACACACAAAAAATAAACACTTATACTCACCTTCCTTCCTCACCTCTGCTCCAGAGCTGCTGTCTTCTGTCTGCCAGCAGCTCATGTTGGTATCTGAGCAGCGCGCGCTCCCAGTTGCCGAGGTGAGCTGGTGCTGCTGCCGGCATATTCACTCCTCTCCACGTCGGGACTATGAGCGTTGACAAGCGTGAATATGCATTCTCTTTAGTAGCGGGCACTGTAAGCTGGAGCCACGGCTCAGCGCTCCTCCGTGTCCGCTACTAAAGAGAATGAATATTCCCTCTTCTCCACGCCCATGGAAGTGGAGAAGAGGGAATATTCATGTCCCTTTAGCAGCGGGCACACGTGGTAGCTACAGCAGCCGCTACTGCATGTGCCCGCTCCTCCGCCACCGCAACCTCCCACCCCACCAATACTCACCTATCCTCCTCGCTCCCCCGAGGCTCATGGGCCCCATAGCAGTGGTGTGGCCTGCCACCATTGGCGGTACGCCACTGATTATGGCTTACAGCCAATGAAATCACAAAAGTCATTATCTCAGTAAATTAAAATACTTTATAACATCAGCTTAAAAAATGTTTTTAAAATCCGAAATGTTGGCATACTGAAATGTTTGTTCAGTAAATGCACTCAATACTTGGTTGGGGCTCCTTTTGCATCAATTTCTGCATCAATGCGGCAATGTGGCATGGAGGCGATCAGCCTGTGGCACTGCTGAGGTGTTATGGAAGCCCAGGTTGCTTTGATAGCAGCCTTCAGCTCGACAGCATTGTTGGGTCTGGTGTCTCTCATCTTCCTCTTGACAATACCCCATAGTTTCTCTATGGGGTTAAGTTCAGGTGAATTTGCTGGCCAATCAAGCACAGTGATACTGTTGTGTAAACCAGGTATTGGTACTTTTGGCAGTGTGGACAGGTGCCAAGTCCTGCTGGAGAATGAAATTTCCATCTCCAAAAAGCTTGTCGGCAGAGGGAAGCATGAAGTGCTGTAAAATTTCCTGGTAGACAGCTGCGCTGACTTTGGTCTTGATAAAGCACAGTGGACCTACACCAGCAGATGACATGGCCCCCCAAACCATCACTGATTGTGGAAACTTCACACTAGACCTCAAGCAGCTTGGATTGTGGCCTCTTCACTCTTCCTCCAGACTCTGGGACCTTGAATTCCAAAGGAAAATTGGAACTCTGGGACCTTGTGGATGGTGTCAATGACTGCCTTCTTGGCATGTGTCAAGTCAGCAGTCTTCCCCATGATTGTGGAGCCTACTGAAACAGACTATGGGACATTTTTAAACACTTAGGAAGCCGTTGCAGGTGTTTTTGGTAATTATTCTAATTTACTGAGATAATGACTTTAGTGTTTTCATTGGCTGTAAGCCATAATCGTCAACAATAACAGAAATAAACACGTGAAATAGATCTCTCTGTTTGTAATGACTCTATATAATATAGGAGTTTCACTTTTTGTATTGAAGAACTCAAATAAATTAACTTTTGGATGATATTCTAATTTAGTGAGATGCACCTGCATATGATGACTGTTGCCCCCAGTGGAATATATGCGGTGTCTATTTTGGGATATTTTAGTACACCCATGATGATACTATAGACAGCCATTATACCTGGAATGGCCCCTTTCTTGCGTGCCTTGCTTTTTTTTGCTTACACGTCTAACAATCACATATGTGTTGTGTCCCTTCCCCCATCATCCTATTCTTCTATTGCTGAATAAATATGATAGATTTTATACTCCCTGGACTCCTTTGATGGTCTTTTACCCTGCGGGGTTTTCTCTCATATATGGACTCACTGTGTTGTGGTGATGGTAGAGGACATTGTGTAGCAGGATCATTTTGGCCTTGGATAGTAGTAATTTTGGTAATATTGGTCTGTGTATAGTGCATATAGCAGCAGTGGTATACTGTAATTATATATGTATAAATCCTCTTTTAAGTGGCAGGGAGGTTATATGGGGAAACATGTACTTTGGGGCTGGGGTCCCTGATCTCTTAGGACCCCAGCAACGCTCCTGCACTGGGGAAAAGCAGGGTCTGGAGGCCACTTTAATATCATCATTTTATGGATATGACGCCAAAGAAACGAATGAAGTGCTTTGCAAAGTGCCATAATTAAAAAATAAAATGGAACCATTTTACAAGACCCGTAGCGTCTCCATTTTTCGGGATCTGGGGCCGGGTTTATTTTTTGCGTGCCGGGCTGAAGTTTTTATTGATACCATTTTGGGGTAGATCCGATGTTTTGATCGCCCGTTATTGCATTTTATTGCAATGTTGCGGCGACCAAAAAACGTAATTCTGGCGTTTAGAATTTTTTTCTCGTTACGCCGTTTACCGATTGGATTAATTCTTTTTTTATATTGATAGATCGGGCGATTCTGAGCACGGCAATAGCAAATATGTGTATGTGGGTGGTATTTTTAGAATTTTATTTGGAATGGGGCGAAAGGGGGGTGATTTAAACTTTTATATATTTTTAATTTTTTTTTATATTTTTAAAAACATTTTTTTTTTTTTACACTTTTTGCTTGCTTCTATAGTCTCATTAGGAGGCTAGAAGCAGCAACTGTCCAATCACCTCTGCTACATACAGGGGATGAGCAGATCAGCTTTATGTAGCAGAAATGCTCCTGTGCTATGAGCGCCGACCACTAGGTGGCGCTCATAGAGTCAGTACATGACAATCACTGGGGTCTGCTGCAGACCCAGGGTTGTCATGCCCACCCATCAGTGACCCGCGATTACGTGACGGGGTCACAGATGGGCGGGGTAAGTGACGCGCTTCCGGCGCTGTTAAATGCCGCTGTCAGAGATTGACAGTGTAACGGGTCTGGGAGGTGGAACCTCAGAGCAACTATACAAAGGGGCAGTCCTAGTAAGGAAGCGGGTGGCTCCCAGGGAAGGCGGGCAGGTAGTCACGGCAAGTGACAGGGACAGTCTCTGGGTAGAAGGGCAGGAGGTCACGGCAAGTGACGGGGACAGTCTCTTGACAGGCGGATGGTCACGGCAAGTGACAGCAGGGTAAGAGTCTCTAGACAGGCAGGTGGTCACGGCAAGTGACAGCAGGATAAGAGTCTCTAGATAGGCTAGCAAGCAGGTAGCAGGTGAGCGCTCCCAGGTGAGCGGGCAAGAGTCTCTGGACAGGCAGGTGGTCACGGCAAGTGACGGCAGAGCCTCCAGATAGGCTAGCAGGCAGGTAGCAGGTGAGCGCTCACAGGTGAGCGGGCAAGAGTCTCTGGACAGGCAGGTGGTCACGGCAAGTGACGGCAGAGCCTCCAGGTACGCTAGCAGGCAAGTAGCAGGTGAGCGCTCCCAGGTGAGCGGGCAGGAGTCTCTGGACAGGCAGGTGGTCACGGCAAGTGACGGCAGAGCCTCCAGTTAGGCTAGCAGGCAGGTAGCAGGTGAGCGCTCCCAGGTGAGCGGGCGGGCAGATCCATAGACAGACTGACAGGTGTTGGAAGGTAGACTGTCTGACCTCAGGAATGCAAGCAGATAGACAGGAATCAGGTAGGTATCAAGCAGAGATCTGGCAGGTAACTGGCAGGTATCTGGTAACGGGACCTGAGGGCTGAAGCAGAGTTGAAAGGCTTTGCAACAACATTGCTCGGGCACCTCCATTTTGGAGGAGGTGCCTTATATATGGTGAGGTCCTCCGGCCATTGGCCGGGGACTCCTTAGGACGGTGTGCGCGGCCCCTTTAAGAGAGGGAGAGCGCGCGCGCGCGTGCCCTAAGCACAGAGGCCGGGAAGCAGCGCGCGCTGCCAGCAGAGCGGGAGGAAGCTGCCGGGCACGGAGCGGAGAGGTGAGGGGAACGGCGTCCCTGCCTAGCAGGAGGCAGGGACGCCGACGCTACAGACAGCAGCATTTAACATGTTAACAGCCGCAAGTGGATCGCGATTCCACCCGCGGCTGTTGGGGGCACATGTCAGCTGTATAAATCACGGTTTTAGGCACTGGTCTTGTAGTGTGGTATTGGTCTGCGACCAAGTGTGAATAGGTTCAACAAAACACAGCTGGCAGACTTTAAATGGAGGGTAATATTTGGCACGCTCCACAAAATGTCACGATTATTAGGTAAGGTGTGTATAGGAAAATGTTATTTAAGGAAATAAAATGTAAATTTTATTGGGGAATCCACCGCAGTCAGTGATTTTAGTCCAGTGTTTTCCTGTAACTCACATAGCAGTAGAAGACAAAGACAGAAACAGAATACACAAATAACGGTAAAGTTTTAAATATTAGAGATAGGACTGTCCCATAAGGGTCACCGTTACGAGGCGGGATGGCTTTCGCATTATTTAGATCAAAATTATGTTAACTAAGTACGCTTTATTATTTTCATGCACTATTGCGATTTATTTACTGCAGGGTGTTTGAGTATTGTATTTCTGTCTTAGTTTTTTTCTGGTTAGTGGCCATGTGTGAACATGCTCTTACATGCTGCATGCACGACAATTTAAATTCTAGTTCATGTCTCGAGTTTTTTTTCATATAGCAGTAGGTTATATGGATTAAAATAAAGGTTCATTTAAATAGCTGTCATGAATTATAACATGGGGCTGTGGGATATTTGCAGTCTGTGACTTTTTTGTTTAGTAATTTATTTCCTGAAGTGTAAACTTGATACAAAAAACAGCAGTGTCCGTTATGATGACATCACAAAGCACATGACAGCACCGAGAACATGACATCATAGACCTCACATGACATCATAACTGCTACAGAATGTACAAAGTTCTATTCCTGAGCCATCTTGTGTCACAGCTTGAAGAGGACCAGTCCAGGTAAGTAGCTCATCACTGAACGCTGGGGATCGGGTCACTTCGGAAAGGGAGGAGGACTGGCTGCACAGCATTGTGTCACAGCACAAACAGCAGAGTAAGATCAGGAAGAGAACTGCAGTGTGTGCTGTATGGACTGTGTCCTCATCCCCATGATATTTCCAGATGATTATTAGCTGCATTGTTTTCTTTCTTCCTGACCTTCCTCAAGGCTGTTCTGAGATCTGTGGAGTAACTATCATACGTCCGGCAATTATCAACTGAGAAGACTTTTTGGGATTCAGCAAGAAGGTAGGTGTGCGTGCATGTGAGTGTGTGTGTAGGCACAGCATTGAAGGTTTGTGTGACCCCAGATCTAAAGGGAAGTGTGTCTGTGACCCCAGCACTACAAGGATGTGTGTCTGTGACCCCACCAATAAAGGGATGTGTGTCTGTGACCCCACCAATAAAGGGATGTGTGCCTGTGACCCCACCAATAAAGGGATGTGTGCCTGTGACCCCATCAATAAAGGGGTGAATGTGTGATGCTTTGTGTGTCCCTGCACTAATGGGGTGTGTGTTTGTGTCCTCAACACTGCAGCACTGAAGGGGTGTGTGCACGTGTGTTTGGCACACATGTTCATGTCTCCAGAAATGCAGCACTGAAGGGCTGTGTGTGTGGCCCCAGCACTGAAGGTGTGTGTCTGTGTCTGTTTGTGTGACCTCAGCACCAAAGGGATGTGTGTCTGTGACCCCAGCAATGAAGGGGTGTGTCTCTATGGCCCCATCAATAAAAGGGGTGGTTGTGTGATGGTTTGTGTGTCCCTGCACTAATGGGGTGTGTGTTTGTGTGCTCAACACTGCAGCACTGAAGGGGTGTGTGCACGTGTGTTTGGCACAAGTGTACATGTCCCCTGAAATGCAGCACTGAAGGGCTATGTGTGTGGCCCCTGCACTGAAGGTGTGTGTCTGTGTCTGTTTGTGTGACCTCAGCACCAAAGGGATGTGTGTCTGTGACCGCGGCAATAAAGATGTGTGTCTAAATGGCCCCATCAATAACGGGGAGGCTGTGTGATGGTTTGCGTGTCCCTGCACTAATGGGGTGTGTGCTTGTTTCCTCATCACTGCAACACTGAAGGGGTGTGTGCACGTGTGTTTGGCACACGTGTATATTTCCCCTGAAATGCAGCACTGAAGGGCTGTGTGTGTGGCTCCAGCACTGAAGGTGTGTGTCTGTGTCTGTTTGTGTGACCTCAGCACCAAAGGGATGTGTGTCTGTGACCCCAGCAATGAAGGGCTGTGTCTCTATGGCCCCATCAATAAAGGGGTGGCTGTGTGATGGTTTGTGTGTCCCTGCACTAATGGGGTGTGTGTTTGTGTCCTCAACACTGCAGCACTGAAGGGGTGTGTGCACGTGTGTTTGGCACACATGTACATGTCTCCAAAAATGCAACACTGAAGGGCTGTGTGTGTGGCCCCAGCACTGAAAGTGTGTGTCTGTGTCTGTTTGTGTGACCTCAGCACCAAAGGGATGTGTGTCTGTGATCCCAGAAATGAAGGGGTGTCTCTGTGACCCCATCAATAAAGGGGTGGATGTGTGATGGTTTGCGTGTCCCTGCACTAATGGGGTGTGTGCTTGTTTCCTCAACACTGCAGCACAGAAGGGGTATGTGAACGTGTGTTTGGCACACGTGTACATGTCCCATGAAATGCAGCACTGAAGGGCTGTGTGTGTGGCCCCAGCACTGAAGGTGTGTGTCTGTGTCTGTTTGTGTGACCTCAGCACCAAAGGGATGTGTGTCTGTGACCCCAGCAATGAAGGGGTGTGTCTCTATGGCCCCATCAATAAAAGGGATGGTTGTGTGATGGTTTGTGTGTCCCTGCACTAATGGGGTGTGTGTTTGTGTCCTCAACACTGCAGCACTGAAGGGGTGTGTGCACGTGTGTTTGGCACACATGTACATGTCCCCTGAAATGCAGCACTGAAGGGCTATGTGTGTGGCCCCAGCACTGAAGGTGTGTGTCTGTGTCTGTTTGTGTGACCTCAGCACCAAAGGGATGTGTGTCTGTGACCCCAGCAATAAAGATGTGTGTCTCTATGGCCCCATCAATTACGGGGAGGCTGTGTGATGGTTTGCGTGTCCCTGCACTAATGGGGTGTGTGCTTGTTTCCTCATCACTGCAACACTGAAGGGGTGTGTGCACGTGTATTTGGCACACGTGTACATGTCCCATGAAATGCAGCACTGAAGGGCTGTGTGTGTGGCTCCAGCACTGAAGGTGTGTGTCTGTGTCTGTTTGTGTGACCTCAGCACCAAAGGGATGTGTGTCTGTGACCCCAGCAATGAAGGGCTGTGTCTCTATGGCCCCATCAATAAAGGGGTGGCTGTGTGATGGTTTGTGTGTCCCTGCACTAATGGGGTGTGTGTTTGTGTCCTCAACACTGCAGCACTGAAGGGGTGTGTGCACGTGTGTTTGGCACACATGTACATGTCCCCTGAAATGCAGCACTGAAGGGCTATGTGTGTGGCCCCAGCACTGAAGTTGTGTGTCTGTGTCTGTTTGTGTGACCTCAGCACCAAAGGGATGTGTGTCTGTGACCCCAGCAATAAAGATGTGTGTCTCTATGGCCCCATCAATTACGGGGAGGCTGTGTGATGGTTTGCGTGTCCCTGCACTAATGGGGTGTGTGCTTGTTTCCTCATCACTGCAACACTGAAGGGGTGTGTGCACGTGTGTTTGGCACAAGTGTACATGTCCCCTGAAATGCAGCACTGAAGGGCTGTGTGTGTGGCCCCAGCACTGAAGGTGTGTGTCTGTGTCTGTTTGTGTGACCTCAGCACCAAAGGGATGTGTGTCTGTGACCCCGGCAATAAAGATGTGTGTCTCTATGGCCCCATCAATAAAGGGGAGGCTGTGTGATGGTTTGCGTGTCCCTGCACTAATGGGGTGTGTGCTTGTTTTCTCATCACTGCAACACTGAAGGGGTGTGTGCACGTGTATTTGGCACACGTGTACATGTCCCCTGAAATGCAGCACTGAAGGGCTGTGTGTGTGGCTCCAGCACTGAAGGTGTGTGTCTGTATCTGTTTGTGTGACCTCAGCACCAAAGGGATGTGTGTCTGTGACCCCGGCAATAAAGATGTGTGTCTCTATGGCCCCATCAATAAAGGGGAGGCTGTGTGATGGTTTGTGTGTCCCTGCACTAATGGGGTGTGTGCTAGTTTCCTCATCACTGCAACACCGAAGGGGTGTGTGCACGTGTGTTTGGCACACGTCTACATGTCCCCTGAAATGCAGCACTGAAGGGCTGTGTGTGTGGCCCCAGCACTGAAGGTGTGTGTCTGTTTGTGTGACCTCAGCACCAAAGGGATGTGTGTCTGTGACCCCGGCAATAAAGATGTGTGTCTCTATAGCCCCATCAATAACGGGGAGGCTGTGTGATGGTTTGCGTGTCCCTGCACTAATGGGGTGTGTGCTTGTTTCCTCATCACTGCAACACTGAAGGGGTGTGTGCACGTGTATTTGGCACACGTGTACATGTCCCATGAAATGTAGCACTGAAGGGCTGTGTGTGTGGCTCCAGCACTGAAGGTGTGTGTCTGTGTCTGTCTGTGTGACCTCAGCACCAAAGGGATGTGTGTCTGTGACCCCAGCAATGAAGGGCTCTGTCTCTATGGCCCCATCAATAAAGGGGTGGCTGTGTGATGGTTTGTGTGTCCCTGCACTAATGGGGTGTGTGTTTGTGTCCTCAACACTGCAGCACTGAAGGGGTGTGTGCACGTGTGTTTGGCACACATGTACATGTCCCCTGAAATGCAGCACTGAAGGGCTATGTGTGTGGCCCCAGCACTGAAGGTGTGTGTCTGTGTCTGTTTGTGTGACCTCAGCACCAAAGGGATGTGTGTCTGTGACCCCAGCAATAAAGATGTGTGTCTCTATGGCCCCATCAATTACGGGGAGGCTGTCTGATGGTTTGCGTGTCCCTGCACTAATGGGGTGTGTGCTTGTTTCCTCATCACTGCAACACTGAAGGGGTGTGTGCACGTGTGTTTGGCACAAGTGTTCATGTCCCCTGAAATGCAGCACTGAAGGGCTGTGTGTGTGGCTCCAGCACTGAAGGTGTGTGTCTGTGTCTGTTTGTGTGACCTCAGCACCAAAGGAATGTGTGTCTGTGACCCCAGCAATGAAGGGCTGTGTCTCTATGGCCCCATCAATAAAGGGGTGGCTGTGTGATGGTTTGTGTGTCCCTGCACTAATGGGGTGTGTGTTTGTGTCCTCAACACTGCAGCACTGAAGGGGTGTGTGCACGTGTGTTTGGCACACATGTACATGTCTCCAGAAATGCAACACTGAAGGGCTGTGTGTGTGGCCCCAGCACTGAAAGTGTGTGTCTGTGTCTGTTTGTGTGACCTTAGCACCAAAGGGATGTGTGTCTGTGACCCCAGCAATGAAGGGATGTGTCTCTATGGCCCCATCAATAAAGGGGTGGTTGTGTGATGGTTTGTGTGTCCCTGCACTAATGGGGTGGGTGTTTGTGTCCTCAACACTGCAGCACTGAAGGGGTGTGTGCACGTGTGTTTGGCACACGTGAACATGTCCCCTGAAATGCAGCACTGAAGGGGTGTGTGTGTGTGGCCCCAGCACTGAAGGTGTGTGTCTGTTTGTGTGACCTCAGCACCAAAGGGATGTGTGTCTGTGACCCCAGCAGTAAAGATGTGTGTCTCTATGGCCCAATCAATATCGGGGAGGCTGTGTGATGGTTTGCGTGTCCCTGCACTAATGGGGTGTGTGTTTGTGTCCTCAATACTGCAACACTGAAGGGGTGTGTACACGTGTGTTTGGTACACGTGTACATGTCCCCTGAAATGCAGCACTGAAGGGCTGTGTGTGTGGCCTCAGCACTGAAGGTGTGTGTCTGTGTCTGTTTGTGTGACCTCAGCACCAAAGGGATGTGTGTCTGTGACCCCAGCAATGAAGGGCTGTGTCTCTATGGCCCCATCAATAAAGGGGTGGTTGTGTGATGGTTTGTGTGTCCCTGCACTAATGGGGTGTGTGTTTGTGTCCTCAACACTGCAGCACTGAAGGGGTTTGTGCTCTCGTGTTTGGCACACGTGTACATGTCCCCTGAAATGCAGCACTGAAGGGCTGTGTGTGTTGCTCCAGCACTGAAGGCGTGTGTCTGTGTCTGTTTGTGTGACCTCAGCACCAAAGGGATGTGTGTCTGTGACCCCAGCAATGAAGGGGTGTGTCTCTATGGCCCCATCAATAAAGAGGTGGTTGTGTGATGGTTTGTGTGTCCCTGCACTAATGGGGTGTGTGTTTGTGTCCTCAACACTGCAGCACTGAAGGGATGTGTGTCTGTGACCCCAGCAATGAAGGGGTGTGTCTCTATGGTCCCATCAATAAAGGGATGGTTGTGTGATGGTTTGTGTGTCCCTGCACTAATGGGGTGGGTGTTTGTGTCCTCAACACTGCAGCACTGAAGGGGTGTGTGCACGTGTGTTTGGCACACATGTACATGTCTCCAGAAATGCAGCACTGAAGGGCTGTGTGTGTGGCCCCAGCACTGAAAGTGTGTGTCTGTGTCTGTTTGTGTGACCTCAGCACCAAAGGGATGTGTGTCTGTGACCCCAGAAATGAAAGGGTGTCTCTGTGACCACATCAATAAAGGGGTGGATGTGTGATGGTTTGTGTGTCCCTGCACTAATGGGGTGTGTGTTTGTGTCCTTAACACTGCAGCACTGAAGGGGTGTGTGCACGTGTGTTTGGCACACGTGTACATTTCCCCTGAAATGCAGCACTGAAGGGCTGTGTGTGTGGCCCCAGCACTGAAGGTGTGTGTCTGTGTCTGTTTGTGTGAGCTCAGCACCAAAGGGATGTGTGTCTGTGACCCCAGCAGTAAAGATGTGTGTCTCTATGGCCCCATCAATATCGGGGAGGCTGTGTGATGGTTTGCGTGTCCCTGCACTAATGGGGTGTGTGTTTGTGTCCTCAACACTGCGGCACTGAAGGGGTTTGTGCTCTCGTGTTTGGCACACGTGTACATGTCCCCTGAAATGCAGCACAGAAGGGCTGTGTCTGTGGCTCCAGCACTGAAGGTGAGTGTCTGTGTCTGTTTGTGTGACCTCAGCACCAAAGGGATGTGTGTCTGTGACCCCAGCAATGAAGGGCTGTGTCTCTATGGCCCCATCAATAAAGGGGTGGTTGTGTGATCGTTTGTGTGTCCCTGCACTAATGGGGTGTGTGTTTGTGTCCTCAACACTGCAGCACTGAAGGGATGTGTGCATGTGTGTTTGGCACATGTGTACATGTCCCCTGAAATGCAGCACTGAAGGGCTGTGTGTGTGGCCCCAGCACTGAAGGTGTGTGTCTGTTTGTGTGACCTTAGCACCAAAGGGATGTGTCTGTGACCCCAGCAATGAAGGGGTTGTGTCTCTATGGCCCCATCAATAAAGGGGTGGCTATGTGATGGTTTGAGTGTCCCTGCACTAATGGGGTGTGTGCTTGTTTCCTCAACACTGCAGCACTGAAGGGGTTTGTGCTCGCGTGTTTGGCACACGTGTACATGTCCTCTGAAATGCAGCAATGAAGGGATGTGTGTGTGGCCCCAGCACTGACGGTGTGTGTCTGTGTCAGTTTGTGTGATCTCAGCACCAAAGGGATGTGTGTCTGTGACCCCAGCAATAAAGATGTGTGTCTCTATGGCCCCATCAATAACGGGGAGGCTGTGTGATGGTTTGCGTGTCCCTGCACTAATGGGGTGTGTGCTTGTTTCCTCATCACTGCAACACTGAAGAGGTGTGTGCACGTGTGTTTGGCACAAGTGTACATTTCCCCTGAAATGCAGCACTGAAGGGCTGTGTGTGTGGCTCCAGCACTGAAGGTGTGTGTCTGTGTCTGTTTGTGTGACCTCAGCACCAAAGGGATGTGTGTCTGTGACCCCAGCACTGAAGATGTGTGTGTCTGTGACCCCATTAATAACGGTGGTCACAGACACTGTGTGATGGTTTGTGTGTCCCTGGTCTGTGTGTTTGTCTACCGAGCACTGCAGCACTGAAGGGGTGTGTGCACGTGTGTTTATTGTATGTGTATAGAGGTGAGTGTGTATTTGTGTCTGTGTGTGGATGTATGTGTGTGTTGAGGTGAGTGTGTATGTGTGTGAATGTTCATGGATGTATTAAAGGTAACCCATCACTTCATTTCAGGCCCCTAAACCACCACCATTGTGAAATACCACTGTGTAATGAGTTTATAAAGATGCCCCTGTATAAATCATTCATTTCTGCATTGTGTAGAAAATGAGCTTATAATGAACCAACAGTTTATACAAGGACATATTTATTATTCTGTTGGTGCCTTGGTGGTGATTTCATTTCTAGTCCCCTTAAAGGGTTATTTGGAACTTAAGAATTGATGACCTATCTGTAAGATAGCTGATCAGTATGAGATCGGAGGGTCTGACACCTGGCACCCCCACGATCAGCTGAAATCTGCTCCGGCAGGTGCCAGACACATGATAAGCATACTTGATAGGACGCTGCTTCTGGTCTATAGGACGCACACAATACTGAGCAAGATTTTTTGTTGTTAAAAAGTGCGTCATACAGTCTAGAAAATACAGTTAATGACGGTCACTCTTTAACTAAGAAATGCATCTTAACTTATGAAGGACTATATCCGTCATAATTCTGCTCCCCGCATTTCTTGCAGGCTCACACGCCGAGTCTGCATCTTTCTCGGCAGATGATGGCTGTGTTATTCAGCAATCATATGCCTCTAACAGTCGCAGGTTGAGCGGAGCTCTGCCCACAACAGTTAGCCTATTAAATCTTGCTATCAGTGTGTGACAGCGGCATTTAATGTGCGCCAGCAGGGGGTGCACCATTCCATCTCTTCATTGGCGCACCCGTGACTTGATCACTGTAGATCCCTGTGCCTGTCATCACTGGATTCCTGTGAGAGCCAGCCTGTTGCTAGTGTTCATAGGAGACCGTGATCTCTGCTATATATAGCAATGCTGTATATAGCACAAGCAATCAGATGATCGCAGGTTCAAGCCCCCTAAAGAGACGAACAAATACAGTGAAAAGTAACAAAAAAATGAAAAAAGTATAAAAGTTCAAATCATCCCAGTTTTCCCCCCATTAAAAATTAAGAAATATAAAACATTTAAAAAATACACATATTTGGTATCGCTGCGTTTGTAAAAGTCAGATCCATCAAAATATAAAATAAATTAATCCATTTAGTAAACGGCGTAACTAGAACATTACATAAAATGCCAGAATTACAGATTTTCAGTCGTTGCAACAAGAAAAAAATAAATAATAACAGACAATCAGAACATTGTATATACCCCAAAATGATATCAATATAACCATCAGTTTGTGGTGCAAAAAACTAGCCCTCACGCAGCCCCATTCCCGAAACATGAAAACGCCGCGGCTTTCAGATCTCGGAAAGTGGCGACACAAGCAAATTATTTTTCATCACTTAAATATAAATGATATAAATCGTCACTTAAGTAGAACAGATGAAGCTTTACTACCTCCTGCTCCAGCTCCAGCACTTCACCGCTGCCGCTGATCTTTAGTCACTGGCTTCAAGGGTGACATCATGACTGCAGCTCTGCAGCCAATCACTTGGCTCAGTGGGCCATGCTGACAGAGCTTCTAAGCTCAGTGATTGGCTGCAGCAATGATGTGTGCTGAAGTTGAGCCATCACCGCTGCAGCCTGTCACAATAGAGCACAGGAAGCGCTGAAGATCCAGAGCTGGAGCAGCAGGAGAAAGTAAAGCTCTGTGTGTTTTCTCTACCACTGGGAACCTCCTATATATTACATAAAAACATTCCTGAAAACCCCTTTAATCTGACTTTATAGAAAAAGTCTATATCCGGCTACTGTCCTCCCTCATGAATCACAAAATATGCCAAGTGTGAACAACTCCTGTCCCCAAATGAGGACTTGCAGGCGATCAGTTGATAGTCGGGGGTCTGGCAGTGAACACCCTCAGCAATCAGCTGTGTTTTGCTGGATGTAGCGGCCTCTCCAGGACACATGTGGTATTACATGGTGCTCTTTCAGAATAATATGTAATATGTAATACATGATATCTTGAAGTCTTCCAGAAGAAGATATTGGCAGACAGGTAATGACTTATTACCTACCAGCCATTGTCTCCTTTATCACCCGCTAGTTCTTATACACATTTGGATGATGTCACATCTTCGTTGGAAGCCGTATTAGGAACCTCCATCGCAGATTTTATCATACAGGACGAGTTCTCAGCCAACAGCTATTTGGCCATTGTTCACATGACGTAAGCCTATGTTATATACAGCGATATGCAGCAGGATACACGAGATCCAGGGAAATATCCGATCGCCAGAAATGGGGTCAGGAAGGAATTTTTTTCCCCCCTGAATCAGAATTCTTTTGGGGGGTTTCTTTGCCTTCTTCTGGATCTTTGGGTCCCAATGACTCTCAGGTGGTCCCCAATGACCGCAGCTCGTTTTGTGGTCTCCACCGGGGCCAATCTGAGAGTGACTGTGACCATAGTTTAATTTCTTAAAGGGCCAGTAATATTTTCATTACAATGTTGCTTATTGCTATTTCAATAAAAAAATTAATTATATATATATATTGTTTTGTGTTTTTTTCCTGGATTTCACCTTACACAGTGAGAATGATAAGAGTAATCACAAAATATGGGGGCTCCATACACAGAGAGAACTCTGGTACCAAATTCCATGACAATTGTTCTGGGGTTCAGTCTGTGATGGAGCAGTAACATTGTATCCAGGACGTCGTACACACCATGCTACAGAAAGAAGACTGAAGAGCGGGGGGACGCAGCTGCAGAATACAGGAGACACAGGGTCTTGTGTAACAGTAAAAAACAGGAAAGATGTTCAACAAGTGGCCGGGGGGCTCCAGGACCAAACCAGGAGGGAGGCCTCAGTCATCAGTGGCCAATATTCGCATGAAGTGGCCACATTTACCAACCGTTCTGCAGCCACTCGTTTACCTTTCTCCAGCACCTCCGTCGGCCACCACTGAAATTCTTTTCTGACTACACACAGACACGTACATAGAAACCGTGCATGCCGCCATCACCGGACACAACCAGAGTCCTGGTCCAGACCAGTGGCCTTTCCAATTCAAGTCTACTTGGGTTTAAACAAGGGTCCTGTCTCTAAGAGAACCATGCGCTTGCCACTTGGAACAGCAGTAATACAGTAACACCAGGTTAATATTCTTCGGGCACAGAGATGCACAGACAGTGAACCCTCTTAAAAAGAAGAATTGGACTGACATTCCCTAAGCAATAAGTACCCACACAATTGGAGGGACAGATCGCTAGCCCTTGCTGCACCATGGTGTATGCCCAGTGGTGGCCACTCTTAGTCTAAGTTGGCTCTTCAGATTGCATGGTGATAAAGAACCTGAGGGCCATATACCTTCAAGAAAAAGATCTCATAAGGACACGTTGCCTTGAATTGTGAAGAACACAATAATGTTTTCCATACAATTCTATTGTGTTCTATTCAGGATATATTAAAAAAAAGTCTGGTCCTTAGAAGTTATAAAATGAGGTCAATACAACCTCAGGTGAAGAACAACACATCACAAATTACACCAGGTCATCGAATATTTACCAAAAAATAGACTTAAATGCAGAAACAGTGTGAAAAATTAAAGGGGTTGTCCAATGAAAACAAGCTCCAATCTACAGGAACCTTCATCCCCTTTAGATTGGAACGGTGGTCCGCATGCTAAAATGCTGCTCCATTCATTCTATATGAGGCGGCCATGAAGTGCGCCTGACTATTTTGGACCGATGAGACAGAGTGGCCTTACAGAGAAGGGTCCTTGGATTGGACGCCGAGTTACGGACCCCAAAGCAGCACTGAATATGATGTACTAGTGGGAGTCACGAGTGCAAGGGTTCAAGGGCGCCAGTAGTGGAAGACATAGTGCGCGAAACCGGAGAACAAGTAAGCAGACCTGCTGATCAGCACTGCAGTGCTGAGGCCGAGTTATGGTGAAATAGGGAGCGACAGTGCGCCTCACCAGTCCTGGAGTATATTACAGAGGAAGGAGACTGTGTGGAAAATGCTTCATACTGTAAAGGAAACGTCCAGGACACTTTGTGCCCCCCGATATCCCTTGTATGCCGGGACGTTGCTAGGGTCCTAAAAGATCAGGGGCCAAAGCCCCAAAGTAGGTGTTTCCCCATACAACCTCCCCGCCACTTAAAAGAGGACCTATACATATATAATTACAGTACACCATTGTTGCTAACCTAAAATACACAACTGAAACCAATATTCCCAAAATTACTTCTATACAAGGCAATAATAATCCCGCTACACAATGCCCTCTACCATCAACACTACACAGTGAGTACATAGTATTATGATATAACCATTGCCTCTACATAAAAAACACACTGTACAAAGACCATCTGACTTCTCACATTTCCAGCACCGTCCCCATCTATTCCCCACCCTGCACAACCTCCCCATGCTGCCTGCTCTTCCCACGTGGAATAGGAACCTCAATACTTCAAAAATTATGTCATTACTATGATTACCCTCCACCAAATAATGCTACAAAGACTGTGTGCCAGATAGAGGGGACCTATAAAAATAATAGCGTCCCATAGAAAGTAGTAAAGACCCCACTGTGCTACCTTGCAAGTAATAATGCCAGATATGCTGTTATGAAAGTTTCAATATCTGAAGTGTTCCCTCCAAGCAACAAATACCGTTGAGTATCCCCTTTAAGTAATAATGCCCCCTTAAAGCCACAATCAAACTACACCCAACTACAAAGTTCTTCTTCAAGACTATGGACGATGATTTCGGGGTGGTGAAAGAAGAAATTTCTGATGATGCACCCATTTAAAAGAAATAATGTCCTGAGTGCCCCCATAGCACCCTGTATATTGTATGATAGTCCCACAGCTCACTACACACTGTATGATGGTCCCCACAGCTCCCTATGCACTGTATGATGTTCCCCACAGATCTCTATACACTGCATGATGGTCCCCACAGCTCCCTAGACACTGTATGATTGTCCCCACAGCTCCCTACGCACTGTATGATGATCCCCACAGCTCCCTACGCACTGTATGATGGTCCCCACAGCTCCTTAGATACCGTACGATGGTCCCCACAGCTCCTTAGACACTGTATGATGGTCCCCACAGCTTCCTACACACAGTATGATTGTCCCCACAGGTCCATAGATACTGTATGAGGGTCCCCACAGTTCCCTAGACACTGCATGATGATCCCCACAGCTCCCTACGCACTGTATGATGATCCCCATAGGTCCCTATACCCTGTATGATGGTCCCCACAGCTCCCTATGCCCTGTATGATGGTCCCCACAGCTCCCTATGCACTGTATGATGGTCCCCACAGCTCTCTATGCACTGTATGATGGTACAGACAGCTCCATATGCACTGGTATCATGGTCCCCACAGCTCCCTACGTTCTGTATGATGGTCCCCACAGCTCCCTACACACTGTATGATGGTCCCCACAGCTCCTTAGATACTGTCCGATGGTCCCCACAGCTCCTTAGACACTGTATGATGGTCCCCACAGCTTCCTACACACTGTATGATTGTCCCCACAGCTCCATAGATACTGTATGAGGGTCCCCACAGCTCCCTAGACACTGTATGATGGTCCCCACAGCTCCCTATGCTCTGTATGATGGTCCCCACAGCTCCCTATGCTCTGTATGATGGTCCCCACAGCTCTCTACACTCTGTATGATGGTCCCCACAGTGCCCTATGCACTGTATGATGGTCTTCACAGCTCCATATGCATTGTATGATGGTCTCCACAGCTCCCTATGCATTGTATGATGGTCCCCGCAGCTCCTTATGCACTGAATGATGGTCCCCACGGCTCCTTATACACAGTATGATGGTCCCCACGGCTCCTTATGTACTGTATGATGGTCCCCGCAGCTCCCTACGCTCGGTATGATGGTCCCCACAGCTCCCTATGCACTGCATAATGGTCCCCACAGCTCCCTATGCCCTGTATGATGGTCCCCACATCTCCCTATGCACTGTATGATGGTCCCCACAGCTCATTAGGCACTGTATGATGGTCTCCACAGCTCCCTATGCATTGTCTGATGGTCCCCACAGCTCTCTACGCACTGTATGATGGTCTCCGCAGCTCCTTATACACAGTATGATGGTCCCCACGGCTCCTTATGTACTGTATGATAGTCCCCACAGCTCCCTACACTCTGTATGATGGTCCCCACAACTCCCTATGCACTGCATAATGGTCCCCACAGCTCCCTATGCACTCCGTAATGGTCCCCACAGCTCCCTATGCACTGCATAATGGTCCCCACAGCTCCCTATGCACGGCATAATGTCCCCACAGCTCCCTATGCACTGCATAATGGTCCTCACAGCTCCCTATGCACTGCATAATGGTCCCCACAGCTCCCTATGCACTGTATGATGGTCTCCACAGCTCCCTATGCACTGCATAATGGTCCCCACAGCTCCCTATGCACGGCATAATGTCCCCACAGCTCCCTATGCACTGCATAATGGTCCCCACAGCTGCCTATGCACTGCATAATGGTCCCCACAGCTCCCTATGCACGGCATAATGTCCCCACAGCTCCCTATGCACTGTATGATGGTCCCCACAGCTCCCTATGCACTATATGATGGTCCCCACAGCTCCCTATGCACTGCATAATGGTCCCCACAGCTCCTTATGCACTGTATGATGGTCCCCACAGCTCCCTATGCACTATATGATGGTCCCCACAGCTCCCTATGCACTGCATAATGGTCCCCACAGCTCCCTATGCACTGCATAATGGTCCCCACAGCTCCCTATGCACGGCATAATGTCCCTACAGCTCCCTATGCACTGCATAATGGTCCTCACAGCTCACTATGCACTGCATAATGGTCCCCACAGCTCCCTATGCACTGTATGATGGTCTCCACAGCTCCCTATGCATTGCATAATGTCCCCACAGCTCCCTGTGCACTGCATAATGGTCCCCACAGCTCCCTATGCACTGCATAATGGTCCCCACAGCTCCCTATGCACGGCATAATGTCCCCACAGCTCCCTATGCACTGTATGATGGTCTCCACAGCTCCCTATGCACTGCATAATGGTCCTCACAGCTCCCTATGCACTGTATGATGGTACCCACAGCTCCATATGCATTGTCTGATGGTCCCCACAGCTCCCTATGCACTGCATAATGGTCCCCACAGCTCCCTATGCACTGTATGATGGTCTCTACAACTCCTTATAACTGGCATAATGGTTCCTACAACTCCCTATATCCTGTAAAATGGCCCTCACAGCCCCATATATACAGTACTGTATGATGGCCCCCGCAGCCCAATATATACTGTATGATGGCCCCCACACCCACTTGTACACTATATTATGGCCCCTACAGCTCCCTTTATACTGTATGATGGCCCCACAGCCCCTTATAAACTGTATGATGGCCCCCATACCCACTTGTACACTATATTATGGCCCTTACAGCTCCCTTTATACTGTATGATGGCCCCCGCAGCCCAATATATACTGTATGATGGCCCCCATACCCACTTGTACACTATATTATGGCCCTTACAGCTCCCTTTATACTGTATGATGGCCCCCGCAGCCCAATATATACTGTATGATGGCCCCCATACCCACTTGTACACTATATTATGGCCCTTACAGCTCCCTTTATACTGTATGATGGCCCCACAGCCCCTTATAAACTGTATGATGGCCCCCATACCCACTTGTACACTATATTATGGCCCTTACAGCTCCCTTTATACTGTATGATGGCCCCCGCAGCCCAATATATACTGTATGATGGCCCCCACACCCACTTGTACACTATATTATGGCCCCTACAGCTCCCTTTATACTGTATGATGGCCCCCGCAGCCCAATATATACTGTATGATGGCCCCCATACCCACTTGTACACTATATTATGGCCCTTACAGCTCCCTTTATACTGTATGATGGCCCCACAGCCCCTTATAAACTGTATTCTGGCACCCACTCCCCATTTTATATAATATGATGGCCCCACTGCCCCTTATATATAGCATGATGACTCCCATAGCCCCTTATAGTATGATGGCACCCACACCCCTTATATATACAGGTGCATCTCACTAAATTAGAATATCATCAAAAGTTTATTTATTTTAGTTCTTCAATGCTGAAAATGAAACTCATATATTATGTAAAGTCATTACAATCAAAGTGATCTATTTCACGTGTTTATTTCTGTTAATGTTGATGATTATGGCAGGGGCGCACATAGAAATCATGAGACCCCATAGCAGAAGCTCTAATTGGACCCCCCCACCAAAAAAATAAAGAAATATTTGTCTGTGTCACAGAAGAGCCGATCTCACAACTTTCCAGCCTTTACTTCGTTTTTCTCATTTTCCTCCTACTGAAGTCCTAGATCCCTCTTTCATTGCCCCCATGAAGTATGATGCCAATAAAAGTGCCCCCCAAACACAGTATGATACCCCCATGGTGCATTCCTCCACATTAGCCTCTACATGAACAGTATAATGACCTTATTGTACCCCACTTCAACTCCCAAGGCAAAGTACGGTGACCCTAACACTGTATGATCCCCCAACTGTGACTCCCACACAGCCCTCCATACAGTATAATGGGCCTACATACAGTATAATGGCCCACACTAGCCCTCCAAACAGTATAATGGCCCCACACAGCCCTCCATACAGTATAATGGGCCTACATACAGTATAATGGCCCACACTAGCCCTCCAAACAGTATAATGGCCCCACACACCCCTCCAAACAGTATGATGGACCCCACACAAACCTTCACACCGTATAATTGCTTTCATACAGTATAACGGCCCCCCACATAGCCCTCAAAATATCAAGTTATACAGATTTCTGATTCAAATGATGGACAGTATTCACACAGGTGGTCACCACCGATAATGTAACTATTAGAAACCAGGAAGGGTATTAGAAGAAAAGGTGTGTGAATAAAATGTAACTTTTATTAGTAAGATTAAAATATATTAGTTCAATTTCATACATCAAAAAGATGTATATAGGGCCACTGCTATGATGGATTTTAAGCAGTTATTCCTGACTACAATATGGCAGCACCAGTATGGATTTTCCAACCAATGTCCCTACAATTAAATGGTTGGGTATTATAATTTTATTGTCCCAACTGTCTTAGTTTGGACCTGTCAAATTATTTATAATATATGTGCCATATATTTAGATACAATCTAAATGCAAGAGTCGACCAGTGTAATCACCATTGATCAGCTTGCTGTTAGCCTCTCAGATGTGCCTGTGTAGCTGGTAAGTCAATGACAATGTTGCGTGGAGAGACATATATTAATATGGTGGTGCGATCCTGTAACAGGGAGTTGTAACATAGGCCACAATTGTATCTTCTTAAGCAGCTAATATCCCATCTAAGATAGGTCGCTACATGCGTATGGAGATTTAACCAGCACGTACAGCGGTATGTCTCCCTGTCTCCTCAAATACCCCACACATTGGCCGCGTGCCGATAGTATACACGCGGTCAGTGCCGCTGGTTTGTCCGGCAGAGACAGTCTCGTGAGTATCATGCATGTATCACCCTGTCTCTCCTACAGCGTTCTCACTCTGATCATGTGCAGGTGGTACGCACGTGGTCAGTGCCGTTTTATCGTTTCAGCCGGCAGGATTAAGTTAATATTGAGATAACAGCGGCACATGGCAGAGCCAAAAGACAGTATAGGAGATCTTAGTGTTATCTCACTATTAACTTAATCCTGCCGGCTGAAACGATAAAACGGCACTGACCACGTGCACATGATCAGAGTGAGAACGCTGTAGGAGAGACAGGGTGATACATGCATGATACTCACGAGACTGTCTCTGCCGGACAAACCAGCGGCATCTTCCAGCCACGGGGCAGCAGCAGCTGGTTTTCTTCATGCCTACATAGGAGTTGTACCTGTCACAACTCCATCAGGTGAGTGTAACCAGCACTCTCTTACTCTCCCTCCATAGGGTATCACCCTATTGTGCGCTCTGTTTCCCACATTTAGATCTACATTCCCGAAAAATGAAAACGCCGCGGCTTTCGGATCTCGGAAAGTGGCGACACAAGCAAATTATTTTTACAAATTTCTGTTTTTTTTTTCATCACTTAAATATAAATCCTATAAATCGTCACTTAAGTAGAACAGATGAAGCTTTACTACCTCCTGCTCCAGCTCCAGCACTTCACCGCTGCCGCTGATCTTTAGTCACTGGCTTCAAGGGTGACATCATGACTGCAGCTCTGCAGCCAATCACTAGGCTCAGTGGCCCATGCTGACAGAGCTTCTAAGCTCAGTGATTGGCTGCAGCAATGATGTGTGCTGAAGTTGAGCCATCACCCCTGCAGCCTGTCACAATAGAGCACAGGAAGCGCTGAAGATCCAGAGCTGGAGCCGCAGGAGAAAGTAAAGCTCTGTGTGTTTTCTCTACCACTGGGAACCTCCTATATATTACATAAAAACATTCCTGAAAACCCCTTTAATCTGACTTTATAGAAAAAGTCTATATCCGGCTACTGTCCTCCCCTCATGAATCACAAAATATGCCAAGTGTGAACAACTCCTGTCCCCAAATGAGGACTTGCAGGCTATCAGTTGATAGTCGGGGGTCCGGCAGTGAACCCCCTCAGCAATCAGCTGTGTTTTGCTGGACGTAGTGGCCTCTCCAGGACACATGTGGTATTACATGGCTCGTTTCAGAATAATATGTAATATGTAATACATGATATCTTGAAGTCTTCCAGAAGAAGATATTGGCAGACAGGTAATGACTTATTACCTACCAGCCATTGTCTCCTTTATCACTCGCTAGTTCTTATACACATTTGGATGATTTCACATCTTCGTTGGAAGCCGTATTAGGAACCTCCATCGCAGATTTTATCTTTTAGGATGAGTTCTCAGCCAACAGCTATTTGGCCATTGTTCACATGACGTAAGCCTACGTTATATACACCAATATGCAGCAGGATACACGAGATCCAGGGAAATATCCGATCGCCAAAAATGGGGTCAAGAATGGTATGTGGGGCCTTCTCATCCCCCAATCCTGGTATGTGTGGCCCCCTCATCCCCCAATCCTGGTATGCATAGCCCCCTCATCCCCCAATCCTGGTATGTATGGCCTCCTCACCCCCTAATCCTGGTATGTGTGGCCCCATCACTGCACACACAAAAAATAAACACTTATACTCACCTTCCTTCCTCACCTCTGCTCCAGAGCTGCTGAGTTCTGTCTGCCAGCAGTTCATGTTGGTATCTGAGCAGCGCGCGCTCTCAGTTGTTGAGGTGAGCTGCTGCCGGCATATTCACTCCTCTCCACGCCGGGACCATGAGCGTTGACAAGCGTGAATATGCATTCTCTTTAGTAGCGGGCACTGTAAGTTGGAGCCACGGCTCAGCGCTCCTCCGTGCCCGCTACTAAAGAGAATGAATATTCCCTCTTCTCCATGCCCATGGAAGTGGAGAAGAGGGAATATTCATGTCCCTTTAGCAGCGGGCACACGTGGTAGCTACAGCAGCCGCTACTGCGTGTGCCCGCTCCTCCGCCGCCGCAACCTCCCACCCCCCCAATACTCACCTATCCTCCTCGCTCCCCCCGAGGCTCACGGGCCCCATAGCAGTAGTGTGGCCTGCCACCATTGGCGGTACGCCACTAATTATGGCTTACAGCCAATGAAATCACAAAAGTCATTATCTCAGTAAATTAAAATACTTTATAACATCAGCTTGAAAAATGTTTTTAAAATCCGAAATGTTGGCCTACTGACATGTATGTTCAGTAAATGCACTCAGTACTTGGTCGGGGCTCCTTTTGCATCAATTTCTGCATCAATGCGGCAATGTGGCATGGAGGCGATCAGCCTGTGGCACTGCTGAGGTGTTATGGAAGCCCAGGTTGCTTTGATAGCAGCCTTCAGTTCGTCTGCATTGTTGGGTTTGGCGTCTCTTATCTTTCTCTTGACAATACCCCATAGATTCTCTATAATAGATTCTCTATGGGGTTAAGGTCATGTGAGTTTGCTGACCAATTAAGCAGAGTGATACTGTTGCTTTTAAACCAGGCATTGGTACTTTTGGCAGTGTGGACAGGGGCCAAGTCCTGCTGGAGAATGAAATTTCCATCTCCAAAAAGCTTGTCGGCAGAGGGAAGCATGACGTGCTGTAAAATGTCCTGGTAGACGGCCGGCTGACTTTGGTGTTGATAAAACACAGTGGACCTACACCAGCAGATGACATGGCTCCCCAAACCATCACTGGTTGTGGAAACTTCACACTAGACCTCAAGCAGCTTGGATTTTGTGCCTCTTCACTCTTCCTCCAGACTCTGAGACCTTGTGGAGTGTGTCAATGACTGCCTTCTGGACATCTGTCAAGTCAGCAGTCTTCCCCATGATTGTGGAGCCTACTGAAACAGACTATGGGACATTTTTAAACACTTAGGAAGCCGTTGCAGGTGTTTTTTGTTAATTATTCTAATTTACTGAGATAATGACTTTTGTGTTTTCATTGGCTGTAAGCCATAATCGTCAACATTAACAGAAATAAACACTTGAAATAGATCCCTCTGTGTGTAATGACTCTATATAATATATGAGTTTCACTTTTTGTATTGAAGAACTCAAATAAATTATCTTTTTGATGATATTGTAATTTAGTGAGATGCACCTGCATATGATGACTGTTGCCCCCAGTGGAATATATGCGGTGTCTATTTTGGGATATTTTAGTATACCCATGATGATACTACAGACAGCCATTATACCTGGAATGGCCTCTTCCTTGCGTGCCTTGCTTTTTTTTGCTTACATGTCTAACAATCACATATGTGTTGTGTCCCTTCCCCCATCATCCTATTCTTCTATTGCTGAATAAATATGATAGATTTTATACTCCTTGGACTCCTTTGATGGTCTTTTACCCTGCGGGGTTTTCTCTCATATATGGACTCACTGTGTGGTGGTGATGGTAGAGGACATTGTGTAGCAGGATCATTTTGGCCTTGTATAGTAGTAATTTTGGGAATATTGGTCTTTGTATAGTGTATTTTAGATTAGTAACAGTGGTATACTGTAATTATATATGTATAAATCCTCTTTTAAGTGGCAGGGAGGTTATATGGGGAAACATGTACTTTGGGGCTGGGGTCCCTGATCTCTTAGGACCCCAGCAACGCTCCTGCACTGGGGAAAAGCAGGGTCTGGAGGCCACTTTAATATCATCATTTTATGGATATGACGCCAAAGAAACTAATGAAGTGCTTTGCAAAGTGCCAGAATTTTCACAATTCTGAAAAAAAATTGTAAGTTTAGTTCCACTATAAGTGATGTTAATTCTCTTCTGAGAGCTAACCTTCTGAGACAGTTTATCAATGCGCTGTGTGAATTGTCACATTAAGCTTTGCTACATCTATACATAGTGAAGCTCAGGATCAAAATGCTGCAGGTCCCATCTCTTCTACAGAACAATCCCATGGAAATAAAGCTGATCATTTTATCAGACGGGATCATTAGAACTTACCTGGTTGGATCCTTTGTTTCTGGTGGTTTCTTTCCCAGGTCGTCATTAAGGCCCTTTACAATAAGCTCCAAAAACTCATCGGACTTTCTGAATCTTTCAAGCGTTTTCTCCATCACAGAAAGGACAGAAAGGAGGCGCTTATCCTGGCAGAGGAGAATCACAGATATATTGTTCTACATCTTCCAGATGTTTGGATTTATCTACAGACTAATGATTAATCTCGCATGAAGAATGATAATATTATAAGAGATCACAATTTTTGGGTAAAATTATTCAGTTTTAAAAGAATATATATATAGCAATTACATTATTCTGACAAGACCAATTTTTTGTTTTTTTCCTCCCCTTTTTCCCAAAAAATATAACTTTGTTTTTTCATTAACAGACGGAGGGCTTGTGTTTTGTGGGACTAGTTGTTCTTTGGAACGACAACATTCAATTTACCACATAAAGTATTGAAAAATGGGGGAAAAAATCAAAGTAAGGTTATTATTTTTGTTTCTTTGTTTTTTTTTTATGAACATTTAAAAAAAAATGTGGTTTGTGAGACCATTTTCATCTTGCGAAGACCTAATTTTATAAAATGATCCCATTGATGGAGTTGTCGGCTTCTTCTTGTGGAGAGATCAGTAGTTACAAGTTTCTGATTGCATTTTTGGGAGGGAAGTAGAGTGACCCCAAAAACCACAACCACAACCATGGCACTTTACTGTCCTTTACAGCATTGACCCGACGTGTAATAGATTTATATATAATGAAAGATTGTACTTATGTCAATGCAGCAGAAACTAATATTGTTTTACGCTTTTCCTTTTTTATAGTTGGCCAGAAAACCGCAGAACCTTAAGCAGAAAATGACATGAATGAGAACATCTGCCCGGCTTGTACCGGATCCGGGGGTGTTACGTACAAGGCGAAGGTCCCAGAATAAGGATTTGCTTCATTTTGGTGCAGAGTTTCTAGTAGTTTCTGGTTACTACTGTTACAGGCAGATGCCGTCTGCATAATACAGCCAGCAGCGCCTCAACCCCTCCATGCATGTGGACCCCGGCACAAACACTCAGGTCCATCCTTTTATGCTAAGACATTAATAATTCTACAATTATCACCCACAACTTATATACAGAAACCTCCCAACCGTCCCCGATCCAATGGGACTGTCCGGCGGTCGCTGGAGGTCGGGGCTACGTCCTGACGAGCTGTGTTCTGTCAGGACAGTCTGTGTAGTACAAGAACGTCTCATGCCGAGCATGCTGCTGTGATCGCTCCTGGAGAGGGGCAGCATCCGCTCCGTATGCCTCGTACACGCCCAGCTCCGCTCCGCACGCCTCGTACACACACGGCTCCGCTCCGCACGCCTCGTACACACGCGGCTCCGCACGCCTCGTACACGCGCGGCTCTGCTCCGTACGCCTCGTACACGCGCGGCTCCGCTCCGTACGCCTCGTACACGCGCGGCTCCGCTCCGTACGCCTCGTACACGCGCGGCTCCGCTCCGTACGCCTCGTACACGCGCGGCTCCGCTCCGTAAGCCTCGTACACGCGCGGCTCCGCTCCGTACGCCTCGTACACGCGCGGCTCCGCTCCGTACGCCTCGTACACGCGCGGCTCCGCTCCGTACGCCTCGTACACGCGCGGCTCCGCTCCGTACGCCTCGTACACGCGCGGCTCCGCTCCGTACACGTCGTACACGCGCGGCTCCGCTCCGTACGCCTCGTACACGCGCGGCTCCGCTCCGTACGCCTCGTACACGCGCGGCTCTGCTCCGTACGCCTCGTACACGCGCGGCTCCGCTCCGTACGCCTCGTACACGCGCGGCTCCGCTCCGTACGCCTCGTACACGCGCGGCTCCGCTCCGTACGCCTCGTACACGCGCGGCTCCGCTCCGTACGCCTCGTACACGCGCGGCTCCGCTCCGTACGCCTCGTACACGCGCGGCTCCGCTCCGTACGCCTCGTACACGCGCGGCTCCGCTCCGTACGCCTCGTACACGCGCGGCTCCGCTCCGTACGCCTCGTACACGCGCGGCTCCGCTCCGTACGCCTCGTACACGCGCGGCTCCGCTCCGTACGCCTCGTACACGCGCGGCTCCGCTCCGTACGCCTCGTACACACGCGGCTCTGCTCCGTACGCCTCGTACACACGCGGCTCTGCTCCGTACGCCTCGTACACACGCGGCTCCGCTCCGTACACCTCGTACACACGCGGCTCCGCTCCGTACACCTCGTACACACGCGGCTCCGCTCCGTACACCTCGTACACACACGGCTCCGCTCCGTACACCTCGTACACACACGGCTCCGCTCCGTACACCTCGTACACACACGGCTCCGCTCCGTACACCTCGTACACACACGGCTCTGCTCCGTACACCTCGTACACACACGGCTCTGCTCCGTACACCTCGTACACACACGGCTCTGCTCCGTACACCTCGTACACACGCGGCTCTGCTCCGTACACCTCGTACACACGCGGCTCTACTCCGTACACCTCGTACACACGCGGCTCTGCTACATCCACACTGTAAACCCCTCCTGACCCCACACATAAACTTCAGCTCATCCAGCACCATGACAACCAGCACAGCAGAGTCCTGCATCCACTGAGGCCCCTGATCATGTGACCCCTGACTCCTCCCCTCCTGTGACCTCATCACAGCTCCTGTGCGCATAGAGCAGCCATATATGTGGTGGCGGCTCTGCAGGTGGAGGTATGTGGAGACCCCATTACTGGGCGCAGGGGGCATTAACCCCTTCAGCACGGAGACACTTTGGGGGTCTTGTGCTGCCCCTTTATAAGAATCATAAGGTTTTTGTTCTGTTTCCTGTAATAGATACATACGACCCAACTATGGAGACAGGAAGGGAGGAAACGTATTGTTCTCATAGTACAGGACCCCTTTACTGCCCCACAGTGTAATGCCCCCATTATACCCCTTATGCAGTATGTATGATGCCCCACACAGTGTAATGCCCCCATTATGCCCCCACACAGTCTAATGCCCCCATTATGCCCCTTATGCAGGATGTATGATGCCCCCACACAGTGTAATGCCCCCATTATGCCCCTTATGCAGGATGTATGATGCCCCCACACAGTGTAATGCCCCCATTATGCCCCTTATGCAGGATGTATGATGCCCCCACACAGTGTAATGCCCCCATTATGCCCCTTATGCAGGATGTATGATGCCCCCCACACAGTGTAATGCCCCCATTATGCCCCTTATGCAGGATGTATGATGCCCCCGACAGTGTAATGCCCCCATTATGCCCCTTATGCAGGATGTATGATGCCCCCACACAGTGTCATGCCCCCATTATGCCCCTTATGCAGGATGTATGATGCCCCCACACAGTGTAATGCCCCCATTATGCCCCTTATGCAGGATGTATGATGCCCCCGACAGTGTAATGCCCCCATTATGCCCCTTATGCAGGATGTATGATGCCCCCACACAGTGTAATGCCCCCATTATGCCCCTTATGCAGGATGTATGATGCCCCCACACAGTGTAATGCCCCCATTATGCCCCTTATGCAGGGTGTATGATGCCCCCACACAGTGTAATGCCCCCATTATGCCCCTTATGCAGGATGTATGATGCCCCCACACAGTGTAATGCCCCCATTATGCCCCTTATGCAGGATGTATGATGCCCCCACACAGTGTAATGCCCCCATTATGCTCCTTATGCAGTATGTATGATGCCCCCCACACAGTGTAATGCCTCCATTATGCCCCTTATGCAGGATGTATGATGCCCCCACACAGTATAATGCCCCCATTATGCCCCTTATGCAGGATGTATGATGCCCCCACTCAGTGTAATGCCCCCATTATGCTCCTTATGCAGGATGTATGATGCCCCCACACAGTGTAATGCCCCCATTATGCCCCTTATGCAGGATGTATGATGCCCCCACACAGTGCAATGCCCCCATTATGCCCCTTATGCAGTATGTATGATGCCCCCACAGTGTAATGCCCCCATTATGGCCATTATACAGTATGTATGATGCCCCTCACACAGTGTAATGCCCCATTATGCCCCTTATGCAGTATGTATGATGCCCCCACAGTGTAATGCCCCCATTATGTCCCTTATGCAGGATGTATGATGCCCCTCACACAGTGTAATGCCCCCATTATGTCACTTATGCAGGATGTATGATGCCTCCACACAGTGTAATGCCCCCATTATGCTCTTTTTGCAATATGTTTGATGCCCCCCACACAGAGTAATGTTCCTACACTACCACCTTCCCCCCCACACACAGTATAATGTTCCCATAGTATCGCTTGAGGTCCTGCAGTTGGAATAAGCCCTGAGGTTTTACAGTTGAAATAATCCCTCTGGAGTTTTCCCTCTGCCTGCTCCCCTACATGTATACCCTCGAGCATGTATACTTGCATGTAGGGGAGCAGGCCTTACTAGAGATCGAGGCTTTGTACAGTAATATACTGCATGAGGATGATATCAGAGGAGCATGAGATTTACCAATTATTCTTATGGTAGCATGAGACGGACTTTACAACCCACAGAGGTTGATCAGGTAGTGCAGCTAATCTAGGATGGCACATCAATGCGAGCTGTGGTAAGAAGGTTTGCTGTGTCTGTTAGCGTAGTGTCCAGTGGCTGGAGGCACTACCAGAAGACAGGCCAGTACACCAGGAGACGTGGAGGGGGCCGTATGAGGACAACAACCCAGGAGCAGGACCGCTACCTCCGCCTTTGTGCAAGGAGGAGCACTGCCAGAGGGCCCGACGTCCACAGATGGTGGTTGTGCTCACAGCCCAACACCGTGCAGGACGCTTGGCATTTACCACAGAACACCAGGATTAGCAAAGTCGCTACTGGCGCCCTGTGCTCTTCACAGATAAAAGCAGTTTCACACTGAGCACATGTGACAGACAAGTCTGGAGATGCCGTGGAGAGCGATCTGCAGCCTGCAACATCCTTCAGCATGACCGGTTTGGCAGTGGGTCAGTAATGGTGTGGGGTGGCATTTCTTTGGAGGGCTGCACAGCCCTTCATATGCTCGCCAGAGGTAGCCTGACTGCCATTAGGTACCGAGATGAGATCCTCAGACCCCTTGTGAGACCATATGCTGGTGTGGTTGGCCCTGCGTTCCTCTTAATGCAGGACAATGCCAGACCCCATGTGGCTGGAGTGTGTCAGCAGTTCCTGCAAGATGAAGGCATTGAAGCTATGGACTGGCCCTCCTGTTCCCTAGACCTGAATCCGATTGAGCTCATCTGGGACATCATGTCTCGCTCCATCCATTGCACCACTGACTGTCCAGGAGTTGGCGGATGCTTTAGTCCAGGTCTGGGAGGAGATCGCACAGGAGACCATCCGCAACCTCATCAGAAGCATGCCCAGGCGTTGTAGGGAGGTCATACAGGCACGTGGAGGCCACACACAATACTGAGCCTCATTTTGACTTGTTTTAAGGACATTACATCAAAGTTGGATCAGCCTATAGTGTGTTTTTCCACTTTAATTTTTGGGGTGACTCCAAATCCAGGCCTCCATTGGTTAATAAATTTGATTTCCATTGATGATTTTTATGTGACTTTGTCGTCAGCACATTCAACTTTGTACAGAATGAAGTATTCAATGAGAATATTTCATTCATTCAGATCTAGGATGTGTTATTTGAGTGTTCCCTTTATTTTTTTGAGCAGTGTGTGTATATATATTTATTATAAATACGCACACATATACTGCTCAAAAAATAAAGGGATTCAGGTCTGGGGAACGGGCGGGCCAGTCCATAGCTTCAATGCCTTCATCTTGCAGGAACTGCTGACACACTCCAGTCACATGAGGTCTGGCATTGTCCTGCATTAGGAGAAACCCAGGGCCAACCGCACCAGCATATGGTCTCACAAGGGGTCTGAGGATCTCATCTCGGTACCTAATGGCAGTCAGGCTACCTCTGGCGAGCACATGGAGGGCTGTGCGTCCCTCCAAAGAAATGCCACCCATACCATTACTGACCCACTGCCAAACAAGTCATGCTGAAGGATGTTGCAGGCAGCAGATCGCTCTCCACGGCGTCTCCAGACTCTGTCACATGTGCTCAGTGTGAACCTGCTTTCATCTGTGAAGAGCACAGGGCGCCAGTGGCGACTTTGCCAATCCTGGTGTTCTGTGGCAAATGTCAAGCATCCTGCACGGTGTTGGGCTGTGAGCACAACCCCCATCTTTGGACGTCGGCCCCTCATACCACCCTCATGGAGTCGGTTTCTAACCGTTTGTGCAGACACATGCACATTTGTGGCCTGCTGGAGGTCATTTTGCAGGGCTCTGGCAGTGCTCCTCCTGTTTCTCCTTGCACACAGGAGGAGGTAACAGTCCTGCTGCTGGGTTGTTGCCCTCCTATGGCTCCATCCACATCTCCTGGTATCTGCTCCATGCTCTGGACACTGTGGTGACTGACACAGCTACACTTCTTGCCACAGCTCGCACTGATGTGCCATCCTGGATGAACTGCACTACCTGAGCAACTTCTGTGGGTTGTACTGTAGACACCGCCTCATGCTACTGTACCTCTAGGGGTGAGAGCAATGGCAAAATGAAAAAGTGACCAAAACAACAGCCAAAAAGGATGAGAACAGAGAGATGGTCTGTGGTCACCACCTGCAGAACCGCTCCTTTATAGGGGTATCTTGCTAATTGCCGATCATTTCTACCAGTTGTCTGTACCATTTGCACAACAGCAGGAGAAATTGATTCACAATCAGTTTTGCTTCATAACTGGACAGGTAGATTGCACAGAAGTGTTATTGGCTTGGAGTTACATTGTGATGTTTAAGTGTTCCCTTTATTTTTTGAGCAGCGTGTGTGTATATATATAATATATTTACATATTTTTATTGATCATATATATTGTGCAAGACAAATTTGTTTTGCATCAAGTTGGAGATGACTACGGAATTGCACCCAATTCCACAAATTATATACTATTATCCAAATGATCAAAGGTTCATTATTATGCCATCAAGTTTAGTTGATTTGATAATCAGAATTATACTATATCAAATAATAAAGGAGATTATTTATGAAAAATTCTAAAGTGACTAGTGCATCAAATAGATAACAATTGATCATATCATATACTGTGTATAAAAATAATAAATAAACGATACAACAAAGATACCACCTATAAAGTACTCTTGTGCCATATTTCGATATGAAATTTATATAAGATTGATAGATTATTAATTACTAGAGATGAGCAAATGTTTTGATGTTCCGGTTCGGCAAATAAACCTGTAACATCAAAAAAATGCAAGCACCACACCTAAAATCAACTCCAGGTCTTTTATCTGCTTAATTGAGAATGAGATAACGAAGGGATTGCCCACAGCTGTCCATGACATAGCCTTGGAGTCAATTGTCCAATTACTTTTGGTCCCTTTAAAAACAGGGTGGCACATGTTAAGGAGCTGAAACTCCTAAACCCTTCATCCAATTTTAATGTGGATACCCTCAAATGAAAGCTGAAAGTCTGAACTTCAACTGCATCTGAATTGTTTTGTTTAAAATTCATTGTGGTAATGTCTAGAACCAAAATTAGAAAAATGTTGTCTCTGTCCAAATATATATGGACCTAACTGTATATGTTCTGCTCTGCGTTTTTTCTATTTTCTTACAGTACACACCACGTACAATTTACTGCACGCTTTGCATTCAATTATATATACAACATGATTACTGTTGCAATATTTATGCAGCTGTGGAGACATTTTTTGAGACCTGAACTAAATTACTCATGCCACAGCCATTTTGACCACATTTAAAAAATTTTTTGCAATTTAGCCATGCATGTCTTTGTCTCACAGTATTAGATCTCTTTGGGGATAAAATGTCTCCCCAAGATGATTGTCTCTTTGCCACAATTGAACACCCTGACTTCAGAATCTCAGATCTGACACTGTCATCATGCAATATGGGCAAATATTTATTTATTATTTTTTTTAATCTTATTAAATTGTAGACTAAATGTTAAAGCTAATGCTGGTTTCATTATCTTTTTTTTCATCAGTTTCACTCTCAGAGACATCAATTAGTTTTTCAATCACAAGCAAGAATAGAAGGAAAGGCAGCACTCACCCAGTCTTCTTTAAAACGTTCCTTTATTTTTGTGCGCGGAGGTTTGGACCCGTTGAAGCGCCGGAAGGCAGCGAAACGGCCGTTGTCCCTTTTTTCCTCTCCCCCGCACACCCTTCGGGGTCTCAGTCCAATGCTGCACGCTGAATTGCTCCACACACAAAAATAAAGGAACGTTTTAAAGAAGACTGGGTGAGTGCTGCCTTTCCTTCTATTCTTGCTTGTGATTGAAATATTTCTTGGATGTGCACCACCGTTTAAGTCTTGAAGCACATAGTCTGAATTATGCCCTGGTGATTGATCTTCTGAATAAACAGTGTGGTGGCAGAATGTTTCTCTTGCATTTGAATCAATTAGTTTTTCTCTGTCTCTTGTAGCTACGATCCTTGAAGCTCTGTCCAGAGTCCAGGGTGGGTAACCTCTCCTAATTAGTTTATCCCGACAAGTAGTGATTTCACTTTCTAGTTGTCAGCTTTACTGCAGTTACGCTTTATCCTGGTATACTCTCCCGCTGGGATGGCTTTTATGGTGTGACTGCGGTCGACTGCTTGCAGCATGCAGTATCGTATTTCTTGAGCGGGGTTTAGAAAATGATGAAGTAGCTATACTTCCATTTCCCCCCTCCAGTCTGAGGTCCAAGAATGGAATTACAGTGGGGTGAGTATTGTATGTGAATGACAAATTAAAATCATTAAGATACTGTACAAATTCCGGTATGGCAGATATATTGCCCCTCCATATGAAGATCAAATCATCGATGTATCTGACATACCAGAGCAGACAATTCACATAAGGATTCGCAGAAGTATACAAACATTTATGCTCCCAGAAGGACATTATTAAGTTTGCGAGCGACGGGGAGTATTTAGCTCCCATGGAGACCCCCTTGCACTGAAGGAAAAAAACCTGCTTGTACATAAAAAAAATATTAGTTATTAAAAATTGCACCTACAAGACAATATATTCACATAGATCAGAAGAATAAGCGCTGAATTTAAATATATGATACTTTAGTGTTTGGATAACAATATTATAGGGAATGCAAGTATACAATGACACTACATCGCAGCTAAGCCACGTGTAGTAAGGCTGCCATTCCATTTTAGATACCTGATTTAAGACATCCCTGGAGTCCTTTAAAAATCTTGCAGTTCTTTGAACTAATGGCTGCAGCAAATTATCCTTCCAATCCCCTATTAATTCAGTAACTGAGTTTATACCCGATACTATGAGTCTCATCGGGGGAGGAATTATATTTTTTTGTATGTTTGGCAGACCATATAAACCTGGCAACATTGGTTGCTCCACAATTAAATAATCCCTTTCTTTTTCAGTTATAACCTCTAGGGCAAAACCCTCTTGAATAATAGAATGGGTATCTATAACTAGCTTTTGTAATGCACACGCCCGGACTGACTGGCATGTGCGTGTATATGTAGTGATTCCACTGGACCGTACCGGAGAGTGCCAGGAGGGGCGTAACTAAGTATCTGCCAGATCCGACCAAGGTCGCACGACGGCATACGACGCCAGTGCACCAGGGAGGAACCGAGCTGAGGGACCCGGGTCTACTCCAGGTCAGACTCCGGACACGGCGGTTGGCCCACACCGGGGAATACAGGAACTGGAATGTTAGGCTGGCACACAGACTGGGGGAATAGGCGGACACGGCTGGTAAGCACGACTGGTATGCAGGCAGGGAGGTACTGGCAGGTACAACAGGTTGGTGCACAGAGTGGATAGGACCCAGTACAGACTGGGACTTCCGGAACAGAACCGCAGATGCGGTAGACAAACACAGCAGGGTGAGACCGCCCGGAGCGGCGGGCAAGAGCAGAGCAAGACGAGACCGCCAGGAGCGGAGAGTAAAGGGTCAGAGCAGAGCGAGACTGCCGGAGCGGCGAGCAAAGGGTCAGAGCAGAGCGAGACTGCCGAAGCGGCGAGCAAAGGGTCAGCAGAGCGAGACTGCCGGAGCGGCGAGCAAAGGGTCAGCAGAGCGAGACTGCCGGAGCGGCGAGCAAAGGGTCAGCAGAGCGAGACTGCCGGAGCGGCGAGCAAAGGGTCAGCAGAGCGAGACTGCCGGAGCGGCGAGCAAAGGGTCAGCAGAGCGAGACTGCCGGAGCGGCGAGCAAAGGGTCAGCAGAGCGAGACTGCCGGAGCGGCGAGCAAAGGGTCAGCAGAGCGAGACTGCCGGAGCGGCGAGCAAAGGGTGAGCAGAGCGAGACTGCCGGAGCGGCGAGCAAAGGGTCAGCAGAGCGAGACTGCCGGAGCGGCGAGCAAAGGGTCAGCAGAGCGAGACTGCCGGAGCGGCGAGCAAAGGGTCAGGGCAGAGCGAGACTGCCGAAGCGGCGAGCAAAGGGTCAGGGCAGAGCGAGACTGCCGGAGCGGCGAGCAAAGGGTCAGGGCAGAGCGAGACTGCCGGAGCGGCGAGCAAAGGGTCAGGGCAGAGCGAGACTGCCGGAGCGGCGAGCAAAGGGTCAGGGCAGAGCGAGACTGCCGGAGCGGCGAGCAAAGGGTCAGGGCAGAGCGAGACTGCCGGAGCGGCGAGCAAAGGGTCAGGGCAGAGCGAGACTGCCGGAGCGGCGAGCAAAGGGTCAGGGCAGAGCGAGACTGCCGGAGCGGCGAGCAAAGGGTCAGGGCAGAGCGAGACTGCCGGAGCGGCGAGCAAAGGGTCAGGGCAGAGCGAGACTGCCGGAGAGACAGTCTGGACTGGAAATCAAATGCGCGCTCTTGCACAGTGGGAGATATACCACTATGCAAGGACGCCGCCAGGTATGTTACAGCTTTGATGTGGGATTATCTAGGACTTTTTTATATGTTGTTTTATCTGACAGCATTTGTAAATCATACATCTCTGCTTCCATTAACCGCTTCCGACCTCCCACTTGTAAGGCGGCGGTGTTCACACCGTGCAGTAACTGAGGCAGTGACCCAAGCAAGTCCAACATAAGCAGCTTTTATTCAGCACTCACGGGTAAAACAGAAAGTCCTCTGGTTTTCAGCCGGGTTAACATAAGTCCATAACAACGGTTGCCGTGGGCAACGGCTGCGCCGGGCTGCTCAGAGCCTGACTGGTGCAGAGCCTACCCAGGCGTAGGTTCAGCTACACACAGGCCCGCTAAGCCTTCCTGCTATGTCCCTAGCGGGTCCGAACACTGAACAACACTAATCCTTAATGCAGGGTTTTTAAAGGACCTGAGGCAAGAGCCACTGGAAAACCCGGGTTGGAGGGAGGAATCCGCCCCACTGCCTTCCTGTAGTCTCCTCCAAGAAATGAAGGCCCCGGGTTTTACTAATCTGCCTTAGCCAGATAGCCTGACCAGGTCAATGCTCACCTTCATGCCTGCATTGCAGCCGCAGGTGTGTCTGTGGCTGCAATGCACTTCAATGGGTTTAATAGGTCTCTGTACACATTCTGGGGGATATATACCGTCCCTTGTATACGATCCCCGTCACTGCCTCACACACTGTACATAAACGTCGGTGCTGGCTGGGCTCTGTGCAGCGCCCACGTTTATGAACAATCGGCGGCCTCGCAGCGCTCAGGAACCCCAGGGTCCTGCAAGTGCTGCGGTTGCGGTGCAGAGCAACAGCTCTGACAGGTAACATCATCGGAACCTGATTGGATCAGGTCCCAATGATGCTAACCCTTTGCTATCTTCTATGCCGCGATCCATAGCGATTGCGGCATTTAGGAGATGGTGAGAGGAGAGGGGGTCGTCCACTCACCTTTCCGATGGCCCCCGTGATAGGACCTGGCGTTGTCATGGCAGCAAGAGGTAATATGATGACTTCCTGGTCTGCCATGCACGGTGTCCTGCTAGAATCAGCCAGCAGCTGAGTCTAGCAGGAGATCTGACAGTGTAAAACTGTCTGCTCTCATGCAATGCAATACATGTCTATTGCATTGCGTAAGACTAGTGATCAGAAAAATAAAAATTGAAGTTCCATACAGGGACTAAGTAAAAATGTAAAAAAAAAAAAAGTATAAAAAAATGTTTTCAAACTGTTAAAAAAATATATATATATTTTATCTCACAAAATAAAATTAAATAAATACGGTAAATAAACCAACAAATCAATATATTTATGCAAAAACAAAAAAAGTACATATGTTTGGTATCGCCGCATCCGGAACAACCCTATAAAACTGTTACACTAATTAACCCCTTCTGTAAACACCATAAAAAACGGAGCAAAAAGCTATGCTTTTACATGATACTGCCAAACAAAAAGTGGAATAAAATACAATCAAAAAGCTAAATGGAAATAAAAATGTTACCGCTAAAAACGTCATCTTGTCCTGCAAAAAAAAAGCCGCCATGCAGCTCCATCAGCTGAAAGATAAAAAAGTTGTAGCTCTTTTGTAATTCTTTTGTCTATAAAATAGTTTTTATTGTGTAAAAGCGCCAAAACATAAAAAAACTTTGTGTGGTATCGCTGTAAACATGCTGACCCGAAGAATAACGCTGCCTTATCAATTTTTACACTTGCGGAACGGTATTAAAAAAAACCTCAAAAAACAAATCCTGAATTGCTGTTTTTTGTTCATTGTACCTCCCAAAAAACAGAATAGAAAACGATCAAAAAATGTCACATGCCCAAAAATGGTTCCAATAATAACGTCAACTGGACCCGCAAAAAACAAGCCCTCACATGACTCTGTCGGCCAAAATCTGGAAAAATCATAGCTCTCAAAATATGGCAATGCAAAAACTAGATTTTGCAAAACAAAGCGTCTTTTAGTGTATGACAGCTGTCAATCATAAATACCCTATATAAATCTGGTATCACTGTAATAGCAACGACCCGAAGAATATAGTTGTCTAATTTTTTTCACTTATACCGCATGAGGAACGGCGTAAAAAATAAATAAAAACAATTTTTCACCTGCTGCTAATTTGTTCATTCTGCTTCCCAAAACAATGCAGTATGGCGCGTCTCCCGTTTATTCTGTGCTAAGCGCTTACACCGGGGTTTCCGTGTAAATCTCTGAAATACATGATTCAGACGGAACACCCGACGGAAGATTCCCTGTAATGAGGCTGATGGAGGCACCGTGTAGCCTATCATCCCACAGTGTCAGGTTTTTTTTAGACATGTGTAAAAGTGTGATTGGCCACAATTTTGTGCACCTCTGAAAAAAAGGACACCGCTAAACAGAGCCAAGACTGAGTCCTGAGTAACTCTGCTGCCTCACTATAGTGAATGGTTCCCTCGGGGGTTTCATCTGAATTACATCACTTGGAGATTTAGATGGAAACCCCGATGTAAGTGCCCAGCGTAGAGAGCCGGATAAACGTTATGTAAAATGTTCCCAATAAAAGCTTCAACTCAATCCACAAAAAAAGCAAGTCCCCACTCAGGTCTGTCATCTAGCGAAAATATAAGGGACTTTCAAGTTACTGGTAGCACAAAGGCTGTGGAAAAGCAAAATGGCCCTTGCCCCCCAAAGAAATTCAGCAAATCCTGTGCTCCCAAGTCCAAATGCTCCCCTCCCTTCTGAGCCCCACAATGTGCCTAAACTATATTTGGGGTCCACATGTCTGGCATTCCTGTAGCGATGAGAGCCCGCCTAATTTACAGGTGCATGTCTACAGAAGCATGAGCTGGGCACAACGTACTGGTCTCTACAACGTACTAGTCACTACAACGGCAGTTTGAAATTTTCACTCAGCAACATCCACTGCTGCATGTTTCTGGAAAACACGCATGAAGTGAAAATTGTCACTACACCTGTATGTAAATTTCCAAAGGGGTATAATTTCCAAAATGGGGTCACTTGAGGGGGGATTCTGCTCTTCTAGCACTTAGGGGCTCTGTATAGAGTCCTCAAACTATTCTACAATAATTTGTTCTCCAGGAGTCAAATAGCGCTCCCTCCCTCCTGAGTCTTGCCGTATGGCTAGGCGGTACTGTACAGCCACATATGGGGTATTGCCACGTTTAGAAGAAATTGTGTGACACATTTTGGCACCATTTTTACCCATTCCCCTCTGTGAAAATGTAAAATCTGAGGCTAAAACTATTTTTTTGTGGTAAAAATGTAATTATTTTTTCCTCACTGCCAAATGGTATAAATTTCTGTCACATGTGATGTAAATATGATCACTGCACCCCTAGATGAATTCATGTCGTTTGTAAAATGGAGTAATTTATGGGGGGGTTTCTTCTGTTCTGGGACCTCAGGGGCTCTCCCAGTGGGTCATATCACCTGCAAACCACAACAGTAAAATCTGCACTGTAACATGGCGCTCCTTCCCTTATGAGCTTTGCATTGTGCCTGCAAAGTAGTTTTCGACCACTTATGGGGTATTAATGTACTTAAGAGAAGCTGTTTAACATTTTCTCTTATTACCCCTTTTGAAAACTGCAAACTTGGGGTCAAAGCAACACTTGAATGGAAAAAATAGTAATATTTCATTTACTCAGCCCAATGTTATACAAGTTTGTGTATCGCCTGAGTTTTAAAAAATACTCCCTACTCCCGTAGATGAATTTCTTGAGAGGTGTAGTTTACAAAATGGTGTCACTTGTGGGGGTTTCTGCTGTTTTGGTATGTCAGCGACTCTTCAAATGTGACATGGTGTCTGCAACCTCTTCCAAGCCCTGCCGTGCGCTAAAGCAGTAGTTTTCCTCCCCATATGGGGTATCGGCTTACTCAGGAGGAATTGCACAACAAACTGCATGGTGCAATTACTCCTGTTACCCTTATGAAAATGTAAAATTGGGGGCTGAAAAACATTTTTGTGGGAAAAATGTGAAAGTTTTATTTTTACGGCTTAATGTTATAAACTTCTGTGAAGCACCTGGGGGTTTAAGGTGCTCACCACACATCTAGATAAGTTCCCTGAGTGGTCTGGTTTCCAAAATGGTGTAACTTGTGGGGGGTTTCCACTGTTTAAGCACATCAGAGGCTCCCCAAACACGAGATGGCGTCCACTAGTTATTTAAGCAAATTTTACATTCAAAAAGTCAAATGGTGCTCCTTCCCTTCCGAGCCCTGCCGTGGACCCCTACAGTAGTTTTCCCTCACATATGGTGTATCAGCGTGCTCAGGAGAAACTGCACAACACATTTTGTAGTTCATTTTTTCCTGTTACCCTTGCGAAAAAAAAAAAAAATTTGATCTAAAGTAACATTTTTGTGAAAAAAAAGTTAAATGTTCATTGTTTACTTCCATATTCCAAAAATTCCTGCGAATCACCTGAAGGGTTAATAAACTTATGGAATGTGGTTTTGAGCCCCTTGAGGGGTGCAGTTTTTAGAATGGTGTCACTTTGGATTATTTTCTGTCATAAAGGCCCCTCAAAGTCACTTCAAATAAAATGTGGTCCCTAAAATTTGGTTTTGAAAATTTTGTTGGATAAATGAGAAATCAATGGTCAACTTTTAACCCCTATAACTTCCTAGCGAAAAAAATTTGGTTCCAAAATTGTGCTCATGTAAAGTAGACATGTTAGAAATGTTATTAACTATTTTGTCACATATCTTTCTGATTTAAGGGCATAAAAATTCAAAGTTTGAAAATTGCAACATTTTCAAAATTTTTGCCATGCCAAATTTCCGATTTTTTTCACAAAGTAACGCAAGTCATATCGAATAAATTTTACCACAATCATGACATACAATATGTCACGAAAAAAACAGTCTCAGAATCAGTGGGATCCGCTGAAGCATTCCAGAGTAATTACCTCATAAAGTGACAGTGGTCAGATTGACCAAAAATTGGCCTGATCACGAAGGCGTTGGTGTTAAAGGGTTAATACTACTACTCCTCCCTTGTCTGACATTCTTATGACAAGATCTTTCATACATTTTAATTCTTGAAGGGCAATCCGTTCTTTATTGGTCACATTTCACTTGACAGTCCCCATATTCGGAAATGAGTGCAGCACCTTTTACATTTGCTGCACAACATCCTGAAAAATATCCATTGAATCAGATCTGGACTGAATAGGATAAAATCCTAAAAATTTGACTTTGGTTTTCTTTGGATATGGGTCACACTATGACTAAGAACATCTGAGTTCGAAACATGTTATTGTGACTCGTAAGTCCCATTGTCTTGTTTTAACTTTTTCACAATAAATGGAGTTTTAACTTTTATCACATTACCTGGATTTCGTGCTGGATTTTTCGCCCTTCTGTGGAGTGGGTACGGAAAGTATTCAGACCCCTTTAAATTTTTCACTCTTTGTTTCATTGCAGCCATTTGGTAAATTCTAAAAAGTTCAGTTTTTTCTCATTAAAGTCCACTCTGCACCCCATCTTGACTGAAAAAAAACAGAAATGTAGACATTTTTGAAAATGTATTAAAAATGAAAAACTGAAATATCACATGGTCATGAGTATTCAGACCCTTTGCTCAGACACTCATATTTAAGTCACATGCTGTCAATTTCCTTGTGATCCTCCTTGAGATGGTTCTACTCCTTCATTGGATTCCAGCTGTGATTAATTAAACTGATAGGACTTGATTCAGAAAAGCACACACCTGTCTATATAAGACCTCACAGCTCACAGTGCATGTCAGACCAAATGAGAATCATGAGCTCAAAAGGAACTGCCCAAGCAGCTCAGAGGCAGAATTGTGGCAAGGCACAGATCTGGCCAAGGTTACAAAAGAATTTCTGCTTTACTCAGAAATTTCACAAAGAGTGAAAAGAATAAAGGGGTCTGAATACTTACCTTGACTTCTCCAAAGTGTTTGATACCGTGCCACACAAAAGGTTGGTATATAAAATGAGAATGCTTTGTCTGGGGGATAATGTGTGCAAGTGGGTAAATAGCTGGCTGAGTGATAGAAAGCAGAGGGTGGTTATCAATGGAGTAAGCTCAGGGTATGTCAGGGTTACTAGCGGGGTGCCTCGAGGGTCTGTCTTGGGCCCTATATTATTTAATATATTTATTAATGATCTGGTGGAAGGGTTGCATAGTAAAATAGCAATATTTGCAGATGATACTAAACTTTGTAAAGTAGTTAATACAGATGAGGATAGGGCACAGCTACAGGAGGATTTAGATAAATTGGGGAGTTGGGCCAAAAAATGGCAAATGGGGTTCAATGCCGATAAATGTAACGTCATGCACATGGGAAAGAACAACAGCAGTCACCCATACATATTAAATGGGAAACCGTTGGGGAAATCTGACATGGAGAAGGACCTGGGCGTCTTGGTTAACAGCAAATTAAATTGGAGTGCCCAGTGTCAGGCAGCAGCTGCGAAGGCAAATAGAGTCATGGCATGCATCAGAAGAGGAATAGGTGCATATGATGAGAACATTGTTCTTCCTCTGTATAAAGCGCTGGTAAGGCCGCTCTTAGAATATTGTGCACAGTTCTGGGCTCCAGTGCTCAGGAAAGACATATTGGAGCTAGAGAGGGTACAAAGGAGGGCGACTAAGGTAATAAAGGGAATGGAGGGACTAGAATACCCAGAGAGGTTGTCAAAATTAGGCCTATTTACGTTGGAAAAGAGAAGGATTAGGGGAGACCTCATAAACATGTATAAATACATCAGGGGGCAGTACAGAGATATCTCCCATGACCTGTTTATACCAAGGATGGTGACAAAGACGAGGTGGCACACTATGCATCTGGAGGAAAGGAGGTTCCTGCACCAGCATAGAAGGGGATTCTTTACGGTCAGAGCCGTGGTGATGTCCAACTCACTTAATGAGTTCAAGAGAGGCCTGGACGCCTTTCTTGAGAACAATAAAATTACATCTTATGCTTAGTTAATTAATCCAGGGATTTAATCTGACTGCCAGATTGGAGTCGGGAAGTGAATTTTTCCTCAATGATGTAAATTGGCCTATACCGCATGGGCTTTTTTTTGCCTTCCCCTGGATCAACGCTGTGGAATAGCTGCAGTGCACAAGAAATAGGCTGAACTGGATGGCCTTATAAACTGTTACTATGTTCCATACCCACTGTGTGTGTGTGTATGTGTGTATATATATATGTATATATATATATATATATATATATATATATATATATATAAAAAAGTATTTAGTCAGCCACCAATTGTGCAAGTTCTCCCACTTAAAAATATGAGAGAGACCTGTATTTGACATCATAGGTAGACCTCAACTATGAGCGACAAAATGAGAAAACAAATCCTGAAAATCACATTGTCTGATTTGGAAATAAATTTTTTTTTCAAATTTTGGTGGAAAATAAGTATTCGGTCAATTACAAACAAGCAAGATTTCTGGCTCTCACAGACCTGTAACTTCTTTAAGAGGCTCCTCTGTCCTCCACTCATACCTGTAGTACTGGCACCTGTTTGAACTTGTTATCAGTATAAAAGCCCCTGTCCACAACCTCAAACAGTCACACTCCAAACTCCACTGTGGTGAAGACCAAAGACCTGTCGAAGGACTCCAGAAACAAAATTGTAGCCTCGCACCAGGCTGGGAAGACTGAATCTGCAATAGGCAAGCAGCTTGGTGTGAAGAAATCAACTGTGGGAGCAATAATTAGAAAATAGAAGACCTACAAGACCACTGATAATCTCCCTCAATCTGGGGCTCCACACGAGATCTCACCCCGTAGGTCAAAATGATCTCAAGAACGGTGAACAAAAATCCCAGAACCACACGGGGGGACCTAGTGAATGACCTGCAGAGAGCTGGGACCAACGTTACACAGGCTACCTTCAGTAACACACTACACCACCAGGGACTCAGATTCTGCAGTGCCAGACATGTCCCCCTGCTTAAGCCATTACATGTCCAGACTCTTCTGAAGTTTGCTAGAGAGCATTTGGATGATCCAAAAGAGTATTGGGAGAATGGTCAGATGAAACCAAAGTAGCACTGTTTGGTAGAAGCACAATTCATCGTGTTTGGAGGGGAAAGAATGCTGAGATGCATCCAAAGAACACCATACCTACTGTGAAGCATGGGGGTGGCAACATCATGCTTTGGGGCTGTTTATCTGCCAAGGGACCAGGACGACTGATCCGTGTAGATGAAAGAATGAATGGGGCCATGTATCGTGAAATTTCGAATGCAAACCTCCTTCCATCAACAAGGTCATTGGAGATGAAACGTGGCTGGGTCTTTCAGCATGACAATGATCCCAAGCACACCGCCAGGGCAACGAAGGAGTGGCTTTGCAAGAAACATTTCATGGTCCTGGACTGGCCTAGCCAGTCTTCAGATCTAAACACTATAGAAAACCTTTGGAGGGAGTTGAAAGTCCATGTTGCCCAGCGACAGCCCCAAAACATCACTGCTCTAGAGGAGATGTGCATGGAGGAATGGGCCAACATACCAGCAACAGTGTGTGCCAACCTTGTGAAGACTTACAGAAAACGTTTGACCTCTGTCATTGCCAAGAAAGGATATATAACAAAGTATTGAGTACTTATTTTCCACCAAAATATGAAAAAAAATTCTTTCCAAATCAGACAATGTGATTTTCAGGATTTGTTGTCAAATTTTGTCTCTCATAGTTGAGGTCGACCTATGATGTCAATTACAGGCCTCTCTCATCTTTTTAAGTTTGAGAACTTGCACAATTGCTGGCTGACAAAATACTTTTTTTCCCCACTGTATAATCTGTATAATATAGTGTGTGTGTGTGTGTGTGTGTATATATTTGCTAATTATACGTTCTATAGGGCTTCTGAGGGACACAATTGTCGTTCCTTAGGGTGCCAACCTCCTCTTCTAGGCAGCATCAGCTTAGTTTAGGTACGGGATTGGGTAAGGTAGTGACTGTATCAATCATTCATTGTTTACATCTGTTTATATACAGTACATCCACAACAAGCCATTGAGCTTGTAATTTTGGTAGTGTTAACCCCTTCATGACCGGGCCATTTTCCATTATTGCATTTTCGTTTTCTGCTCCCTTTCTTCCTACAGCCATAACTTTTTTCTTTTTTGGTAAAAAAACAAAGCCACAATAAGAAGAATTAAAATTCCCCCACAATTGAAGAAAAAAAGAAAAAAAAAATTAATTCTTCTTATTGTGGCTTTGCTTTTTATGTTTAGAGTAGGGACTCATAAGCATGAGGACCCTTGACGCGGGTTACGAGCTTGAGTATTTTGCCCAAAATATCGGCCAATACGTCATATATTATATATGCATTTTTGCACTTTTTTATTCCACTTTTTTATTATTAATGCAGAAGAAGCATTCATAAAGTGTTGTGCCTGCTATCTGATGTATATACTTCTCATCAAGTTCTTGTTAAGTGTGGAAAAGTTTGCCTTTGGACTTTTCCCTCATTAATCTCCATACCATCTGGTCCGTGCCTGCCAAGTACAGCAGCGGCATGCGGTCTGCAGAGTCGGGAGATATGACTCCACCAGATATACAGTATATATTTATAGATACAGTACCCACCAAAAGTTTGGACACATCTTGTCATTTAAAGATTTTTCTGTATTTTCGTGACTTTGAAAATTGTACATTCACACTGAAGGCATCAAAACTATGAATTAACACATGTGGAATTATATACTTAACAAAAAAGTGTGAAACAACTGAAAATATGTCTTATATTCTAGGTTCTTCAAAGTAGCTACCTTTTGCTTTGATGACTGCTTTGCACACTCTTGACATTCTCTTGATGTACAGTTGAAACCAGAAGTTTACATACACTATATAAAGACACATATGCATGTTTCTCTCAATATCTGACATGAAATCAGAATAAACCTTTCCAGTTTTAGGTCAAATAGGATTACCATAATTTACCATAATTTTTAATATTTGCCAGATGAGAGAGAATGTTTTAAGGCATTTTTATTACTTACTGCAAAGTTAAAACATTACATACATTTCATTAGTATTTGGTACCATTGCCCTTAAACTTGTCTTGTGCTTTTTGCATGTTTTTACTATTTCTGCTCTTATCTGGTGTCTTTCTTGTAACATAGGAAAGACTAAGGCCAGAAATAAACACCATAAAACAGTGTACATGAAGACTTTCGTATCAAATAATTTCTGTCCGAGGTGTTTGTGTGAACAAAAAAGCTTTTATAAAAGCCTCAAACTTGAGATCTAATATGATACAAGATTACAGTCCGGGGAAGAAGGGAAACATTCATATAGACGACCGGTGGAGATGTAGTCGGTGACGGATTCTGGCCCAATATGTTTCTAGAGCCATAGTAGAAAATGAAGATGCCGTCCTGATCATGAAGTAGTTATTTCTCATGTCATGTGTAATGAATATCTCCTGTAGTATTACTAATGCCGATTCCAGTGTCCGTAAATGAGACGACAATTAGCATTATGGAAGATGAGTCTATGAGAAACGTGTTCAGCTGCAGACTCTGAGGAAGAAACTGCTTGTTGTCTGTGGCCTAAAATACACTGCTCCAAAAAATAAAGGGAACACTTAAACAACAGAATATAACTCCAAGTAAATCAAACTTCTGTGAAATCAAACTGTCCACTTAGGAAGCAACACTGATTGACAATCAATTTCACATGCTGTTGTGCAAATGGAATAGACAATAGATGGAAATTATTGGCAATTATCAAGACACCCTCAATAAAGGAGTGGTTCTGCAGATGGGAACCACAGACCACATCTCAGCACCAATGCTTTCTGGCTGATGTTTTGGTCACTTTTGAATGTTCGTTGTGCTTTCATACTCGTGGTAGCATGAGACGGACTCTACAACCCACAGAAGTTGCTCAGGTAGTGCAGCTCATCCAGGATGGCACATCAATGCGAGCTGTGGCAAGAAGGTTTGCTGTGTCTGTCAGCGTAGTGTCCAGAGGCTGGAGGCACTACCAGGAGACAGGCCAGTACACAAGGAGACGTGGAGGGGGCCGTATGAGGACAACAACCCAGCAGCAGGACCGCTACCTCCGCCTTTGTGCAAGGAGGAACAGGAGAAGCACTGCCAGAGCCCTGCAAAATGACCTCTAGCAGGCCACAAATGTGCAAGTGTCTGCACAATCCATAAGAAACCGACTCCATGAGGGTGGTATGAGAGCCCGACGTCCCAACACCGTGCAGAACGCTTGGCATTTGCCACAGAACACCAGGATTGGCAAAGTCGCCACTGGTGCCCTGTGCGCTTCACAGATGCAAGCAGGTTCACACTGAGCACATGTGAGAGATGTAACAGAGTCTGGAGATGCCGTGGAGAGCGATCTGCTGCCTGCAACATCCTTCAGCATGACCTATGGCAGTGGGTCAGTAATGGTGTGGTGTGGCATTTCTTTGGAGGCCCACACAGCTCTCCATGTAGCCAGACTGCCATTAGGTACCAAGGTGAGATCCTCAGACCCCTTGCGAGACCATATGCTGGTGCGGTTGGCCCTGGGTTCCTCCTAATGCAGGACAATGCCAGACCTCATGTGGCTGGAGTGTGTCAGCAGTTCCTGGAAGATGAAGGCATCCTGTCTCGCTCCATCCACCAAGGTCACGTTACACCACAGACTGTCCAGAAGTTGGCGGATGCTTTAGTCCAGGTCTGAGAGGAGATCCCACAGGAGATCATCCGCAACCTCATCCGGAGCATGCCCAGGCATTGTAGGGAGATCATACAGGCACGTGGCCACACACAATACTGAACCTCATTTTGACTTGTTTTAAGGACATTACATCAAAGTTGGATTAGCCTGTAGTGTGTTTTTCCACTTTCATTTTGGTGGTGACTCCAAATCCAGGCCTCCATTGGTTAATAAATTTGATTTCCGTTGATGATTTTTGTGTGATTTTGTTGTCCGCACATTCAGCTTTGTACAGAACAAAGTATTCAATGAGAATATTTCATTCATTCAGATCTAGGATGTGTTATTTGAGTGTTCCCTTTATTTTTTTGAGCAGTGTATATAGGTTTTATTTCTAGATGTAAAGAAGAAAACTAAATACTGTAAAATTATAAATCTCCTCATGTTTTCCCTGATTATCTCTAGTAATTGTATTATTACACAGGATTTTTATGATATTACATCGGCTCATCGTCTTCTCGTTCAGGTCTCTACAATATCGGATCCTCTCAGTAAAGATCTTCTATACAAGTGAATTTTCCTGATTTATCCATCAAAGATGGAAATGGACAGAGACAAGATGGCGGAGAGGATATTACACCTCACCCTAGAGATCCTCTTCCGGGTTACTGGAGAGGTGAGAGATTCTGATGACGTCACATTGCATCATTCTTATCTATGGGAATAACAGATGGACAGAACTGGAGAGGTGAGGACTCTGGAAATGTCTGTAGTGAGGTTTATGAATGTGTCTCTCCATAACCAGGATTACACAGTAGTGAAGAAGACCTCTAGTGGGCGCTGTCAGGACCCTGTGTCTGAGGGATGGGGAAGACCCCTGAGCCCAATCACGGGGCCTCCATCTCACCCCTTCATACATGAGGACATCAATGACCAGAAGATCCTAGAACTCACTTACAAGATGATTGAGCTGCTGACTGGAGAGGTGACACTGCTGGGAATGCTGGGACATTATACAGTAACGCTATGAAGGGATCGGGGGGATGACGGTATCATTGTATATGTCAGGTTCCTATAAGGTATCAGGATGTTGCAGTCTATTTCTCCATGGAGGAGTGGGAGTATTTAGAAGGACACAAAGATCTGTACAAGGACGTCATGATGAATGTTCCCCAGCCCCTCACATCACCAGGTAATAGACAGGACTGAATACACACGGCCTATAATTATCTGTATGTAAAGAATGAATCCAGTCCTTGTATGTGTTTCCTCCAGATCTATCCAGTAAGAGGACAACACCAGAGAGATGTCCCCGTCCTCTTCTTCCACAGGACTGTAAACAAGAAGATCCCAATGTTCCTCAGGATCATAAGGTAGATGGAGAGAAGGTGTCATGAGATCTCCCCTATGATGTGTAGATGGCTGTGAAGGTCTTGTGCTCAGTCTTGTTTTATCCACCAGTATTATATGTTTTACACTTGTGTAATGAAAACGGTGGAGATGGCAGGATTAGAGCTGATCATAGATGGGACTTCTCCATCTGTCTGTGACTTTTACAATATTTGTTTCAGGTTGAAGATCTGACCCACATTAATACTACAGAGACATATGTGAGGGGTGATGAGCGGTGTAAAGAGATGATTCCTACAGATGACCTCCCAGGTGAGTAGTAACCACTAAATGCAGAGAAGTTACAGATTCTTATAAGTCACCGGCTGTGGCTGCTTTATCGGTTGTGTAGTCCGGCTGTATCACAACCGTGTGATCACCATTTTACCTCTAGACTACAACATTCTCCTCCACCAAAAACTGTTCAAATGATTTTGGCCATTGAAAGCCCTTTTCTATAGAACTTATAACTTGGAGGATCCACCTACTCCCTGTGATTAGAAGACGCTGACCATTACCTCCTCAGATCTGTAAACTACAAAACCAGATGACAATCTACGTAGAATGTACAGACAGTTTAGAAAATCACTTGAAGAAAATATTATGATGGGCCTGTAAGTGAAAGCGGAGGGTAATGATGGTGTTGGCTTCCTAGAACCCTGATATCTTATTGGATGAATCTACCTTCTCTCCCTTCTGTGCTGCTGAATGTGCTCATATGGTCCCTACAAGACCAGGTCCAGTTTTAATGACCAAACTTCACTTTTATGATCGACAACATTAAATGTGCAGTGAGGCCAAGTGTGAATTTCTGTACAATAACAACAGAGTTTCCCTTTTGTCCTGATTTTTCAATTTCTTTTAAAACCGACTAACTTCATACAGGATCGCAATTAACTATGCAAAAAACATTACACCTGTGCCATGATATACAGGTGCTTCTCAATAAATTAGAATATCATCAAAAAGTTAATTTATTTCAGTTCTTCAAAAAAGTGAAACTCACATATTATATAGAGCCATTACAGAGTGATCTATTTCAAGTGTTTATTTCTGTTAATGTTGATTATAGCTTACAGCCAATGAAAACACAAAAGTCATTATCTCAGTAAATTAGAATACTTTATAACAGCTTGAAAAAATATTTTAAAATCCGAAATGATGTCCTACCGAAATGTATGTTTAGTAAATGCACTCAATACTTGGTCGGGGCTCCTTTTGCATCAATTACTGCATCAATGCGGCAATGTGGCATGGAGGGATCAGCCTGTGGCACTGCTGAGGTGTTATGGAAGCCCAGGTTGCTTTGATAACAGCCTTCACCTCGTCTGCATTGTTGGGTCTGGTGTCTCTCATCCTCCTCTTGACAATACCCCATAGATTCTCTATTGGGTTAAGGTCAGGCGAGTTGCTGGCCAATCAAGCACATTGATACTGTTCTTTTTAAACCAGGTATTGGTACTTTTGGCAGTGTGGACAGGTGCCAAGTCCTGCTGGAGAATGAAATTTCCATCTCCAAAAAACTTGTCGGCAGAGGGAAGCATAAAGTGCTGCAAAATGTCATGGTAGACGGCTGCGCTGACTTTGGTGTTGATAAAACAGTGGACCTACACCAGCAGATGACATGGCTCCCCAAACCATCACGGATTGTGGAAACTTCACACTAGACGTCAAGCAGCTTGGATTGTGTGCCTCTCCACTCTTCCTCAAGACTCTGGGACCTCTATTTCCAAATGAAATGCAAAATTTACTTTAATCTGAAAACAACACCTTGGACCACTAAGCAACAGACCAGGTCTTTTTCTCCTTGGCCCAGGTAAGACGCTTCTGGCGTTGTCTGTTGGTCATGACTGGCTTGACACAAGGAATGCGACACTTGTAACACATGTCCTGGATAAGTCTATGTGTGTTGACGCTCTTGAAGCAATGACTCCAGCAGCAGTCCACTTCTTGTGAATCTCCCCCCAAATTTTTGAATGGCCTTTTCTTAACAATCCTTTCAAGGCCGCAGTTAACCCGGTTGCTTGTGCACCTTTTTCTACCACACTTCTTCCTTTCACTCAACTTTCCATTAATATGCTTGGATACAGCACTCTGTGAACAGCCAGCATCTTTAGCAATGACCTTTTGTGGCTTACCCTCCTTGTGGAGTGTGTAAGTGACTGCCTTCTAGACATCTGTCAAGTCAGCAGTCTTCCTCATGATTGTAGAGCCTACTGAAACAGACTAAGGGACCTTTTTAAACGCATAGGAATCCTTTGCAGGTGTTTTTTGTTAATTATTCTAATTTACTGAAATAATAACTTTTGTGTTTTCATTGACTGTAAGCCATAATCATCAACATTAACAGAAATAAGCGCTTGAAATAGATCACTCTGTTTGTAATGACTATATAATATGAGTTTCACTTTTTTTAAGATCTGAAATAAATTAACTTTTTGATGATATTCTAATTTATTGAGAAGCACCTGTATCTCTAAGCTGTGCGAGGCTGATAGCTGTAATATACTGTAATATATACACCTGCAGGAGATGTGTTGGCATGGCTCGAGCCCTGGTATGTTGGGTTCACTTCACGCCATAAATTCCATTATGTTTTCAATCCTAAGGAATTCAGATTACTGCACAATCTCTCCTGAAATGGGGGCACTAATACTTTCTCTACTCTCCTGGTCAGAACTCATAGTAGCTCCAATGGTCCACCATAAATAAGTGTAAGTCCGCTTTAATGTTGGAGTTCTCCCCTCATACATATGTTCTTGTTGAGGATATAACATATTTTTTATGTATTTTTTTCCAGGTTCATTCTGTATGATAGTTTGATTGTGGTGGGATCGGCCTGACTCACTTATGTGACTCTGTAACTCCCTGGTAGTCTTTCAAAAAAAGGTCTCCATTACGTCTTCCCAATGCCCGAGGTCTAAATATAAGAAACCTCAGCTCTGCACTATTATAAAAAGTTCATTTAAAATGTCTAATATTTCTTCTTGAAATTCATCTGATCTGAAAATATTGGCACTTAGCGATAATTTAGATTGCCAAGAACCACATACTCTAATTACCCCCGAGAGGTTTCACCACTATTTACTCATTTTTTTTTTATAAAGAAGCCTGTTCAGCTTGATTTCTTCAGTTCTTCAGTAGATGTGTTATGGTCTATAGTCACAGTTTTGCCCATCACCCCTTTAACTTCTTTAAAGGAAATCTCTCATCCCCTGGGAGATGTGAGACCTCTAATATGGGCATACAGGTTATAGAAAAGTAAATCTATACATACCTGTATGGCCCATAGTAGAGGTCTGCTTGCAGTGAAATTGAGTTTTATAAAATCTGTCTTCACATGCTTGGTGTCCCCTGGACACCAAGAAATCCCCGCCTATCTCTTTAGTTAGCCCAGAAATTCCTGCCTATCTGCTTATGTAGCATGTCCCCCCCCCCTCCCCTGCACATGAGCGTTGCGACTGCAGAGCAGTGCAGAGACAAACGGACCGGGAGGAAACAAAGCTCTCCTGATGTGAGCGTCGCATTGCGCATGCGCGGGAAATGAGTTAAACCAGTGCACGTCACAGGTCCCTGTGATGTGTAGGGGAGGTGGAGAACATGCTAAATAAGCAGATAGGCGGGGACTTCTTGGCGTCCGGGGGACACCAAGCATGTGATAACGGATTTTATAAAACTCCCATTTCACTGCAAGCAGACCTCTACTATGGGCCATACAGGCATGTATAGATCTACTTTTCTATAACCTGTATGCCCATATTAGGGGTCTCCAATCTCCCAGGGGGTGGCAGATTCTCTTTAACCCCTCTACATGGATCTGGACTTACACAGAGACCCCTAGCTTGGGCCACTGTGTTACCTGCTGTTCTGTTGTGTCAGATGGGAAGAATAGTCAGCTATTCGGGTCAGAACCAGGAGGGCAGAGAAAATACAAAATCAGAAGAAACTAATAGTCAGTAAAGGGGCCGAGGTCACAACAGAAACAAATAGACAAACCGAGAGCTGAGCACAGAGGACTGAACCAGAGGAGAACAAGGCTGGATCTGGCAGCTTCCCGCAATATGCTTCCAGCTTTAGTAGGGTGCGGTGCTTTCCAATTAACTGAAGCAGGGAGCAGATTACTCCAGCTGGACAGCACACACACCCATACTGCCAGACTGGATGATACTACTGGTCCCAGCAACCCTAATCTTAATGGCTAGACAGAGCCTGCGCCGCCAGAGCTTCTGGTTCTGACGTCTCCTCCTTCACCAGCGCCGCCTGCAGGATGAATAAAGCTCCTGGTGACAGAATTAGACGTTGCAGGAGCAGATCCCAGAGAAAATGGGACCCACCATTTGCAGAAACCTTGATATGACAAAATGAAAGAAAACCAGAGCAGTAGAAATCCCCATAAGGTGACTCCATCTTGGAAATTATAACCTTCAGGGAATTAATCTATAGGAGTAGGGACTATTTTGACTCCACAGGCACTTTCCCTAAATTAGCACGCAGTGGATGTTGGAGAGTGAAAATTGCAAAAATGCCATTTTATTACCCAACACACAGTGCCCAGATAAATTAAGTGGGTTCTTCTCACTATAGTAATGCCAAATACATGAACGCTAAATGTGGTTTGGGCACAGTCTTTTAGACTGTGAACTGTAATTGACTTGGTGAATAATTTTTTTTTTATTTTTTTTTTACGTAACTTGCCATTTTTACAGACCCTTTAAGTAAAAATGTTAAAAAAATGTAAGAACATTTTATTCAATAATAATACTTAATTTTATTCTTGGCAGATGACTGTACCAGGAGATCAGAAGGACAACTGACATCTTCAATTTTTAAATCACATGAGATTGAGATCCAACAAGATGCAATTGAAATGAATGCCATTACTCCAGATATACCATCATCCCTTCACTGCAAAGATCTGTCATCTAATCCTTTGAAACAGGTCCTGTCTTCTGATTCATTAGCGACTACTAAGGAAAATCAAAGTTACAAAATAAGCATTAAAAAACGAACTGCTCCTAAAGCAAAGAAGCCATTTTCACGTTCAGAATATAGAAATACTCTTCTTAAACAAGAAAAAATTCGCAGATCAGATCTTGCGAGGCAGAGAACTCACACAGGGGAGAAGCCATTTTCATGTTTGGAATGCGGGAAATGTTTTAACGATAAATCAGTTTTGATTAATCACCAGAGAACTCACACAGGGGAGAAGCCTTTTTCTTGTTCAGAATGTGGGAAAGGTTTTAACTACAAATCAGAGCTTCTTATACATCAGAGAACTCACACAGGGGAGAAGCCTTTTTCTTGTTCAGAATGTGGGAAATGTTTTAACCAAAAATCAGATTTAGTTATACACCAGAGAACTCACACAGGGGAGAAGCCATTTTCATGTCCAGAATGCGGGAAATGTTTTAACCATAAATCGGCTTTGGTTAATCACCATAGAGCTCACACAGGGGAGAAGTCTTTTTCCTGTTCAGAATGTGGGAAATGTTTTAGCCGGAAATCAGGTTTAGTTGTGCACCAGAGAACCCACACAGGGGAGAAGCCTTTTTCCTGTTCAGAATGTGGGAAAGGTTTTAGCTACAAATCAGAGCTTCTTATACATCAGAGAACTCACACAGGGGAGAAGCCTTTTTCTTGTTCAGAATGTGGGAAATGTTTTAACCATAAATTGGTTTTGGTTAATCACCATAGAACTCACACAGGGGAGAAGCCTTTTTCCTGTTCAGAATGTGGGAAATGTTTTAACCTAAAATCAGATTTAGTTATACACCAGAGAACTCACACAGGGGAGAAGCCATTTTCATGT